>NW_026607073.1:0-600000 GCF_029890125.1 Rhinichthys klamathensis goyatoka
ATGAGTGACCATTGACCAATATTTTTTTCTCTTTCTCCCAGAAGAGACTTGTGCATTTTAATAGTTTAAACTTCTAAAAGTGAATTGTAGCAGTGCAGATAATTTTGTAAAATTTTAGTACACTTTACAGATCTCTATTGTAAAGTGTTTAAACAATGTTAAACACCAGGAGAAATATGACCAGGGTCCTGATCACCTGTGTTAACCTTCTGGGGTCTAAGGTGTTTATGGGGTCCTTGATGTTTTGACATGGGTGAGAATGATCGTGAACAATCTGATTCACACCTGAGAAGACAATGACCTGCATAATGAGCCGCATAATGAGCCTTTCACACAGGTCTGTCGCAGGGGTACCAAAGAATGCGAGGACAAAAATATATATATATCTTCTGTCCTCACATTCTTTCTTGTGGTACCCAGTGGAAAAAAGACATTTTTTTTCAAGATGTTTCCAACTCTAACTTTGAACCAATTCTTATTAGAATATATATATATATATATATATATATATATATATATATATATATATATATATATATATATATATATATATATATATATATATATATATATATATAACGTGAAATGTCTTTTCCCACAAATTTTGTATGCATGCAAATTGTATAATATCTGAGGTAAATATTTCTAGTAATTGTGCAGTTTATTCTCATACTGTATTTTCAGAAAGTTTTGGAATATGTATCCTATACCCAAATTTGTCACTAATAAAACACAATAAAAAAAAGGTTACAATTACAACAACAATTGCAATTTTTAATACTATTTCAAGTGTAATCTTTCTTTGTAAAAAGTATACATTTTATCAGTGTGGGAACGTTATTTAAAAAAAGTAATTAGTTATAGTTACTCACTACTTGTTCCAAAAAGTAACTATTTTATCAGTGTGGGGAACGTTATTTAAAAAAAGTAATTAGTTATAGTTACTCACTACTTGTTCCAAAAAGTAACTGAGTTAGTAACTGAATTACTCTGTAATAAAAGTAACTCGTTACCAGGGAAAGTAACTATTTGCGTTACCGTTAAAAAAAATGCTATGTCTGCTATTTTGAGCAGTATTCACAAGTCAGTTGAAATGAGTAGAACAGACAGGTGTTTGTACATAACTTTCTATATTTATTGCATGTCGACAGACAGCAAGAGGTTTATCCTGCACTTCAAGTATTATCTTTGTAAGATAAGATAATACAAATAAATAAAACATCTCCAGTTTACTAGCAGAGCATTCATTTAGTTTCGCTATTAAATAAGAGATCTAGTGCTAAAATGTGTTGGTTTTGAACTCAAGCTGAGCGCTCGTTGCCGCTGCTATCAGTGTCATGGATACAGTTGTTCTCTTGTGGCTCGCGCAGTCTTCACTCGGACACGCTCTTCAATCTATTGTGTTGCTGAGACCCTCTATTCATTCCGGTAAAATCACAAAATAAAATGCACACAAACGGGTCCCTGCTTGATATAGACTGTAACCACTGATGAACATTCAGTTTTGATGAGAGAAAAAAAAAAAACTATGCGAGTGCGGATTAGAACCCGTAACCTCTGGCAAAAAGATCTACCGCTAGACCATTTAAGAACTCAAACAACATTTGCGGATCAATGGATTTATTTACGGATTGAGCAGAGAGGCTGCACAGTTTGACAAGTTTGTACCCAGCACTACTGAAAAAGCACTTCTGAATGTGTCTCTGTCCCCAGCACATTTCAAACCAAACTGACGCCCATGGTAACGCACCGCATTTAACGTCCAGTGACGTTAAGAACTAACGTCCAGTGACAGTAAAAACTTTATAATCTATCCAAAACTAATCAACGAAATCTTGTCTAAACATTCATATTTAGTCTAACATATCGTGTTTATGATATATTCGCATATAAATGTTAATTTGCAGTTTGTTGCTTATACAAAGACATTTTATTTCAACATATTTCAGTCTATTTTTACTCATCTCAGTAGGCTATAGCAATATTGTTTGGTCAAAGCTAAATTAGCAGATGTGTTCATGTAAAAATAACATGTTTACTAATGTAGGTGGTGGGAGTGTAAATGAACAGCACAGATGCGCGCTGTACAGCTGTAGTAAACGCCAGCGTGCGTCTGTGCCATTCATTCACACACAGACGTTTCCAGGATTATTAGATAGTATAGCTGATGTGGGTGTTGGCATGTTTGCATGGCTTGCCTCAGATCATTTGCGTTTTGAATAGCGCGCGCTCTCCGTGGGCGTGGTCACATTAGCACTTAATGAGCTATAATGAGCTGAAAAGAAAACGACTGACATCTCTCTCTTTTCATACAGATAACATAAACTGAGAATATTTGTTTTTATATAAATTACTTCATTTAAAAGAAGAGAATTCAAGCTTCAAGCTGCGTGACTTGAGTATTCGCTGAGATACAGTTCATTTTCGGACGCGTTTCAGAATGGACTTCACTGACAAAGAGAATGCAGAACTCGCATCAGATCATATTTATTTTTCTTTATTTGGCGAAAAGCACAACACTTTGTTTTTATTGTGAGTATCCACAAAAAAGACACTTAACAGGATCTAATGATGTACAACACTTATGTAAGATCAAAATCAACAGAGTATGTTGAGTCTCTTTTGCACTGATAAGAAAAAAAGCTGTCCGACCCCAGGGGGTTAACATGCTATAGTCCTGCTGCAAGGAGGCATGAGGACTGCAGATGTGAACGGAGCAATACACTGCAATGTCCGTAATGTAAGACGTCTAAGTCTAAGACACTACAAGGGAGACAGGAAGGACAGCTGAAACGAACCACTTGTAACTATATGTCCTCTCAGACTTTGAGACCTTGCAAGTGCCTTTGTGGAAGAGTGAAGAAACATCTCACAGCAAAACTGGAAAAGATGAAGATGAAATGCACTGTAGGACTTGTCTGGCCACACCAGATACTGACTTGAGACTGTCGACCCTCGCTCTGTTCAGGCACTCATTCTGTTTCTGTTTGTCAGATTTGGGATTTTTTTTCCATTTAGGTCTCATTTGTTGAATCTTTTTGTTCATACAAATATTTACACACTGTAAGAAATTTGCTGGAAAAAAGTGGGAGGATGTTTCTTTTTTTGTGGAGTATACAGTATATGACCTCAAAGCAATCAGAAATAGACTAAAAGCCATACGTCTCTCATTTCAATTTAATGGTCTTTAAGGGACTGTGTGAAAGATATAAAAACTTTTGATTTGTAGGAAGTGACTTGTTGTCTCTTCTACAGCTGGTGATGGAGTTCTGTGGTGCGGGCTCAGTGACCGACCTGATCAAGAACACCAAGGGCAACTCGCTGAGGGAAGACTGGACCGCCTACATTTGCAGAGAGATCCTCAGGGTAAAAGCTCAAGTCACTGTGCTATATTCACTGTCTTCCCTGCTGGGAAAATCAGCTTCAAACCAGCATTGGGAACATGCTTACTGTTTTAGGTGGTTTACCAGTCCAAACCAACTTGGCTAAGGCAGTTTACCAGGTCCACTGGCTGATATCACACCTGGTCAACCACATAGACCAGCTAATGACCATAGATCACCACTTTTGTCTAGAAAAAAAAAACCTTACTGACCTAAAAAGTGTTATATGGATAGTTTGAATTTCACCGAACAAAATAGAGGAATAATCCAAACCTGAATTTTTTTTCTGTGAAACACATTTTTTTGTATAATTTAATTTCTATTGTATATAATGATAGAACCATGCATTTCATCTGCTGTGTTCAAAGTGTATTTCAGCGCTGTAATCAAATACACTCAAAAGACCCCAAACTTTTGAATGGTAAAGGCAGTGTATATGGTATGCATTCAAAAGACTTCATAGATAGAGCATGAATCATTTTGTGCTCTACAGTAAAAAATAACATGATGCCGGTTTGAAACTACTTGAGAGGATCTGAAAATAATAGTAAAGATTTTCTGTCAAAAGTTTTTCTGTCAACTATTCTTTTAAGGCATACTTAATGCATGAATGTCATTGCATTAGACACAATATCAAACCAAGTGACATTTATTTTAAATAAAGACAAACGAACATGAAGAAGAAATTCACACACACGCGCACACAATGCTTGTTAGGTTTTAAATGTAAAACTAAATGTGAAACCTATTTATAGTTAATTGATGGTACTCATTCACAGCCTAACTTGTGAATGAAGGATTCTGCCATTCTACTATCTATCATTCTACTACTATTTCACTTAATTCATGTTTGTCTCTCTGCCAGGGGCTCACTCATCTCCACCATCACAAAGTCATCCACAGGGACATCAAAGGCCAGAATGTGCTGCTAACAGAGAACGCTGAGGTCAAACTAGGTAAGAGCGCAGCCCTGAGGCTCAGAAAACTTTGCATAGCATTTACAGTCCTCGCTGTGACTGTGCAGAGGAGGTTTCAAAGCAAAGGAGTGCAAGAGGAGCATGCCCCAGCAATGCTAATGCGCTGTTGTCCTTTAGCGGCGCCCCCTTTTAAAACTCAATGAGGAAATTATCATTGACTGAGACAAAGTAGAGTGGATCAAAGGTAAATCAATTTAGCCAGTGTGGGGTAAATAATTGATCATTCTTTAGTTGACAGTCGCTTCTCCAGCAGATTTCCTAAATATGCTCAAGGCTGAATGTTAAAAGTTTGGACTTGTGAAAGGAGCTTTTCAAAACAAATCTTTTTGTTTTTCTGTCTCTCTCTGCCCTGAGTACATTTGCTTTTATCTCATTACATCTTCATTTGCAATGTGAGGAGAGGGCAATTACCTGAAAGCACAGGCATTTGCATATATTGGTTCAGTTTAGCATACCTAGTTAAACTAGCATCTTATGTAAGCCAGTACTTTACAGGAAGTCATCTATCTTGACAGCATGTTTGGCACTAATCAAAGCTGCGGCGCCTGTGGCCCTTTGCCCTATAGCACATTGTGTAAGCATTTTAAGTTTCAAGCGACAAGCAATTGGTCTCTACACTGGGTGTGAAACTGCATCGCCATGCAATCACAGCCAGTCAAACGTGTTTGAAGTTTAATGTACAGTTTTGGACCAGTGGGGTTCCACTTTGGGCATGGGCTACTCAGCAGCATAAAGGTGTGATCACATTATAGAAATTTTGGCGAAATTCACAGAGAACAAAACAAAATTTTGTGGCCAACAGTGTTGTGATGCATGAAGAACTGCTTACACAGAAGTGTCATTCCGTGTCAACTTAACCAAAAGTCCCCGGCTAAAAATTTTGATTTGGATAACTTTTTTTTTTTCTGGTACATAAAAGACTGGGAAAAAGCACTTGTGTTTTTTGTCCCAAGTTTTTATGCCTGTAACTCAAGAAGTATTAAAGATATATAAATGCCCTTTTAGATTCTGGTTCTCTTAGCAAACCTTTATTTTGTTATCTTAAAGCTCCAGTCCGTAACTTTTTTAAGTTAAAAATAATCCAAAATAATTATATTAAAAAAAAAACTTATTCTGCCAGTGGTCAAAACTATCTGCTTGCCTTAGCTCGATTCAAAACGGTTAGCTTGTAATAATGATTTTAATTCCAGTGGTACTGGTGGGTTTTCCGCGGGAAATTCGAGCATGTCTTTGCGTCATGACGTCACACCCGTACACATAAAGAAGGAGTTTCGGCTAGCCGGCTATACTGCGCGTGACGAGATGTTTAGATGTATAGGCTTTTCTCGCAGCACTTTACATAATTAAACTTATGGCATCCAGAAAGATCCAAACAACAATCATCAGTGTCAACTGGAGATTCAGCAGTTAAAAAACCCAAAAGACTTCGTACTTTGGATTTAAGGTGGCTAGAGAAAGAGAAAGAAACCGTCTCATGCGAACACAAGGATTTAAACATCGGCGGGGCTTTTGAAAAGTGCGTGAACTCCGTATTTTGAAGGGGTTCAAAACGGAAGAAGAGACGGCTTTTTTCTGCTGAACAAGTAAGACATTTCAATAGTTCAATCGTGTAACAGTACGTTTTCTTAATTCACACAGTTATGGAGTTTCCTTTGTTGTGCCTTTCTCGTTTTGCTATTATGGAGAATATGAATTCTGAACTACGCAGGTAGCTGCTAACCATAAAACACATTAAATTTAACATTAGTCACGCAATGCTGATGTTGTTAACATGAACAATTTGAGAACAAAGTAGGCTATAATTTGCACGGTTGCTGTAAATCGCGTTGATTAAATCTAACGAAGCTTATCATGTCGAATGCTTTTTCCCCCTTAGTTGGTCAGAACAAAAATGGATTTTACTTGTTCAGAAGACATTTTCTTATGAAAATTCTTATGTTGGTCAAACTTTCAAAAAGTGAATCTGTGATTCTGTATGACAGTATCCACACAGCGCGGTGACTGACAGCAGCACTCGCCTCAAAACACTGTGTTCATCCGCGCTGTTTCATGCCGATTTACAACCCACGTAAATATAATAATTCCGCGAATCACTACAGTTACAGATTTCGAACAGAGAGATGGCGACAAAGAGGAAAAGATACGGACTGCAGCTTTAAGCCCTATATAATTCAATCCCAGAGATATGGAGACACATTTTTAGTGGTCAGAAACCAAATGTTGGTCACTTTTCATACAGCTGATACTTGCCTAAAGGGAATGTCTGAAGAACAAATGATACTGAAACTAGAAATGTATCTTATCTTTTTAAAGTAATTTTTACCCCCCTGTAATTTGGCTCCAAATCTCATGTGAAAATTGTCATTTTACAAAATCGTGGATTACTCAGTAAATATACAGCCATTGCATTTAGAATTTTGGCTTTCATCACTATTTATGTTTGTCTTTCTTCAGAAAAGATAACAAAATCAAAAATTTGAGCCGGGAAGTTTCTGAAATTTGGTTAATTTGACATGGAATGACAAAGTCAATTTTTGTTGGTCAACACGAGCGAAATCTGCATGGGGGACTTTTTTTTCCTCTCCTGCTAAACTCCACGATGTGACCGCACTTTGACACTGCAGAAATAGAAACCCGCGGTGACTGACAAGATGTCCTTTCACTTGTCAACAAAGATGGTTTTTAACACCTGGTTAGAACACTGATCAGACTGGTTTCCTCTCTTTCTGTTTCATCTCTCTCCATTTCATCTGAACCCCAGTGGACTTCGGTGTGAGTGCACAGCTGGACCGCACCGTGAGCCGCAGGAACACTTTCATTGGCACCCCTTATTGGATGGCACCAGAGGTCATTGCTTGTGATGAGAATCCTGAGGCCACATATGACTATAAGGTAAGCTTTCCTCTCTCAGACATGTATAATCTGTATCATATGATATACTACATGCCATGGTCTTCTTGAAGTGATAGTCAAGTGTCTCACATCGTGAGAAAACACACATACGGTAAATGCTTTTTGGACGTGGCCGTGCCGCTGCTGATGGTGATGCTGCTCTATAACAACAAAACAACAGAGCGCTGTTATTTCGAATTGGTCTGCAGTGATTTGGCCAGTAGGAGAGTATTGATCACGGGTCCTCAATTTACTCAATGCACATGTGAGCATATGCAATCAAAATCAAATAAACTCTCCTTGGATACAATTTAGTCACCATTATCCACGCATCACTCAGGCTAATACAGTGATCCGTGCCACGGCTGGCAGTGTTGATAATGTCACAGTAATAGGATAAGCAAACGTTCCTCCCCTTCCCTGTCCAGAGAAATATTGGCCTGTTTCTTTCTAGCATTATGCTTAAGTCCATGTCAATGCATGTTTAAGAGGTCATCATTTAGTTGATGAAGCATTTAGCTCAGACAAATGTAAAGTAAGAAAGTGATTTTATTGGAGTATGAAATGTCATCTGTGTGCAGTGGTTTTACTCACTGCTGCTTTGCATTTATAATGTTATATCAAATTGCAGACATATCAGAGACTTGATGCTCAGCACCACTGATAAAAGTCTGAACTGTATTAAGTTCAGAAATGTGATGTTCCTGTTCATGGCAGGTGCTTTGGATAAGAAATTTACAGCAGTGTGTCTGTATTGTACAAAAAAATACAATCTGTATTGTAAAAAAAAAAAAGCGCTATATAAATAAAGGTGACTTGTGTCTGTCTGTCTCCGATAGAAGAGTGAAGTCTTAGAGAAAGTTTCTCACATTTGTTTTTAAATACACGTGATGTGGGCAAATCATTCAACAGGTTGCCATAGAATGCACCGTACTGTTTGTACTGTACACTTTACTAATTACAGTTCCAGAGAAACTGACAGGCAGCCAGACTTCCATAGAAGAGAAACTAAAGGTGGCACTTGTCTGTAGAGAAAAAACAATAAAGAAGGGAATCTTTAATATTCTAAAATAAACTATCAATACTTTAGTCATATCTCATCCTTTGCCTGGATTAATTAGTCATTAATAGCTGATATATTTATTATTTACATATGTGAACGGGGTCAGGAATTAACCAGTGCAGTGGGCAAAAATGTCTCGTTTAAAAATAGATTTTATAGCATTTTATTAGAAATATCTTGTGAGTTTAGTAGAGCCTCCCCCAACACAATGGCTGTCTGATTTGTTCTATATTTACTCAAAGCCGAGTGTGGAATGTGGAGTTAATATAAATATCAGTTTAATGTGAAGAAAATGTGTAACTGAAATTACGTTAACAACTACCGTGAAGTTGTAGAGCTGCATAATCTAACATAAGGACCAGAACATTATTGCAGTGTATTTTAGCAGACTGTTTTGTGTTATGTCTTGTGCATTTATTTTGTAACAGCTGTAATGATCCAAACTGAGACTTGATGGCCTGACATGCTGTGTGATTTATATGATTAGGAAAAAAAAGCCCTCATAAAGGTAAACAAAATTTGTGACACTTCCTTTGACTGGTTAAGTCGAACAACTGGTTGCGTCGAACAACACCCTTAATGGTGGTAATACAGTACCGCTCAAGCTCTCATGGCTTTTTGCTTCAGTTGAGGTTGTTCACGTTTAGGACCTCTAATGTAAATGTATGAGCTGTTTGAGCAACATTGGTGTGGTTGTGGTGGTTGTCAACACCCTTAATCAAACTGATGAGATGTTTCCTGTAGATGAGGGTGTTGAGGTTCAAAGTAATTTTAAGACCTGTTTTGACAAGTCGGAACGCTAGATCGGAGATCGGAGGGGAGAAAAAAATATGATCTGATACCTATCCAACACAAACCATGGGAAAATATAGCTTTGAGATATTAAAATAAAAAGAAAATATTATCTGTGAGATATGTTTCCAGCCGACACTGATTTAGAAAACACTAGTTTATTAATAAACAATTAAAATTCATCGTTATTTTTTCAGACACATTTATTATCATTAGCCTATAAATCACCTATAGCCTAAATCACCTCTCTGTATGGTTCCAGAGACATGGATCTTCTCATTCAGCACTGCTGGAAAAATATCATTTCCGGGTTTGGCCTTAAACCAGTAAAATCGAGATTTTTAAATGTTTAATAAAGGGCAAAATGTCATAAACAAAAATCTGACAATACGTCTATTAATTTTTTTTGCGCAGCATTTGGTGTGCCTACAGTTAAAATTTTGGTGTTCAACTTTGCGTTTTAAAAATACAACAACCATTCATATTTCGTTTTTCAATTACGGGTTAAAAAAGGAAAAACGAATGGACGCAAAAGTACACGGACCAATGGGTAATTTTAAAGCTCGTTAATGATTAACTTTAAACCTGTTGGTAGCTTTAAGTACTGAAGTACCTGTGTGTGTTTTTTTTTTTTTGTAGTGTTTGAATAAAGAGTGGCAGTCTTTCATAATCAACTGTTGTTGTGGACTATATACTGGAGAAGTATTTGTTCTCCATTTGAGTGAGATGTTTTTAGGTGGCTAATTGAGCAAAGTGCTTCCATATATTTTATTATTATTAGTATTAGTTCAAGAATAAAATAAAAATATCGGATTGATAACAAATAGCCAAAGCTGCGGTATCGGAAGTGAAAAAGTGGTATCGGTACATCCCTAATATTTTGTTTCTTGGTCTTTTGTATTATCTTTGTATTGTGTTTCACTTGTAATCTAAATACTATGTTTTTGGTCTTTTAAAATGCTACAATGATTCCCCCCCCCCCCCCCCCCCCATATATGAATTTGAAAATTTAAAAAAATTGTTATATAAAAACCAGTTGAATGATTACAGTCAAGATGACATGGGACAGACCAAATTTACACCGTTGGCATACAGATTAATTTAAATCTAGCAATTTTTTTACTAGGTTAATTGTATGTTATCTAATATCTCTATGCTTTTTTCTATGAAGTCTTGAGTTTTTTTGTGTCCTGTCTTATGTGAAGTTTCCTCCCTCTCTTGTGTTTCAGAGTGACCTGTGGTCGTTGGGAATCACAGCCATTGAAATGGCTGAAGGAGCCCCACGTAAGTAAAACGTTTCGGGTTTAAAGCTTACTTTAAGACAGAGCTACTTCATTTTGCAAAGCGCAAGGGCATAAAAGCAGAATCCCCACTCTCTTAATTTTTGTAGAAATTCATCAAAATAAATGACCTTTTATTAAATAACCCTGAAGCAATGCAAACACTGAATTAAATACTTAAAAATACTTTATTTTAATTTAAAACTTGATGGACGCAAGCCAACGCATATCAACAAAAAACAGACTGTGTGTTGAATCGTTGCATTATGGCATTGGTTGAAGCATATGTGAAGGTCACAGACGTCTTCCTTGCATCTGTTAGATATATAAGACTCGTTCTTCGCTCCGGCCTCAGCGGTCAGTGTCTGGACCAGCCACGTGAGCTGCTCTCAGTGGAAGGCTGTCTCACAGATGGCTGAGCAGTGATGGATAGGCAAAGGGCAGGCAGACTGTAGTGATCTTGTCCTGGCTGGAGAGGGGAATAATCCTGTAGGAAGGTGCCCTGGCAGGGTGGTACTCCTATGGCCAGGGGACAGAAAGATGCTGGGTAGTGCATTTGAGGACAGATCTGCCTTTTTTTTTTTTAATTTTTTTTTTTTTATATGTAGTCCATTGGTGAGATGACTCACCTTTGTGACTGCTGACAACAAATGAAAATGTGTGTATTTGTGCATGTATTTTTGTTGGCACTGGCATATTGGCCCTCGGTATGTAGCAACAGATCTGTGTCCAAAAGTGACATTGCTGGTCAAACTCGCTAAGCTCGACCGTCCTCTAGTTTGGAATCAGCTTGCCAACCCTGCTGCCAGGCTGAAAGACATTGTACCCTCAAACTGTGACCATTCTGTGCTGGGAAGTTGCTTGCACTTGCCAAGTAGTCTGATACTTGGCATCTGTTTATTCAAGCCACACAATCCTATTCCAGAGTTGATATTAGCTTCGTATTTTGTTGATTTGTTGAAAGCTAGCTGTTGGACTTCACAAGAATGATGAAAATTGAGTTTTTAAGAGAGAGTAATAAACCGAAATCTGCATTCTACTTTTCTGTTTTAGCTTTAAAGAGTACATTACAGCATATAAACAAACTCTCATGGATATTTGTTCTGTCAGTTAGTTTGAGATGTGCTGGACAGTGTTAGTCAGCACAACACATCCAGTGTTAACGTTCTCCTTTCTTTCTCCACAGCCCTTTGTGACATGCACCCAATGAGAGCCCTGTTTCTGATCCCTAGAAACCCGGCTCCCAGGCTCAAGTCCAAGAAGTGGTGAGTGCCCTTTTTCTTTTTTTTCCACAAAGGTCACAAGAACAGACCCCCAGTCCAAAGCTTCTGCGAGACCAATCAAGATCTCATAAACACTGAGTTTTACTAATCTTCTATTAATAAAAAAGTCCAATGAAATCATCCAAAAATCAAATGAAGATCATTTTTCACTTCATCTGTCGTGTGATCTTCATTTGGTATGTCAGCCTATTCAAGCACAAACACCTTGAGAAAGGTTGCTTGTCACTCTAGAGTAGACATACAGGTTTTTGTTCGTTAACTGCGAGTCTGCAACTGATATTACTTGATTCCTAAACGTGTGAACAAACTGCCTGGAAATGCACGCCCACATCGGTTGTTCTTACCAGATGCTTGATAGACAAAACAAGGAGACAAAAATACAAAGAAGATAAGCCTGCAGCTGTCCCCTCAAGCTCTTTCTCATATCTGCAGGTCTAAAAAGTTCCAGTCATTCATTGAGAGCTGTCTGGTGAAGAACCACAACCAGAGGCCCAGCACAGAGAACCTCATCAAACATGCCTTCATTCGAGAACTGCCCAATGAGAGGCAAATCCGCATCCAGCTCAAGGACCACATCGACCGAACCAAGAAGAAGAGAGGCGAGAGAGGTGAGCCTTATCAGATATATTAGACATGTCTCGCTTTGTGTGCTACTCATGTCAAAACAAATGACCTTCTTGTACCATGAAGATGGAAACAGGCATGTGCAGCACAGAGCTGAGTAAAATTCCCTCATCAGACACTTTATCTCTGCTGAGTTTGACATTTAGCATTTATCACATAACACATGACCTCCATTCCTCATTTTCCATTTAGCTTGCCTTTTCCCCCTTAAATTGCTGCTTGAAGTTATAGAATGAGTTTAGCAATATTGCCCTTCTCCAAATGGCCATTTTGACTTTGTCTCAAAATATTATAGTGTGCTGTTATAAATGATGTTAGTTTATATGTTGTAGCATGTTAGGGCATGTTAGTAGATTAGAGTTAAGTGTAAAAAATGATATACATTTTAAAGAAATTAATTATTTTATCCATGAATTAAACTGAGCAAAACTGACAGTAAAGAGAATTATAATGTTTAAAAATATATTTTTATTTCAAACAAATGCAGTTTTTTTGTAACTTTCTATTCATCAAAGAATCCTGAAAGAAATGTAACAGTTTCCACAAAATTATTAAGCAGCACAACTGTTTATAACATGTTTGAGCAGCAAATCGGCATATTATAATGATTTCTGAAGGATCATGTGACACTGAAGATTGGAGTAATGATGCTGAAAATTCAGCTTTATCACAGGAATAAAATACATTTCGAGATATATTAAAAATAGAAAACAGTTATTTTAAATCGTAATAATATTTCATATTTTCATATAATAATATTAGTGTTTATAAACAATATTAGTCCAAATAAATACTTAAGAGACTTGTTTCAAAAACATTAAAAAGTCTTACAGACCATACATGGGCCCCAAAACACATTTAGACAATTTTGGATGGTTAATATGCTTACATTTCGTTTTAGAAACAAAATATGAAGCCAACTATATTAAACAATTATTTTATTTATTTTTGCAAAATTGAGAGGCAACCAAGAAAGTGTTATTTTTAGTAATCTGAAACCTAACAAAGTTCTATTTGCGGATTGTTATACGTCTTGCTATAAATACCACTTGTCAGATATTCTGTTAAATACTGTTTTTCTCAAAGGTATTGTAAACTAAATTCTGTTTGTGACTGGTGCTAGAAACCTTAAACCTCACAAGTGCACCTCAGGGAAAAGCTACAAAATCATAGAATATTGGCCTTTTTAAAGCAGACAGATGCTTTAAGGACACAGAATGTCAAGGTACCTGATAGGGATCCCATTAGGGAGGGCTTTGCATGTCTGAAATGTGACTGCAGGACATTTTCACACCCGCAGATGAGACTGAGTACGAGTACAGTGGGAGTGAAGAGGAGGAGGAGGAGCATGACATGGGAGAACCCAGGTACAACCTCCATGAGGTGTTTTGGGTTGGGTTTTCTAGTGGGCATACAATTATGAGGGAACTGGATGTTTGTATACATTGTATATATGGGACAAAACTAATCGAAACTTCCAATGATCCGTCCCCATACAGCTCCATCATCAACATACCAGGAGAGTCCACTCTAAGGCGGGATTTCCTACGCCTGCAGGTGGCCAATAAGGAACGATCAGATGCCCTGCGCAGACAGCAGCTGGAACAACAGCAGAACGAAGGACACAAGCACCAATTACTGGCAGAGAGACAGAAACGCATCGAGGAACAAAAGGAACAGAGGCGCAGGCTAGAAGAGGTATGCTTATAGTGTGTGTAAGACAAACTTGAGTTTACCATAACCGTCTGGTTTTACACCAGCTGTTGTCTCATGGTACAGGACTCATTATAGGTTAAAAAACTTTAGCTGCTCTGAGCTCATATGAATGGCACTTTTCATATTATAAATCCACGACTGAGCCTCTCGGCATTTACTTACTTAGACCTGCTCAGTGATGTAAGATATCTATTTAAATGGAGAACATCCAGATTATCTGATATTCACACAAAAACACAGACCAGCATTACACTCCTACAAGTGCTGTTTTTAACACCAGGCTCAGAGTAGCTTGAGGCCAGAGGAGTTAAGGAACTGATGCATTATGGGAAGCAGGAAACGCAACATTCTAATGATAAGCTAGTTTTCTGTGAAGCCTGTTCTTTTCCATTTCAATGAATTGCTTAAACTATGCACTGCATTATTGCTCTAATTTGTTCACAGTATTCCTCATTGGGAATTTTACATTTTAAATATTTTAGTAATACATATGAAAGTAAATTCAATGTATCTGTGCTTATAAATTAAAATTGACCATCATTTTACTTTCTTGTGTTAGATTAATTAAAAACAGTTTTGCGAAAACTTATGTTATAGTCATTTCATTTATAGAATTTATCTTATTTTGCTCTGCCTTTTAATTATTTTTATTTATTTTTGGTTGAAATGATGGCTCCTCTGATTGGAGGATCTATTTCTTTTAAGACATTTTGGAGCAAACACACAAATATTGAAATGTATATTAAATTTTAAAATATTGTTTGTTTGTTTTTTGTTTGTTTTTTTGGCTGTGTCACCTAGCTCTAATTTACTGGTGTGGATAATGAAGGGCATCAGCTGGTCTGGCTGAATTGGCAATTTAATATCCCAATAGTATCACACATTAACAAATGACACACTCCAATTGAGTTTTACTAGAGCCTCACTACACATTAAAACAGAGGGCATAGAAGGGAAAATGCTGTTTTTCAGCTTCTTATATTATGTATGTGTGTGTCTTACAGCAACAGCGGCGTGAGCGTGAGCTCAGAAAGCAGCAAGACAGAGACAGGCATCGCTTTGAGGAGCAGGCCCGTCGAGAGGAGGAGAGGAGACAGGCCGAAAGGGAGCAGGTACTCAAGCCGTTTCCCACTGCACTGCTCCGATTATACAGCTGGAAACCAACTACACACTCAATTAATGAAAGTTAATTGTTAAAGTAACCCTGTGAATGGCTCCGTAACGAAAAGGTTCTGCGGAGAGCCAGATAAGACACAGGAAATGAGAGCACAGCTTTTCTCTTTATCTGCTCCAAGTTGATTGACCATCTAACACCCTTAACTGGGATTGTGTGTGTGTGACCTTGAACCATTCCCCCCCACATCTCATGATGTATGAAGGGATGGCTGAGTCACTGACTTGATAAATGGATGAGAATATCTTAGTTCTTTTCATTTGTGTGGGTGAGGTTAATTACCTTGCTGAGTTGTCTATGTTTCTAAGAATGGCTCTGTTAATGCCCGCTGTTTTCCAGAGCTCTGACCCGCACGCTCACTCACACACTGCTCACGCTAAAAAGGTTTTTCCATCATCATCATCATCATCATCTCACAGTTGCTCTTGAGGACATGGCGATTACACTCCCCTCTGTCTGCTCTCACTATCAGTGTTCTCTCCCACCTATTTTTGTCCTCTCTGGTACACTGCTTCAGGTGTGCTGATGTACGAACTCCCAGTGGGCTCTTTCTTTCCCTCTCCACACATTCACACCCTCCCTTCATCAAAAGAAATGTCATCAAATTGTGTACCTGATATTTCACTTCATATTTATCCACACATCTTCTTTTCTGGCTAAGAAATTAACTATCGTTCTATCATTCTAGCTACCATTCTAGCAATTGTAGCCTACCAGTTATCGTTTTTCTATCTATGGTCTAGCTAGCTATCAAGTAATCATTTTAGCTAAGGTTTTATCTAGCTATCATTTAACCTAGCTAGCTATCATTTTTTTCTATCTATGGTTTCTCTAGCTAGCTATTGTTCTATCTATGGATCTAGCTAGCTAGCTGTCATTTTATCCCTCTGTTGTTCTATGGTTCTAGCTACGCATACTGTAGGTACTACATTTAGTGCGAAACTTTCTTCTCGGCCGTTAGAAAGGCGTGTTCTATTTAGTATGAATGTGTGTAGTGAGAATGAAATTCGGATGCACTACATTCGTCATGTGACCTACCCGTGGTCTCATGGGACAATAAAGTGTCCATTGGATGCGCACTTCCGAATATCGAATACTATGAATTCGGTTTTTATGAATACTATGAATTCGGACATACCACTGCTTTTTGGAAGTAGGCGTATTTGGACGCAGGACAAGTGTCTGTTGTTTAGATTAATATGTCTTTATGGCTAGCTATCTGTCATTCTGTTGTTCTTTTCATCTCACACTTCTTTATCATCTTATGTGATATTCCACTGTCACACTTTCATTCTGAATCCTGTAGAAACTGTGATAAACTCAGTCTTCTGTGTTTTCCTGTCTTTCTGTCTCTTGCGTCGTGGCGGGTCTGTAGGAGTATATCCGTCGTCAGTTGGAGGAGGAACAGAGACAGCTCGAGATCCTCCAGCAACAGCTCTTGCAAGAGCAGGCGCTCCTACTGGTAACAGAGAAGACACTCGCCTTGCTGTAGCCCTAAACCCTGTCCCTCCTCTCCCCTGACCCGCCGCTGCGCTGACCCAGATATATCTTGTTTGTTTATTCCTTTTGTGCTTGCAGAATCACAATTATGTTTTATTTTGCATTGATGTATTGAAATTATTGAATTGTCATTTTTGTTTTGTATTTGTTTGTGCCTGTAATATGTGAGAAATAACGGGTTTTAGAAGAACAAGAACAACAATCTTATCCATTCCATTGGCCAAAAGTTCCGGAAAATCATTGTTGGAGAAGCCACCCGTGTCACTACTGTGCCACTGTTCACACAGTATATGTTCATACATGCATCAGTTAAATAGAGATTAATTGTAATGTTGTTAACGTATTTATGTACGATACATTGTGTATTTGTGATGACATTTTAATCTACACATTAATGCTGGAAGTCCTTTTTATTGCTATAACTGTTGTACTGTCCCAACAGACGCACAAAAAACAAGCTGTTATTTGTGTATTGTGTGCAAATGATTTATCAAGTTAATGGGCAAATGACAGCAGAGTTTTTTTATCCATAGCAAATTAAAACATTTGTTCCTGTGAAATCCCATGCTTTGATGTATTTTATGTGAAACCAGGAAAGGTGTAGACCAGAGCAAGTCTTCCCTTCTTTCTCTGCTCTCATGGGAGTTTTGAAGTGTAGAGGAGGCCAGAAAGATGCAATAAAACTTGCTTTTCATTGAAGCCACTAGGTAGACCGAGGAGAAAAGAGACTGATAAAAGACTGCAAAACTGCACAGAGGACTTTGTTCAAGGTAGCTCTGGTATATGGCTTCAGATGTAACTTTTTAGAGGAGTCTAGAGGATACTTGAAACCTTTTTTTTTCATCTGTAGCTGATCTCACACCATCCCAGATCTCTGCCATCAAGGCAGAACATATGCCTGGCATTGAATGGCGGTTCACCTGGATTTTGTGTGCTCCCATTTGTCTTGAGCAACGTATACCTCTTAAATGATCCAGCATGCGCATGTTTTTGTGTGTTTGTGTGCCAGTGTTTGATCATTGTGCTTGTTTGAATCATTTATTGCAAAGCTCTTTGTGATATCACACAGTTATTTAAACTGTGATCCTCTCTCTCTGTGTCTTCAGGAGTATAAACGTAAACAGCTTGAGGAACAGAGACAGGCAGAGAGATTGCAAAGACAGCTCCATCAGGAGAGGGCTTACCTTGTCTCTCTCCAACAACAGCAACAAGACTCCAGACCTGCAGAGAAGAAGCCACTTTACCACTACAAAGATGCCGTTAACCCCAGCGACAAACCTAACTGGGCCAAAGAGGTGGGAAAACCTGAAATTAGACTGAATTTGTCCTTTTTCCAGCATCGCAGTGCTGTGTTACTCCAGGGATGATGCAATTTAAGTTCTTGTATGCAAATCTTAGTTTTTGTCCTAACCAGCTGTGACCATGACAAGCAACAAGTACCAGTGAGTTGCATACTCTCTAGCACCGCCCTCAATGAAATCTGATTGGTCCAAAATCCTGCTCTTAATAACTGTGCATTAAACAGCAAATATCTTCTTATTGACTTCATGTCACACACTGCTTCACGTACTGTGCAGACAAACAAATTGCTTGTCACTGGAAACGCATTGTGCCTGGTTAGGAAACTGTGTTGCACTGCAGAAATGTTTTCCAGCACACTTTTCAGGGTCAGCAGCCTGGAAACTTTTACTGAGTCTAAGACCACTGATGCTGATTCAGCAAAATGAAACTGGACAGATTAACTCTCTTGATTTATCCTAGATTATCAGCAAAATGGCCAGCACAGTCTTCAGTCTTTTTAGAACATTATATATAACTGAAGGAAATACGATTTAATGTCTTTGTGATGTAATCTGGACTCTTTTGATCTACAGTCGTCACAGCGTTCTGATTTTGTCTTGGCTTTCCTAGGCCAAGCACACACTACAAGACAGAAGGTTGTTGCACAAACTGGTAATCGCAGAGCTCAAAATGTGTTTTCACACAAGCGTACACGCATATTAAAGTCATTGTGCATGCACACACATGCGTGCACACACACTCAAATAAAAAAATCTCCTCTGCATTTCTTTCCTAGTTTCCTAAAGTAGTTGTCTAATAAATCTGGCATTGTGTACTACAATGATTATTGGCTCTTTTGATGAATGTTTTGTTCCTATTTTGTAAGTCGTTTTGGATAAAAGCGTCTGCTAAATGCATAAATGTAAAATTAAAGGCACATTCAGTAGTTTGGTGCCAATTTTTAAAGGTTTTAAACAATAAATTAATTGTTTTTGTGAAGTGTGCTGAGATGAAGACTGTAGTCATAATAGTTGTCAATAAAAAGTGTTTAATTTTGTATGGTGCGAGTCACCCCCTCATTATATTTTGTCATGTTGAAATAACGTGATCCGTGCTGTTTGACTGAACTTGGAAGAAAATCACGCTCTTCGGTTGCCGAAGTGAAATGAAAACGGTCTGAAGACAGACCAACATAGACAAAAAATTGTATGCCGACATCAGTAAGGGTCCTCAATGTGGAAAATCCTGAGTGGTCTTTTTGTTTGTTGGACAGGTAAGTGAATTTGTGAGTGAGTTGTTTAGACTACTCTATAAAACTCACTAGTATCAGTGTAAGTTGCATAAAACTCAGAGACAGTCATGCTGATCCACATTGATAGGTGTCAGTGCAGTATCTAACACCACTGGTATTTAAAGTATACGAAGAATTGTGAAGTTATACCTAGCTAAACAATTACTGAATGCACTTTTAACACGAGACTTAATTCTTAAAAACATGGAAGGAGAGACGTGTCTAGCCAGTTTGAAATTCAACATTACATCTGTTACGACTCTTAGTGCAACTCACAATGACTCACACTTGAACATCTTTGGCAACACATTGCAAGTTGCTGATCTGAGACTTGTAAGACTTCAGCGTGAAAGCGATATGAGCTTCAGTCTTGTAGTGTGTGCTTGGCCCAGCTGTTGTTTTTTTTATATTTTTTTTATTAACTGTGTTTAACAAAAAAACTCTTGACTCACTGTTTCAGGTCCATGGCCGGCCCCTAAAAAAGACCCGACCCATCAACCACAAGCCTTCCTCATCCCCTTCCTGTCAGCAGCACCCCACCCAATGGACCCCCTCAGCCCCCACTAAACTGATTCTCCCTATTAGTGAACAGATCTCACAGCATTTACTCCACCAGAAGCAGCCAATCATCCATGTCTCAGGCCAGCAAGAGAGTCGAGAGAACATTAGCCAGCAGGTGCGCCAGCTTAGGGCCTGCCAGAAGGCCGGGGAGAAGGTCCACGATCGCAAGCCCAACCCAGCGGTCACTAAAGTGGTTAGTTCAGAAGACCTGGCCTCACCCTCAAAATTGAAGTTCGTACATTGCCATAGACTAGATGTAGGTGGAGAGCTGGTCCCGCAAATCGCTGTTAACCAAAAGTGTCTGATCACCAATGAGGATGACTTTCTGTCCCAGTCAGCCCCAGAACACTCCCTTAGAGATATGATGGTTAAAAGCAAGCGTTCAAACTCTATGCTAGCCAAGAACCTCCTGATGGTACCAAAATGGGAGTGGGCCGTGCCCCTCGCAACATTCCCTTCAGATAAATCGGTTGACATCATTCGCTCCTCCTCTGCTCAGGACCTGACTTCAAAGGAGCTGCTCAGGCTGAGATGTAAACAGCCCATCTGGCGCTCCAATTCTTTTGAACGTGAGGGCTATTTTAATGTGCACCGCAAGCCCCATAAGTCGCCTAAAAAGGCTCAGCCACTTAGTTCTGTTTTGCGCTGGATGGGGCTCTCCCCTAGAAACACACCCAGAGAAAGCCCAGTGTCCTCTAGGTCGCCATCCCCAGATGGCCGTAGACGCCACTCATCCGCAGTTAACGTTATCAGCCGCTCATCCTCGATCAGCCCTAATTTATCCCCTGTAGACTCCCCGTTTTCATTCAACGTGATGACGATCGAGTCCCCCGTCAATTAAGGGAGTTTGCGATCATTGTAAATAGATGTAAATAGCTTTTCTTGAACTGTATTGATTTGCTCTCTTAATCCTCAAAATAAAATGGAACATACTGGCACAATGTTTTAGTTACTGAATGCTATTCCAAAATCGATATACGTAAATTATACAACTCCCCAATTAAACAAACATGTTAACCAGTCATTCAGTCAGTACTCCACATGTCATAAGCCCCTTCCATTTCCATCTTACTGGCTCTTACTCATCAGCGACATCATGAAAGCCCCTCTGTCATTTGTTTGACCCCGGTCCTGATTCTGAGCCCCATCAGATGGCCCACCACCCCTCCTGGATGGCCTCTGTGTTTGTGTAAGCTTTAGCAGTCAGTGCAGTCCATCGCTGGGTGCCTCTGGGTGCGTTGACCGTTGGTGATGGAGCTCCTCTTTTTCTCTTGCAAGGTGGCATGTGGGGAACTCTGCTAATCGTATAAATCAAACAACCTTTGAGAGAGGTTAAAAATGAATGGTTTAATATTTAGCCTGAAAAACATCCATTGTATTTTGTATATTGGGAAGTATTCAGATTTACAGTAGTACTGCAAAAAAAATCTGAACGAGTTCCACAAGTTTCTCCATACCATATCCTAGCCAGCCACGTCAAGCGCAGAGCAACAGGACATTCTGTCGATCGCTTAGTTTTTATTTCTGTGGCATTGCGCTGGGTAGCCCTGCCCACTGCAAAATCGAATTGGTCCATATTCCCAGTTCACATAACAGATTGCTGCAGGGATGTCATTTTATATGCCAACCTAGAAGTACATTTAATCTGAATACTGCATAATCAGCCATTTTAAGACCATATGAGCACCCTTTTCTGGCCGTTTTTAAGTGCTCTGACAAATTGAGCTCAAAATGAAATGTTTCTAGGCACACAGCTCATTCCTGCAGCACTTTACTATACATTTGAAAATCAAATATCCTCTTGTTGGCTGTGATTGTCAATCCCGCAGTAGTTTCTTGTTCATTGAGAACATACAAATGTCTTGTTGCATTGCGCCCGATTAGGGGACACTGTTAGATTAACAATACAAGCAAAACTATCTTAACCAATGTAGCCAGTGCTTTTAAACAACATATGATGGATCTTTTAGTTGCTATTTTGATTGCCTTTTAATTAGCCTGAATTATGACTCTTGACATAGTGTAATAATATCTCTGAGCAAGCTGCCATTCGTCTCCACACTAACCACTTCTTTCTTTTTGAATTTGACAAGCTTCTTCCTCAATAGGAATCTGCATTTCTGAGACACTAAGATGGTTAACCAATGTCTGTCTAGTTCTTTGAAAGGATCTGTTGGTGCAAACGGGAAAGCCCTCAACTTGAGACACTGAAAGACTTCACATATTCAGACTTAGACACATTCCACATCTCATGAATACAGATACGGTTTAAATTAAATGTTAATGATTACCATGTTGACTTTCTTAGAAATTAGATAAGAACTGATTTTTTTTCATTTAGTGGTCAAGCAGTGTCTCATACAGTGTAGCTGGGTTTTCTATTGCCAAAGCAGATTCTTTGCCCATTAAACTTAGTTGAAGTATTTTCCTTCACCTCTCAAAGATCAGTCTCTCTGCTTATAGAAGGTGCTGGTCTGCTCTAACTGATTGTTGTATGGATGACCCGATCAACATGCAACGGCTAATTCAGCTTCTAGCTGAATAGATTGCTTTTCTCTTTCAGATGGTGTGATAGTTTCTACTGTTTAATTTAAGTAATATTGGCGTGTGCATTTCCCAAGTATGTAATTTCTGAGGCATTTTTCAGGGTCTTGCTAGTTTTTTCTTGTTTGTTGGTGGTGGCGGGGACAAACGGTGTGGCCTGTTCTTATATGGCTTTTTATTATTCATGAAGGTTGAGGAGCGCTCCAAACTGAACCGCCAGAGCTCTCCTGCCCTGCAGCATAAAGTGGCTAACCGTATTTCTGACCCTTCCCTTCCACCACGCTCTGAGTCCTTCAGCAGTGGGGGTATGCAGCCGGCACGGACCCCTCCTGTACACCGCCCCGTGGAGCCTCAGGTACAACAACATTTAGCCTTTTTTTATTTAAAGCACTCATTTTCAATAGGGATGCACAGTATATCAGGACTATATCATTTATTTATTAATTGTTCATTTTCATTTCCTCTATTTTTACATTTAGATTACATTCATTAATCTTTAAAAACACTCATACCAACACTGTTGGATGTAATCTCTAGTAAATCTCCAAAATGATGATTCATTTTTTTCATACTGTACATTATAATGTTGGGATGCCTGGATACACTTGCAGCATTTAACTTTTTTTTTCCCCCCCTTTGTAGTATTTTTTTTACTATTATAGAATTGTACTATTGGATATTTGGTGATGATAATATGAAAATAATTATTGGTATATTGGCCAGAATTGTAATATTGTGCATTCCCAATTTATTTATTATAAAACTTGCTCATTAGTCAGTCTGTCCATTGGTGACATTTGTATATTAATAAGTATTAATAAATTTATTTTTCAAAAGATTAGTACCTGACATACCCATGGAAATCTACATAGCAATCTTTAAATGATTTAAAAATAATAATAATAATTTCTAAAATATTCTTATCCAGTTATCACAAATGACTGTAAAGGTCATGAAAAATAATTGGTGAAAAAGTATCAGAATCCTGAACTAAGCACTTAATGGTTTCTTGCTCCTCTTAGATGGCTCATTTGGTTCCAGTGAGGTCCCATAGCTCTTCTCTGTCAGTCTCTCAGTCCTTGCATGATCAATCAGCCAAGGGCGTTTCAGCGTTCCAGGAGAGCCTGGTGTCCCATCGGCTAGAGATGCCACGGCAGAACTCAGACCCAACTTCAGAGATGCCCCCTCCGGCCCCCCGCATGGCCAGTCGTGAGGAAAAACCTGACCGCAGTTCCCCCTGGCTGAGGGAAGAAGACGTTCCTCCTAAGGTCAGGATTATGATTAGGGGTGGGAGTCACAGGGTACTTCAAGATATGATACACGATACATGGCTCACGATATCACGCTTGGAGCAGGGAAATCCATTTAGAGTGCCTTATTTTATCAATTAAAAAATATCGATATTATTATTATTAATTAAAATATTGATATTTGGCGCCAGCTCGTATCGCACGGAGAAGGACAACAATATATTGCCCTATCGATGTTTTGTCCCACCCTTAATTATTCCTATAATAAACTTCACTGATGCACTTTTTCCTTTTTCATGGTTTTACACCTAAAGAGATAATGTTTTGATAATATTTTTGGTGAATACACAAGCGTTAAGAAGTTTGGGGTCAGTTTTTTTATGTTCATAAAGAAGTCTCTTATGCTTGTACGGCTGCATTTATTTAATAAAAAATAAATTAAAGTGTTAAAAAAATAATAATTTTAAAATGTAATTTATTCCTGTGATGGAAAAGCTGAATTTCCAGCATCATTACTCCAGTCTTCAGTGTCACATGATCCTTCAGAAATCATTCTAATATGCTGATTAGCTGCTCAAGAAACTTTTCTCATTATCAATTTTGAAAACAGTTGTGCTGCTTAATATTTTTGTGGGAAACCATAATACATTGTTTTTCATGATTCTTTGAATATAAAGTTTAAAATAATAGACTTTATTTGAAATAGAAATCTTTTTAAATTTAACATTTATAATTTCACTTTTGATCAATTTATTGCAACTTTTCTGAATAAAAGTATTCATTTAAGAAAACAAATCTTGCTGACCCCCCCCCCCCCCCCATATATATTTGATATATAAAAATATATATTTTATAATATAAAATATATAAATATTTTATATTATTAAAATATTCATATTCTATTTATTTATTATTTTAAAGCAACTGATTGTAATAATCATGCTACGATCCCTCGTCTCTGACGTTTGGTCATTTGTTTGTTTGATTAAAGTTGTGCGGTACTACCCAGGTGCCCCAGCGGACCACTTCCATCTCCCCTGCTCTGATGAGGAAGAACTCTCCGGGGAACGGGGAGTCGGTTGGAGGGGGGCGGGCAGCCTCTCAGCTCATCCGCACAAGGTCAGCTCTGTCCGATCACATGCTGGAGCTGTTGCTCTGTCTTGGTGTATTCAAGCACTGACTGTATCCTGATCTCTCTAGTAATCCAGACCTGAGGAGGACGGAGTTGTCTCTGGATGTGGCTCTGCAAAGAACCGGCAGTAATGGCTCATCCAGCTCCAGCACACCCAGCTCTCAGGGTGGCTCCCAGCCTGGATCCAGTGAGAGGAACCAGCCAAGACGTGAGTGTCTTCCTCTTTTTGCTTTTTATTGAGGAAATAACATCACTCATAAAGTATTTAATGAGAGTAAGTACAGGTGATTAATTCATGATTTTCAGTGATCAAACTATAAACCTTCTGGATAGCAGCCTCAAGCCTCAACCACTGCTACAACACCATCCAAAATAAATGCTTTTTAAGCTTTTATTTACCGGACAGTAGAGGCTGACAGGCAATTGGGGAGAGGTTTAGGACGTCACCCAGGCCAGATTCAAACCTGGGTGTACATGATCAAACCTTTTGTTATGAAACTATTTGTTATGGCCAGTGGAGAATGTGCCCCCTGATAGAGTCTCAAGATTTTCTTTCTATTTCTGACACCTTATGGAGTTTAGGTTCCTTTCCACTGTTGCCTTTGGCTTGCTTAGTTGGGGTTTAAAAGACACTTAATATTCAGTGATTCTGTAGTATTGACACTATTGGATGAAAACAAAACTTCAACTGAATTGAGCTGGATGATGACAACTGTCTCCTGCAGAGCTGCTTTATTGCTGGTTTATCTTTTTCATAGTTGATGCCTTTTGCAAAATCACTTGAGGCAGAACGCTACCGTCTGCACTACGGCTTGGACATGCTTATTTAAATCGTAGTGATTGTGGGTGGGTGGACAACCACCAGTGGACTGAAGGAGCGGGCACTCTTTCAGACTTCATCCTGGTTGTTTTTGCTAGGATCCTCTTGTTCCTGTTCCACTCCGTTTACCATGTCAGATGTGCAGTGCTGCGCTTGTCCTGAGAGTGAAGTGGGTGTATAGTATGACATTCTGGATACATTGTTTGCCTGTTTTGTGCACTTGAGTTGTTTAGATATTCTGGTCCAGTCCAGTAGGTGTATTCATAGGTAAAGAATATCACAGGCCAGCTGTTGAGCCTTTTGTACATTGTTGTTTCCAATAATGGCAATATCTAAGTTTTATACCACTGTTTGAGAACAAGTTGTCTTGAAGTATATTTCCTGCCCAATAATCAGAATAAGGGTCAATCAGTGTGAGTTTTTCTTAAACTTTTTTCTTTTCTTAAACCTCCAGTCTTGAGCATGTGTTTATGTCCTGTTATGTGTGTTTTCCAGGCTCTGGTAAATCAGAAGGTTCTCCAGTGGCATTACAGGAGACCTCCAAGCCCTGTCAGGAGGAGGGCAGAGAGGTGAACAAACCCAGTCGACCTACGGTAAGTTGGATCCCAACGGCCCTCAAATATTATCCAAGCATAATTAATTTCCTGTCTACATGCACACTACTGTTTGAACTTCCTACTTTGTCTCTTTTTTGATCCAGCATTTCCTTGAGGGTGCTTTTAGTTCTCTTTAAATGTAGATCGTGACCTCCAAACACAGTTGTAGACTAAACAAGCTTCAGACGCAGATTCTATTTTACAGTTGGAGGCCAAATGTCCCAGTGGTTACATTGTTCAGACTGTCATCTTTGCCAGTTTTCCACTTGTGAACGCTCAAAGCTTTTAAATTAGAGATATCTGAAATGAAAATTATTGGCTGAAGCTCTGGACACACTAGGCCAAAATCTGATATTTGCAATTACCTTTCTCTTGCAATAACTATCAATTGTTTTAATATTAAATATGTTTTTATAAGTTATTACACTGTTCTTCCTACTTAACAACTACAACTACTTCAATGGGGCCCATCAACTGTTTGGTTACTGACATTCTTCAAAATATCATCTTTCGTGTTCAACAGAAGAAAGAAATTCATACGGGTTTGGAACAACTTGAGGGTGAATAAATGACAGAATTTTCATTTTTGGGTGAATATCCCTTTAATAATTATTTATACTGATGCTTTTGGTTGGCCATTTTATCCAAAGTTACTTACATTACATTCAAGGTATACATTTTATTAGTTGGGAATCAAACATATGGCCTTGACGTTGCTAGTGCCATGCTCTCCTACAATTGCATGAAGTACCAAACCTTAGTTTTTTATTTGTTTTACTTTTATTTACTTTTTTTATGAAACTGGTTTGTTTCTCTGTGAGCCATTTTTGGCTTTGACTTGAGGAAACTAATGATTAGTATATTGAAAAAAATGTCTCTGTAAGGGTTGGTAACATTCCCATCCGTCTTTCTCTCAGTCCCTCTCAATCTAAAGGTTGCTTGGCAGAGGACTGTGGGAATTCTTGCCTGCTGATCTCAATAGCAACACTGACTTGAGAAAAGCTTGTCCTCTTTCACCCTCTCAGCTTTCTCACTAAGCCGCATTGCCAGTGGCTTTGTCAATAGACTGTGTGGTTGTGTGTCATTCCCCGACTTGGCTCAGGTTCTTCACCGCAACGGAAATAACCCCAGATGTTTGTTAGGAGCCTTGCTGTTTCCATAGCAACTAAAGTTCACGAGGGGGCATTTTTATGTTGGGCCTAGAGCTGGGATTACAGGTCGAATACAAACTAAACATGGATGACCTTTGCATGAAAGCTCCGAAATACTCAGGAAATCATTGCAGAGTTTATTTTATATTTATTTTATAAATATTGCTATATTTTTTTATTGTAGGGGAGATTGTGAATGTATCTTAATTTGTGAGTTTTGTATCATTCTCGTCTTATGAGAAAGTTTGTGCATTGTGCAATTAAGAAGTACTCCAAAATAAAGTTAAATTGCAATATTTATATCAGTAAGTCTCAAGCGATATGTCAGTAAATAGTTTGTAGTATACTTAGTATAAAATAAATGTATATTATTTTAAATATGTATAGTATTTTAAATGTGTAATTTTTAAAAAAAATACATTTTGGTATGTTTTTTTTTCACTGATTAACTAAAATGTATTGCTTCCTCAAATAATGTGTGATAATGAACCGATTCATTATAATAAATTGGTTGACCAGTCAAAAATGATCTTTCTTGAACTATCAGAATGAATTGATTCACTAAAAAAAAAACGGACTTTCTAACACTTTACTGGTTTTTTGTACTGTGTACACAGCTACATTAATGTAACATTGACAAAAGTAGCTTGATATTGTCAAAGCTACACTATATATCCACAACTGACTGAGCTACTGTCACACTACTGAAGTTACTAGTGTTACTATTCTAGTATTTTATATGAATCTTTCTCTGTCTTTCAGGATCTGACTGCGTTGGCTAAAGAACTGAGGGAGTTGCGAATAGATGAGATCAACCGGCCGCCCCTTAAACTGACCGACTACTCCTCCTCCAGTGAGGACACTGAGAGCAGTGAGGATGAGGATGGGACTGTGGGGCATGACGGCACAGTGCCAGTCAGCGACATTCCCAGGATCATGTAAGTGCAAGCACCATCAGTTCTCTCTTGTTCCTCAAAATAAATTCTGTCTGAGCTTTGGCCCAGCTATCAGGCCTTATGTGGGCAGTTTGTGTCCAAGAGTTTCTTGATCCCCTTCACCACTCTTTATCCGATCACTTCTCATTATCTTTCTTACATCTATCAATAAAGGAGGACTGAAAAGAATGCAAAATTCAAGTTTCCCGTATTTATCTCCCTCAGGCCCTCTGTTCAGGGAAATAACGAGTCTTTCACAAGCAGCCACGAGTCCTTCGGTGATTCCTACAATAATGACTCTAAAGATGGTACCCTAAAAATGAGAGAGGTGAGATGCCATGCCTGTCACATTAGATGCTATTTACCTCCAAAGAGACTTGGATTCGCTCTTGTTCCTCAAATGTATCACTTTCAAATTGTTTGATCTTCTGTATAGACCAATGAGAGGCAGCGCTTGGGCCACGGCGAGAGCAACGGTTTCGCAGGCCACGGGAATCTACCAGACCTGGTGCAGCAAAGTCACTCCCCATCAGGAACTCCAACAGGCCTTAATTCCCAGGACCTGGACTCTATGGATGAGGTAGATAACATTTAAGAGGGGTAAGGATCTGATATATTTAGCCAGGCCAAGCTAATGAAACTGGCTTGCGTTATTTCCCAGTCCTGTCCTGCCCTTGTCTTCCAATAATTTGCAGCGCTCTCTCTACTTGACTGCCATTAAAATGAGGCCAAAGGGCCTAAAAATATGAGGGAAACAATTTGCTGTTATAATGACTCTTAACATTTTCATAACTCTGACACAAACATTATTTACTGATTCATCATCGCATGTGAAAGTCTAAAATTCCCTGCTGAGTCATAAAAGCCAATTTTTCTGACACATCTATAATCTAAACAGAGGAATATGGCACTCCTGTTGTATTTTTAGCCCCAAACTCAGACAGTTTTTCTCTAAATGCCTGCTATTAAATAGTTTTATTGGAGCTGATATGGTGCATTTGTTTGTTTTTTTGTATCAGTTTGGTCTTGGCGGTGGTTCGAAAGCTTCTTTCACTCCTTTTGTGGATCCACATGTATATCAAACCTCCCCCACAGACGACAACGATGAGAGCTCAGCGGCCGGTAAATATACAAATCACAAACAAACACATCTTATCACCACCCGCAACAATGAAAGGAACAACATTTATGGAAAGTAATTTGGCTAGCGCTATATTTTTGATAAAATGGGCTTTAAAATAGGTTTATGCTGGGCATTGAATGAGATAAGAGCATTACAGCATAATCGTGCTTCTTCCCGCCGGGTTTGGTTCTTGCCCAAACGTTCTGTTTATGAATGAAATGCTTCTTCTTTCATATCATTTAATGTGTTTTCTCGTCGTCTTACCTCTGCAGTGTTGTTTGCTAATGAGTTGTTGCGTCAGGAGCAGGCCAAACTGAACGAGGCTCGGAAGATCTCTGTGGTCAATGTCAACCCCACCAACATCAGACCCCACAGCGACACACCAGAGATCCGCAAGTACAAGAAGCGCTTCAACTCGGAGATCCTGTGTGCTGCTCTATGGGGTACATCACGCTCTCTCTGATATATGCCTTTTTTGTTTCAATTGCCTTGCAATTCCTCTTCTGATAAAAATCAGAATCAAATTCATGTTTGTGGATGCTCAGGTGTGAACCTCTTGGTGGGCACTGAGAACGGTCTAATGCTGCTGGACCGCAGCGGTCAGGGCAAGGTGTATAACCTCATCACTCGCCGACGCTTCCAACAGATGGACGTGCTGGAGGGTCTAAACGTCCTGGTCACCATATCAGGTTTGTCTCAGAACAAAAGAGCTTGATAAGGTCATGAAAGTTGATGGAGCTTTTTTACTCTAAAAAAAGCCTTTGTGTCTTTGGGGATACACGGCACGTTTTTTTTTAGCTTGTCAACCTCGTCATTGATGTTTTCAGGGAAGAAAAACAAACTACGTGTCTACTACTTGTCATGGCTGAGAAACAGGATACTGCACAATGATCCGGAGGTGGAGAAGAAACAGGGCTGGATCACTGTTGGGGATCTGGAAGGCTGCATTCACTATAAAGTTGGTAAGTGAACCATCTCTGGGTTGTCACAATACCAAAAGTATTTGATATCAATGCCAGTAAAATATCAATTTAGAGACCACCATGATGCACAATAGCAACTAATATCCAAATAAAACTCCTATATATTATTATAATTATTTGCAGCATATTGTAAATCTCAATGCCAGTCTGTTTTTAAATTATTTCATTTATTTATTAGCAACAATTATTAATATAAATATTAGCACCATGTGAGCCTGTATTTTCTCAGTGTGCAGAATGAGGCAAACATTAATAATTTGCGGGGTCAAAAGCCATAGCCGGCCCTAAATTGTGGAACTCTGCCGCTCTCTATTAGAACAATCTTGTCAGAATCACTTTTTAAAGCAAAATTAAAAACCTCTCTTTGAGAAGGCCTATAATTACGAAGGTAAATGGGGTTTGTCTAATTGTTTTTGTCATTATTATTATATTGTTGTATGTCTTTTAGTTTTCTTTTAAATGATATTGTTCAGCACATTGGTCAACCACTGTGGTTTTATGGTGCTTTATAGATTGATTTAATGATTGAGTGATTGATTGTAACGATTAAAGCTTCCCTGTTAAAGCAGAGGCTAAGTCTGAGATGGTAGAGTAGGCTAATCGAGATCTCTGACTCTGATGCTAATCGACACACCTCTAACAGCATGGAGAGTGGCAGCGGGGGACAGTCTGCTTTCTTGTATGAATGTGACAGACTGCCACTGAGAGCTGCAGGGAACTGAAAGCATGATTTACTTTGTTTTCAGTGAAATACGAGAGAATCAAATTCCTGGTAATCGCACTGAAGAACTCGGTAGAGATTTACGCATGGGCCCCCAAGCCGTACCATAAATTCATGGCTTTCAAGGTATGATGCTGCAATAATATTTCTCTCTTTCCCTCTCTGTGTATGTCTTTTATGCCTAATTTTTTATTTAACCAACATGTGATAGAATAATTTGTAAATGAAAGAAAATGGCTTAAAGGTTTACATGCATTAACTGCATGTTTAACCAGTTCCCCTGACTCAGCATCCATCTCTATATCTGTATCTCTTTCTCTCTGGCAGTCGTTCACAGAACTGCAGCACAGGCCTCAGCTTGTGGACCTGACTGTAGAAGAGGGTCAGAGGTTAAAGGTCATCTATGGGTCTAGTGTTGGCTTTCACGTCATAGATGTGGATTCTGGAAACCCCTATGACATCTACATACCATCACATGTAAGTGATGTTTTTGTTATAAACCTCAGAAATATTTTTTTATTTATTAATTTTTGCACAATTTGTTTTGCTCAAATAATATATAACCACAAAGTAAACATGAATGCAGCTGTTTAGACTATACTAGGCTGCGGTTTGGCGTCTGTAAAAACACAATTAAGTTGTTCTTCTGGTTAGGGGAGCCGATCATGGGCAACACCCTCTTGATTGGTTCAGAGGTTCCCTTGGCAGTGTTGCTCTTGGGGGTTGTAGTCTAATCATGGTGAAATAACGTGCCTCCACACGTTATGTTCCATTCATGGCACTTGAAAGTGTGAAAAATGTAAGAAAGGTTTCAGGAGCATTGAGGAAGACAGAAGCTATTTATTTACTCACGTTCTGTAGAAATTCTTCACGTTCTGTAAAAAAAGACAGACAGACAGACAGACAGACAGACAGACAGACAGACAGACAGACAGACAGACAGACAGACAGACAGACAGACAGACAGACAGACAGACAGACAGACAGACAGCGCTGTGATTGGTATGCTAGAACCCCTCCCTCAGGGGTTAAGCCCAATTAATACTTCTGCATTGAACTCACGCTGTAGCTACATCGTAGGCTGTGTAACATGCGTAGCCTACGGCGTACCCTGACGTGCACCTCTCCAAAAATTTAACGACGTGTCAATTCTACGCGGACTGCAAACGCTGTGATTATATTATTTCATATAATTATTATTATATAAATTATATGGTTTTTGGAAAACAGGGATGCACAAAATTAGTTATTGAGAATGTAAATATTGAATGTGTCTCAGAAATCAAATTTTTGGGAGTTATCCTAGACAGCAAACTTAGCTGGAAGCCTCATATTGAGCATATCAAAGGTAAAGTTAGTAAAAATATTGGTATTCTTTATAACGTTAAACACATATTGGATGAAGCTTCATTACAGCTTCTATACAAAACCTTAATTGTTCCATATTTAACATATTGTATCGAAGTGTGGGGTAATGCTTGCACCAGTTATACAGAAAGGCTGTTCTTACATCAGAAGAAAGCGGTAAGAATTGTGACTTATAAAGGTTTACGAGACCACACAAACAAACTGTTTATAAAATTGCAGACCTTGAAATTAAAAGAGTTGGTCAAATTTAAAATACTACAAATTATGTGGAGAGTGAAAAATAATTTGGTGCCAATATATATTCAAAACAAACTCATGCTAATTACAGACAGTAACAACAGAAGAAAAGGTCATTTTTGTGTACCATATTCACGCACCTCACAAAAACAAAAAGGGTTTCTTGTAATTGGGATCAATTTATGGAACTCTTTGGACATTGCAAAAAAACATGTAACACGATTGTTCAATTCAATAAAATGTATAAAAAAATGTTCTTAGAAAATTCGAAGGCAGTGAAGCATAAGAACCAATGTTTGACAAATTTGAAATTGTTAATTATTTAGATGTGAAGTAATATTGTAGCCTACCTCGATAAAGAAAAAAACGGAAAAAAAACGGCAAGCCATCTGTTTTGTGTCAGCTAAGATTATTGAAAAAAGGGGCATGAAATTATAAGACTAGGTCTTCCTCATGCTCCTATTCAGCATTGAATGTTATTATTTTGTTGTTGATGTGATTAATATTGTGTCTGTAATAATGACTGAATAAAGAACTTGAACTGAACTGAACTGATATAGTTGTATATGTCACTTGTGATGGTATGTTGTATAGATATGGCCAGACGTGCAGTCTACCAATAACATTAGAGTGACAGCACTACGAACGCCCACAAGCGACTTCACAGTACAGAGACTAGCGACAAAATCGCTGGCGGTGTGAACGGGGCTTTAGAGCACCCTGCAGTTCCATTATTCACCACAGATTTACATTGGAAAAATGAGGGGCGCTGTGGAGCGCTCAGGCACCCTCTGCCCAGCTTAATATAATGATACCTTCCTGCCGAAGTTATCTGCTAAATGTTATCCTGCTCACTTAAAACACTTAAAATAGTCTGGAGAATCTGAAAAATATTTGTTATGATCTTTCTAGTGAATGAATATTTTGGTGCCCCACCTGCCCATACAGATGAGCCGTGGTTGAATACTATAAATGTAAATTGACCCTCTAATGATCTCTTTAAGCACTATAGCATGATCTGCAAATAACCATTTCTTCTCTCTATCTCTCGCTCTCTTAGATTCAGAGCAGTGTGACCCCTCATGCCATCGTGGTGCTTCCTAAGACTGATGGCATGGAGATGCTGCTGTGTTATGAAGATGAGGGCGTTTATGTCAACACTTACGGCAGAATCACCAAGGACGTGGTCTTGCAGTGGGGAGAGATGCCCACCTCTGTTGGTGAGTCTGTTTGTTTCAATAGAAACATACAGTAGTAACCCATCCCAGCTGTACAAGAACAAAACAAGCCATAGTGACCAGAGAATGACTCCTATTAAATGTATCAAATATTTATCTTCTGAGAATACTTTTAAAAACCTAGCATATTTTGCTGTGCCGACTGATTCCACATTCACAGTGGCACTGATATCCGATTGGCCCTCTACCGCAGTGTCTGTTTGTGTTAGCTTGTTCTGCCAGCTCATGGGCAGAGCTTGAGGGATGCGCAGCCAACAGAAGTGCACGAAAACTACAAAGGGCCGCCACACAATCCTCTGCCTTGTGGGAGGAGATACAAGTAGTTCACCCAGAGTTCATAAACATTCGAACTATGCATCAACTTCTCTCATGTTTTGAGAAGTATGAACATGGTTATTTGTGTGTGTGAGCTGGTTTGTGTAACACATTATCTGCAAGATTTAGGGCTTTTGGCATGCTTTATCATATATAATAATCTCAATGGGGGAGTGTTTGGGCAGAGCTCCTAGTGGTTTGGCAGGCTGTTATGATTATTAGTAGTGTTCACGGACAGAATTATTCATCTTTAGGGCGATTCCTATGCAATGCTTTTTAAACGTATGTGTGGTGGAAAAATAGACTAAAAAATAGATTTCATGGCATTCAGAGATCTGTTTTTGCTGTTTGTAAGGAGTGTATTTTATAAGGATAGTTTCATCATTTACTCCCCCCTTACTCACTCATGTTGCTCTAAACTTGCGACACCAAAGGAGATTAGTGCTTTTCACAATATGATTTTCTGCAAAACTGTTTTGAAACAATGCGTAATGTTAATGTTTATAAAATCTTAATATCCTCATGCCTTATAGGTGCATTTATCACATTAGAGCTGGGTAACAATATAGTTTACATTTTGCAATGGTGTAAATGATTAATAAGTTGAGATTTGTTATACTCTATATATTGTTTTATATGGTATGTTGATGAATAAAGTTTGATATTCTTGTTTATCCACTTTTATATAGGGAGCTGTGTGAAAATATTTAGCAGAATGTCTGTTTATTCTGTTTAATACAGTGAAGGTGGATGGGAACCAGGCATAATTCCAAAAAATGTTTTCAATATGGCTTTTTTGCTATATCCCAGTTCTTCTTCTTCCATATGAGGTTTAAGTCATTATTTCAACAAAAGTCTCACTTGAAGCCATGGTCCCCATTCACTGTCATTATATGGAAAAGAGCTGCTTGGACATTCTGCATAAATGATCTATCTGTCCCCAAGAATTGAACAAAATATCACAATAATAATCGCCAACACTTATGTCTTTAGTAGCCGATTTAAAAAAAAAAAGGTAAAATAATAGGTATTCACATTTTTGAGAACTATGGTATATTGTTTTTGGTCTATCCATCAGAACTCAATAAGATGTTCTGTTTTGCAGCTTATATCCACTCCAACCAGATCATGGGCTGGGGAGAGAAAGCCATTGAGATCCGCTCTGTTGAAACGGGCCACCTGGATGGTGTTTTCATGCACAAGAGAGCTCAGAGACTCAAGTTCCTCTGTGAGAGGAACGACAAGGTTAGTCTCTTAAGCGTCCCCATACTGTGTAGACTGGTATTGTTTTAGATCATCTCCTCCAAATGTAAATGTTATTGTTTATCTAAAAGAGCTTAGACCGTTTTGGACAAGCTAACAATTCTCGTTTCTTTTCTGCAGGTGTTCTTCGCCTCGGTCCGATCAGGCGGTAGCAGTCAAGTTTTCTTCATGACGCTGAACAGGAACACTTTGATGAACTGGTGAAGCTTCTGCAGACCTAACACTGTGGAGCCTTTTTCCTGTCTGCATTGCATCTGTGAGCGCACGGTACATTGACACTTTGGTCTGAAAAACATTATTAGAAAAAAATATTAGAGACTCTGAGGAGTGAGCCTGGAGACAGTCCGTAGGGAGAGCACTGACTCTCTGCACACGGCTCATGGAGATGCAGTATCTGACGTCACCTGCAGTGGCACGCATTTCCCAGAAGAGGGCGCTGATTAACTTGAACTCGGTTTTAGACCTTATTTTGTGGCCTCTGGTAAAGCCTGTTCTTAGGATCCTCCCCTTTATGTTCCTGTTTCCTATTGGTTTTGATTGACTTTTTTTCAGATACCATTGAATTTTAGTCAGTTGCATGATTGTAAAGAATTGGACAGTATTTAAGAGATAACAAATGTGGGGATAACATTAGCAAGCACTCAGGCTAAGACCAAGCTTTAGTCTCTTGATGTTACACTTTTATATTGGCAAACAGTTCTGCCAGTTTCACAAGTATCTGTGATGCCCGTTTTTGTCCAATTTCTCAGAAGAGAACGACATGCTCAAAAGAAACGAATAACACTGGTGCTCATTTGTATATTGTCAACAAGATCCATATACTGTACATTTATCAAAAGTACTGTATCAATAAGTACTATACTGTATCAAAGTACTATATCAAAGTTTGTTTTATGGCTTTGAGGTTGGAAAGACGGAGATGAGCGGATCTTTAAGTTGCAAACCATATTTTGAGTTCTTTCTTTAACTTCTTTTTGGAATGTTTTAAACATGACGAAACAGGAGCACGAAATATAGCCACACGTGGAAGAAAACGATCCCCCTCACTGGTTGCATGTTTGTGTAGACACTGGATCAGATGTTGTGCGACGTGTATGCCAGAGCAACATGATATCTGAGATCAACTAAATTTAAAAGAAAAAAAAGAAAGGATAAAAGCACCTGTATTTCAGTGACTATTGAGAATTGATGATGACTTATTTAGATTTCTTTATAGTGCCTAGCACAAGTTAACCTGTGTGAAATCAACCATTAAAGGCACATTGATTTTTGCATTTTAATATTCTTACGCTATAACTTTTACGTTCCATCCATAATTTGAGGCTGTAAGTCTTTTTTTTCATTATTTCAAAAGACTTAGCATTGATGTATTAAGCGGTAGCTTTTATTTCGCAACAATGCTTAATCGGTTAAAAAAAACCTGGGGCTGAAAACATTCCAAAAAGGGAAAAGTGTCTCTTTCTGACAATTATGTCGTACTCAAAATCCACTAATTATAAACAGTCTCTTGGACTAAAATATCATGTTGATCTTAACTTCCTGGTACAATATTTGTTACAGAACTACTACAGTAGGTCAACAGATGTATTGTTTTTGTATTGTTAATTAGATCTTTTTTTTTTTCAGTTTATTACCTTTTTGGGGCGTTTTGTTTTGTATATTTGCCTTTGTCTTCATTTCAACGCTTTAGATGTTCTCAAAGTCACTTGATGTTTGCACACTATATAGATATTTATATTTCTTTCACATCTCTTACATAGCAAAGAAGATATTTTAATGGTGATGGAATGAGAGGTTTTTAGCAATAATGTCCTGCTGATGTATGTATGCTGTGTGAAACACTGTGTTCAGCCAGTGCTAGGAAAGAACCTCACTGAGCTCTTTTAATTAACTACTTTATTTGACACTCAAGAATGGTTAATGTTTCTGTCTTAATACATTTTTAATGATCGTCGTTCTTTCAGAAGCTGTAAACAAGATTTTCAGTTCTTTAACGGTGATGGAAGCACTATGTCCTCCTCGTTTTGGTTTGTTTTTTTATTTTATGATAAGAAAAAATAAAACAAATAAGTACCTTTTTTGGCTCGTGTCTTTGTGTCCCTCCCTCTGCTGAATCTTTGGCTGTTTTTTTACAGAGCTCACGAAACTACCAGTATCACTGAGTGCCTGAGAACTTTGCTCTGATAGGTGTAATACATTAACTCTTCTTGCTCAAGCAGATATGTCTTTTCCAGCCATTTTGATATGCTATAAAAAAATAAAAAAAAATAAAAAACAATCTTGCAATGCTGACATTTGGACCACAAATGTTTTATCAAAATCCCTTAAAATCATGTAAGTTGTCATGTCACCACAGTTAAGAGTGAAATAATAGTCTGGTATTCAGTATAGGGAAATGATTTTCCTTAAGCACCATAAACCGCGGTGAGACATGGACATCATTAGCGGATGGATGAGGGCATAAGGTCTCCAGCACAGCACCCGTGTGCAGCATGATCCTGCAGTGACAGGATTGATCATTTACTGAGTATTGGGAAAGCAGCCGAGAACCTTGGAGCCACTAATAACGACCAAGAGCGTCTTTTGCTGACACTTCATGCAAAATGGAGAAGGTAAATGTTTTCATCTGTCGTCATGAATTCAAATGGATAATAAAAATGCAGTCTGTATGATTAATAGGTTGATCATGCTAGATGCATGTTTAATTTAAATGTATTTTTTGTGGAATGTTTTGAATTTACTCTTGTATGAATGAGACAGCAGACATGATAGTCATGACATGCAGAATCATGAATGCATATGTTATTCATGCTGTGATTAGGATGTTTCTGGGTTTATCGTTGTTGCTGTGATTTGACTAAATAAACAACCATTTGGTTAAAAATGGACAAATGAATCACAAAAATGACCAGAATATGGATTCTGTTTCAGTACTAACTGACTAGTAAGAATTTTTGTACTTTAAGAAATGCAACAGTTTTTAGATGATGTACCAGGAGCTGGTCATTCCATTTATATGACTGTTTATTTACATAAGTGTGTATTTACATAAGTACTTGGTAATGTGAATGAACTCTGTGTACCTGCTTTATACACACATTTGTTGAGGCTTCTTGTGATTGTGCATTATTGTTACTACTATAGTGGATAATTGTAGCAACGTAATATGAGCAAAACACACTGTTAAATTAGTTTTACCAGAGATTTTCAGACTATCAAGAGCTTTAGGTCTGTTTACTCGAGTATTACTCACTGCACAAAATACATATCTACATTTCAGATATTTTATATGCTTTTTTTAGTTGCATCACCTCAATTATCTTGAGTAAAATGTGTTAATCCAACTTTATCTAATCATGTTCATTGAGCTAAAATCAAATGTTTGTTCAAACAGAAGAATAATTATAAAATTCACATTGGTAACACTTTACAATAAGGTCTCATTAGTTAATGTATTAACTAACATGCACTAACCATGAGTAATACATTTGTTACAGTATTATTAATCTTTGTTAATGTTAATTAATAATACAGTTTGTTCATGTTAGTTCACAGTGCGTTACATAATGTTAAATACAACTTTATATTAATGCATTAGTAAATGTTGTAATTCTCATTACGATTAATAAATGCTGTAGAAGTGTTGTTCATTCTTAGTTCACGTTAACTAAAGTAGTTGGCTAATGTTAACTAATGAAACCTTATTTTAAAGTGTTACCTCCACATTTTATTATTGGTATAAATAAAAACATGAACTTAATTGTTCATTAAGAGCGCAATTTTATTAAAATGGATGCATTATATTTTAGTTCACACACATTTCTCTTTCATTCAGTTCAATACCTTAATTAAGAGTCAAATATTTATTTGAGCATTGTCCTTTTTGCAGATAATTTTGTTTGTATCACTAATTTCTGTAACAATAAGGACTCCTTTGTTGACATTAGTAAATGCATTACCTAAAATGAACTAATGATGAGGAACATTTTTACAGCATGTATTAACCATTAATCACGCTAGTTCACTGTGCATTAACTAACGTTAACAAATAAAACTTTTGATCTGTATTAGTAAATGTTGCGATTAACATTAGTTCAGATTAAATGCTGAAGTATTGTTCACATTGGTTATTGTTAACTAATGTAGTTAACAAATGAAACATTGTAAAGTGTGCCCTAATTTCCCTTTAATAAAGAATAAATCAATACAGTAAGTGAACGTTTATGTTTGTTTGTGTGTGTGTTAACGGTAGTCCTGTGTTCCTGTCTCGCAGCAGTTAACAGGCACGCTCGCTCTGGCAGTGTTCACAGCCACACTTGGCTCTCTGCAGATGGGATACAGCCTGGGAGTCATCAACGCCCCACAGAAGGTCAGTCATCACACCATCATTACAACCTTCACACTCCCAGCTGCATTCTGAGCCAGAATGATATGGATTTATCTGCTTAAGATTATATCTTCAAGAGAAAGGACTATTGTTCTGTGTCATTATTAGGATAGGAACTTGTCATGGCAGTGTGCCATTTGTGTTGTAGGTCATTGAGAGGCACTATGCAAGATCTCTCGGTGTCTATAATGAAGAACTGGCCCGTAGAGGAGGAGGAAACACCACCGAACAAGAAGAAGCTTCTGATCCTTCTGTGGTCATGTACTGGTCCTTGTCTGTGGCCATCTTCTCCATTGGAGGCATGGTGTCCTCCTTTCTAGTGAGCTTTGTTAGCGACTTCCGTGGAAGGTGGAGTATCTGTGAACTTTCTTGTGAAAATTATTAATTGCGATAAGATAAAAAGGAAAGCGCTCAATGACGTGAATTGCAAGAAATAGCTTCAACTTTTTTTTATCTTGAAGAATGAAGTTTTATATGTTCAGATACAGTAGAATGACTCATTTGTATTCCTCTCTGTATAATATTGATTTGCAGGATCAAAGGCATGCTGGCAATAAATGTCCTTGCCATAACAGCTGGGCTGCTCATGAGCCTGGCTAAGATGGGCACACCTCACCTCATGGTTATAGCAGGACGCGCTATCATGGGGCTGTACTGTGGTAAGACAGAGTTTCGCCTTTTCAGAGAATCTTGGGAGAAAGCCAAGGCTAGTTTGAAAGGAGCTAATCATAACTGATGCATAAGAAATAAAAATAACAATAAATAGTAAAGCATTTAGTAAAATTGTATTTAAAATGTGTTAAAAACAAAGAAGAAGAAACAAGAACACGTAAGATAAAAAGGAATAAATAGTTACAAAGAAATTTGGCTTTTGAAAATATCTAACATTTTAATTGAACTCAACTGAAAATGATTCAAAATTCAAATCAGTAAAATGATCCAATCTTCTCACCAACGAAAGTAATTTCAAATTAAGTCGAAATTTAAACCTTTGTGTACAACACAGTAGCAGTGTTTCCTTAATGACTCAGTGTTTTTGAATGAATCAGGTGAGTGAATGATACAATGACTCACTCATACAGGCAGTACTTGCTTCATTCAACAAATCAGTGTGAATGATGCATGATTGAATCATTGCTTAGTCCGAAATCGCATACTACATTTGGTTTGAAACGTACTTTGCAACCGTTAAAAATGACATTATACATTCTATATAGTATGAATGTGTGTAGTATGAATAAAATTAGGATGTACTACATCCCCCATTCCTAAATTCTTTTCCGTGGCCTCATGGGATAGCAAAGTGTCCATCAAATGTGCACTTCAGAATCTTTTTCACCTAATGTTTTATGAATACTGTGAATACACTATACGGCTCACATATAGTTTTTTTACCTACGATACAGTATGGAGGTAGGCATATTCAGATGCATCGTTGTCGCTGCCTACAAACGAAGTAGCACTATATTTCAGATTATATCAGATATCAATAGAGAGTTTAATGACTTCACATGCTAAGATGATCTGACTGGTGTACACAGGCATTCATTCATTACAGATATTTTCTTAAATGTATTTGTGTTATTACATTGCACTGTATATGTTTATGCAAAATGTTTTGACTGACATATGTGTTATAGGTCTGTCATCTGGCCTGGTGCCCTTGTACATTGGAGAGATTTCTCCAGTGAAGTACAGAGGGGCTATGGGAGCGCTCCACCAACTGGCTATTGTAATTGGCATCCTTCTTAGTCAAGTGAGTGTCAAATCCACAAATACATAAAGATTCAAAGGTTCATAGCGGGAACTGGATATTTAAATGTGTTAAATAAAAGAGCATGGCCATACATGACCTTCTATGGCAAATCAGTTTAACAATCACCTTTGTGATCAAAAATAGTGATGCTTTGTAATAGCTTTTCGATACAAAAAGTAAAATGCTTATTAAGTCTAAGGTCGCATTATCTGCTCTGAGTCTTCATCACTTTAAAAAAATGAAGCTTTTTTTGAAGTTATTTAATCTTGGTCGGCTCTTATTAGAAGCTGTAAGATGTGTGCAGGTGTCCTTGCTCTCTGCAGGTCATTGGTCTGGAGTTCCTGCTGGGAAATGATGACATGTGGCATGTGTTGCTGGGTCTTTCTGGAGCTCCTGCCATCCTGCAGAGTTTGCTGCTGCTTCTGTGCCCAGAGAGTCCTCCATACCTCTACATCAAACTGGGCAAAGTAGAAGAAACATGCAAGAGTATGTGCCAAAGTCTTCTCACTCCTTCCTCTTAGACAATGTATGCTTAAGCATGTCATTTGTAACAGTGGTAAAAATAGAAACATTTTGAGAATAATCTCATAATAGGCCTTAAAGGAGCTGTATGTAAGATTGTGGCCAAAACTGGTACTGCAATCACTTTCAAATTACTGTAGAGCGGTGTATCCCCTCCCCCTCCTCCCTGACTCAAGGTTGCCAGATAGGCTGCAGGATCCCGCAGGAACGTGACGAGCTGCAGCTGTGGTAACTAGAGCAGAGCTGGCAACCCGGATGCTGCAACACTACTGACTTCGTGATTGGTAGATAGGTGGAGGGTGGAGCATCAGACCAAAACACAACATGACAACATCAACATCAGTTGAGGGCTGCAACTGCACTTTTTAAATGACAATATGCTGGCCGGACAACTGTTGTCAGTGATATAAGTATTTGAAATGTACATGATTTCTTAATGTCTAGTGACATATCAGGGCCTTTTTATGATTAATTGAAATAAATTTCTTACATACAGCTCCTTTAAGTTTAAAGAATAAAATCACAACATTACAACATTGAAGTAGAATTCTTTGAGAATAACGTTCAAAATGACAAGGATAAAGTTTTGTGAGATTGAAGTCGCAATATTATGAGAATTAATAAAGATTGAGTTGACCACTGTTTGCTACAGATTGCACAAAACAGGCAATTTCCTGAATGTCTGTCTGGTTATTTCTCCTTAATAAATTCAATTTCCTACTGTTCATAACCGCTGCCAGATACTAATGAAAACTCTGTGCCGATTTGCCAAAAGTATTTATTTGTTAGTAAATATTAACACATGCTAATCATGCTATCTAAATTCGCCAAATCCATTCTCTGCATTGATGAACATTTATTTATGTTAAAAGGCTTGCTCATAAAAAATATTTCCCCTCAAAATACTTTCACGCCATATTACACAAAATGTATGACTTTATATACTTTTTAAAAAATATATATATGATAAAAACAGTGATGCTTTATAATAGCTTTTCAATGCAAAAAGTAATACGAATTTGTATTTTAAGTGAAATGCGTATGAAGTCTTTATATTCACAATATTACAACTTTATTCTCATCATAACCTTATGACTTTGTTCTTTTAACATTATGACTTTATTTCTTAAAACTTTCGGGTCTTAATCTTATAACATTATGACTCTATTCTAAATGAGTTTTTTTAACGTGCCACTAAAACACTGTCATAATAATTTGAATGTTTTACAATTTAATTCATTCTCTTTTCTCTAAAGGCCCTTTCCAGAAGGAACACTATAATGACAAATATTCTTCAAAGAAATTGTGGGGGGGAAAAATTTTGGGGATTCCAAAAATATTGTTACTCTGTCTCGTTGTTGTTGTTATAGTTGTGATATGGACACTTCTATTCTCTTAGAGTTGAGTGATTTTTAAAACATAAAAAATAACTTAGTTGTCGTTATAGTTATTGGTGTCAACAGGCCTTTATTCTGAACTTCCCAAAATAACAAATGACAAAATAATGATGCTCAGTCTTTGCTGTCCTTTTTCCTTCTGGTAGGTCTGAAAAGGCTGAAGGGAGATTACGACACCTCAAAGGACATAGCAGAGATGCAGGCGCAGAAGGAGGAGGCCATGAAAGAGGCGAAGATGTCCATCCTGCGTCTGCTCCGTTCCTCTGTGTACCGCCAGCAGCTCTTTGTGGCCCTTATGATGCATTTCTCCCAGCAGTTCTCTGGGATCAACGCTGTACGCTCAATTTTACTCCCATATTATAAAAAATAAATAAATAAAAAAACACATTTCAATTGAAGTTTTATGGACCACATTACTACAGTAATATTTGATCTTGTCTTTGTGTTTTTTCTAGATCTTTTATTACTCTACTTCGATCTTCCAGACTGCAGGGGTCGGTCAGCCTGTGTATGCCACTATTGGAGTGGGAGTTGTTAACATCATTTTCACCCTTGTGTCGGTAAATAGACACTAATTTAAAGGCAAACACCGGCTGCTGAGGAACAGGCTCTCGTCTCTTAGAAACAGCACAGTGCCGTTGCCTCTTGGGTCTTACTTTCCTTTAATGCTTTTTGTCAGTAACTCAAGACTGATATTGTAGATAAATCCAACTTAGTTGAGAGCATGTTTCTTTAGAAAACAGCTAGCAATTGTTAGAACTGAAAGTCAGAACAACACTCATTAGCACTATGATCATAATTTGTCCAAAATTTAGGTTAGATTTATACAAAAATATTGCTGACATTATCAATCATGCTCATGTTTCACACCTCACCTTGAATCTTGTGAAAGGATTATATAATCAGTTATAATAACTGCTGGATCGGCAGAGGTCTGTCGGCTCATAGAGCTGGAGAGAAGCCATATGTTATCGTGACTTTGCAGTGTTTATCTATGCTAGTTCAAGGGCAGCCTGCAAGTGAAAACAGTTTTGAGCAATGAGTCAATAGCTACTCTAAATCAAATAATCCATTCAGAACACGTTTTGATGAATCTGGTGCATGAAAGCACAATGCTTTTAGAAAGTCATTTTCTGATTTGAGCTCTAAAGAAATTAATAGTCATTTTGAAAAATATATAATTTCACATGAGATTGCGCTCAGCTTTTTTCGTCCCAATTTTTCACAGTTAATATCTTGCAATTTAAAAAAAATAATAAATTGCATCAGAATTGCGAGTAATAAAAAAGTCTGAATTGTGGGTTTTAAACTCGTAATTGTGAGTTATAAAATCAAAATTGCGAGAATTAAATTCACGACTGTGAGTAAAAAGTCAGAATTGTGGGATATAAATTCACAATTGTAAGAAAAAGTTACAATTGTGAGATGTAAATATGCAATTGTGAGAAAAAAGTCAGAATTGTGGGATATAAATTCACAATTGTGAGAAAAAAGTCAGAATTGTGAGATAAATTTGTGAAGGAAACAAGCTTAATAAAATTAAAGGCATGTTGCGATCACATGACCAGCCAAATATTTTTAATTTTGTGGCTGAATTGTGATTTTGGTGGTGTGGAACCCCTAAAATCTGGTGGTAATGTGGAAACATGACCACTAACTGCTAGAAGGAAAGGAAAAATAAAATATAAATGAATAATAATAATATTAAACAATAAAATAATAATAATAGTAGACAGTAATAATACAAATGATTATTATTAAATAGTAGATAAAATAATTTGAATAATAAATAATTTATTAATAATAATAATAATAATTTAAATTAATAATAAAAATCAATTATAATACATATCGATACATATCCAAATATCACTACAGCCTATTGCATGTGCTGGTTCAACAGTTCAAAACCACTAGATGTCAGTATATGGCAAAAATATAAATAAATTAAATAAACTCTGAGTGCATCTTCGAGAAGTCTTTAAGCATACAGGCAATCGTAGATGATTCTTGTGATTCTTGAACAATCTGGTTCATTAATGTGTCTGTATGCGCGCTCTCCAGGTGATCATGGTGGACAGAACGGGCCGACGAACTCTCACTCTGATTGGGTTGGGAGGAATGTGCTGCTGTGCAGTGGCCATGACAGTGGGCCTGGCATTTCAGGTAAGATTGGCAACATTTATAAAATGGAGAAAACTCCAAATCAGGAGCTATAGAGTTTCTGCATTTGTCATTTGACAGAGTAGGACTGAGTTGCTGGTCTGTGATTGTTTCATAATTCTCTCTCTTCTGCTTTTCAGGATGTTTACTCATGGATGAGCTACCTCAGCATGACGGCCATATTCATGTTCGTGTCTTTCTTTGAGATCGGGCCTGGACCAATCCCGTGGTTCATTGTGGCAGAGCTCTTCAGTCAGGGACCACGTCCAGCAGCCATCGCATTAGCTGGGTGTTGCAACTGGACATGCAATTTTATTATTGGCATGTTTTTCCCTTATTTAGAGGTAAGAGTTTCCAGCATCTTTACAATTGTGCAGTATCCTTACATGCCATCACTACATAAGGTCTTCAAAATAAGAATAAGTCGAACTTTGCTTTGGTCCCTAGAGTCTTTGTGGGAGCTATGTCTTCGTCATTTTTGCAGTACTCCTGTTCGGTTTCACCGTTTTTATCTACTTGCGTGTACCTGAAACAAAAGGGAAGACTTGTGAAGAGATAGCAGCAGTTTTCCACCGGAAACGTGGAGCCCCTCCTTCCAAACCCCAAGAAGAGGCTGAGATGGTGCAGCTCAAGAGCTCTACAGAGGCCTGAAGGAGGACCCTTGGTTTATGGCAACTGTGGAATGAACGTTGTTACTGCAGTCACAGAAGAACTTACCTGTTATGACAGAACTGAATCTGATCTGCTGTATATTCCACTAAGCCTCAAGCAGAGCTCATCATTTGACAGGAAATAATTAGTCTAGATGCAAGTAAAGAGATTAACTAAACACAACAGCGTAATCTTGACAGACGGTGCAATATACAGTCTACACAAGCACTGGCCTTGGCGCAGATGAATTTAGATGATTGTATATTACTTTTATATTCCCAAAGTTATATATCTGTTAAAAATATTTTTAAAGGCATCACATTGCAAAATAATATTTTTTTCAGTGTATTTCAGTAGTGATATATGATTGCAAATTTAAAGTGATTTGTCCTTTCAGTTTTTTATGTGGAGAATTTGTGTGATAAGCTATAAATCAACTGAAAGAAGGTTATACAAACTCACATAATTAATATGGGAGTTATAATATATGTAAAATTAATATATGAAGGAACATAATCTACAATTGTTTAGTGTATAAATATATTCAAAGACAAAATGTACAATTTTTTTTTTACATTTTGTTCGTTACAATGGTTGTATTACATTTGTGTATTTTTTGCCATTATAAAATTACGCATATTTTAAAGTAAACCATTCCAACTTAAAACAACCTTAATTATTTGCTTTGCTATGGATATCTAAAAATCCCAAGACTGTTAGGACATAATAATTACTTTATAGTTATGCAGAATAGAAGCAGAATCATTAAATTGTATTATATTAAATGATACATAGGAAGGCCTTTGAAAACACAATGGTGCTGAAACCCTTTTCATGTGTCTTTTAATCTGTTGCTATAGTCATTCTTCCATTTAAATTTATACTTCATGGCAGTTTGATGAGTCTCCAAGTAGCCTACCTGGAAAGTTATTGCAAAGATGCAGTGAATGTTATGTTTACTCTATTGTTAAAAAGTTTGGGGTCTGCAAGTCTATTATTTACTCACCAAGGCTGCATTTATTTGATCAAAAATAAAGTAAAAACAGTAATTGTGGGGGAAAAAATATATAACTGGTTTGTGTTTTAATATGGCTATGCTATTTTAAAATGCAATTTATTCCTGTTTATACTCAGTCTTCAGTATCACACAATCTTTCAAAAATCAGTAGGCCTATGCTGATAATATCATCAATGTTGAATAAGGTGGAATGTGGAGCCCCAAACTGGTATTCAATTCCTCTCTAATGAACTGATTTATTAGATAGTAGGCTACTACAGAACAAATAATGAACTCCAATATATTTAAACTCCAAAATCATCATATTTTGTAATTGGTGATGGGCAGAGCAAACAATAATGACATATGATACATTCAACTATCAAATGAAGGTTGGGTTTAAGAAAATGGGTTAACTAGATCTCAGGACAAGGGTCGCCTACGTTTCAGAAATGACAAATCGAAGCAAGTTGCCACGTGTTTGCAATGATAAATGCACTAATTTTTTTTTATCAATGACATTTGATGGCCAAAACAATGGTTTGATATTTTTGTACGGTGACCTTTAAAGTTGTACTATTTCGTGATTTTTTTTTGTTGTTGTTGTTTCATAATTGTTTTTTTTCTGCTTAAATTTGAGCACTACGCAGGCAGCTGTAGCAGTTTCTCCTCGTGCATGAGAATCTCGTTGCCGTAAAGGTGCGCGCATGCGCAGATCTTTCCGTCTTTTGTTGGAAGGGAATGACTGGCGTTTTCAATGCTCTCTGCTACAGCATCGCAACATTTATAGGCGAATCTTCTTAATACAACACAGTGTGTGGATACAACTCTGGAAGAGGATTTGGCGATCCAAGACGGTGTCCTGAAGCGGTCGATTGTGTGATCAGAGCGTCTGGGTGTGGAGTTGTTTTATTTTGCATGTGTGTCAAAGCTAGAAAGAGCAGCATAACGGCCTGGCAAAAGTTCTTGATTCCCATGCGAACATCTCTGTTTACTCGTTTTTGAACGATGTTCCATGATAAGGGTTTGTTCCCGAGCAAAAGCAAGGTTTATATGTTTGTAAGCTAATAAACGTTCTTTAAATGATTCGGTCAACTTAGTAGTTCCGGTTAACTTTGCGTGTAGCTGTAAAGTGAGTCATTCATCCAGCTTAAACATTCAAACGGCGCCTCTGACTGCATTAGATTCGGCAAATTTAGCGAGGTTCAACTTTTGCGCGCCTTTTGTGGGTCTCCAGGCCGTGGTAGATTTGTTCACATTTACAACATTGGTAGCAAATTAGTTCGTAGTCAAGTTTAAGTTACGGTCTATTAGAGCACCCCAAACAGCTCGTGTTGTTTTAGCTTTAACTTGTTCTCTGTTAAGTCTGTAGGATTTACACATTAACAGACAAATGGATATTCTATCGTTATTTCAGCATAATGTGCGAATGTTTCACCACACTTCTAGGGATAGTTCACCCTAAAATGAACATAACGTCATTTCCTCACCCTAGCCTCGTGTTGCTCCTGTGTGATTTTGCTCTGTTGAACATATGTTTTGGTTATCATTGACATTTGTTGTTTGTTGCAATTTCTTTAATTTCCTTTTAGGTTCCACAGAAGAAATGAAAATTATGACAATTTAAAAAAATATTTTTGGGGTGAACTATCTCTTTAAGAGTACCATACGGTAATGTGTTTGCACATGTGCCATGGTACTACCTTGGATTTCTGAGCGTAGTATATATCAAATTAGTATTACTATCTGATACCGTCTGTGCTCCTTCCTATGTAAATACTATATTACATGATTGTGGTAACGTTAATTATTCCGTTTTCTTCTGCGTACAGAATCCTCTTCGATTAACCCATCATGGCTGATCTTGATACTGATTTCACCAGTGGAGATGCTGGGGCTTCTCTAACATTCCCCATGCAGTGCAGTGCTCTGCGTAAGAACGGCTTTGTGGTGCTAAAGGGACGTCCTTGCAAGATTGTGGAGATGTCTACTTCCAAGACTGGCAAGCATGGACACGCCAAGGTATCAAATTAATAAACTCACTGTTGAGGGCTTAATAAAAAAAAACGGCCACATTTCATAATGCATTGCATATTACTGAATCAGTAACATTGTTATCATTAAAAGTTTTAAATGCATTTATTTAATTTCCTTTTCAGGTGCACATGGTTGGAATAGACATATTTACTGGAAAGAAAAATGAAGATATCTGTCCCTCTACCCACAACATGGATGTTCCTAATATCAAGAGACTGGACTATCAAGTAAGTTCAAACCGTAATCAGCCTTAGGCCTCATTTATCAATGTTCATCAGCCATGTTCACATATACAGTGTATGATTTGTGCTAAAGAATTTGCACTAAGCAGAAAATGTCTACATTTTGATCTATTCTGTGGCTTTTTTTGAATGAATGTGCATTTTTTGCCTTTCCTGTGGCACAGCTGGTTGGCATCACCGATGGCTACCTTTCCCTGCTGAAGGATAATGGAGATTTGCGTGAGGACCTCAAGCTGCCTGAGGGGGATCTGGGCAAAGAAATAGAGAGCAAATTTGAATCTGGAGATGAATTTCTGGTTTGTAGCTGTTACATGCTTTCAAATTCACATCAATTTGTATACTGTGAGCCTGTTAATTTTTTTTAAATAGACTTTTTAGATGAAGAGGCTTTATTAATTTAGTTTAAATCAGGGGTCTAGATCATAAGGACCCCTTAGTGGACATTGGATTGGTCCTTAGTGGCTGATCATGGGTCCACACACACCATATTACCGTAATTATGAGATTCCGGCTTGTAAAAAGCGTTCATGTCCTCTTTAAAAATCGAGTTTATAAGTTGTAATAAGTTCTGAGTTCTCTGACTTGTACCATATGACCGCTGCCATGCCATGTGGAAACAATCAAAATGGCTGCTTTTTTTATTGTTAATGCAAGAATAACCTGAAAAATAAACATTAGTTTATTACTTGCATTAGTTTAATATAGCTTGCACAGAGTGGAATAACTATCTATATTATCTTTATAATGCAATTTAATTTTACTTAATACATTTGAATGTAGAAAGGATAAGGAGACATTAGCTGAACATCTTAAATTTTTAGCTTATTAGGGATACATTTGTGTTTTGCTTAATACAATTTTCACATTGTTTGAGGTCAAATCATAATTGGTGGACCCCTGTTAAACACACCTGAATTAGTTTTTTGGTAACACTTCAGTTTAGGGTCCAATTATCACTATTAGCTAGTTGCTTATTAGCATCCTAGTTACTAGGATATTGTCTGTTTATTAGTACTTATAAAGCACATTTTAATGCCTTATTCTGCATGACCATATTCTACATCCTATCCAATACCTAAACTTAACTACCTTACTAACTAGTAATTAGGAGTTTGAGGTAAAAGTCATAGTTGATATTGAGAATTGGACCCTAAACTAAAGAGTGACCAGTTGTTTTTCTAAATGCATTGTTTTAGTTCAGTTGTACAGGTATTTGCACTCAAATGAATGCGAGATTGCAGTCAACTGTGGAGTGGTGGTGTTTAAACGGACTAAATGTTTGTAGAAATCCAGCATACTTCACCAGAGAGAAGTCTGTCGTTTCATCAGAAGATCTTGAGATTTTGATTTAACCATTTGAGTTACATGAATGCATGAAAATGGATAGGGTGAATTTCCATTTCATGATGACTCTAACAGTAGTCCTAGTGTTTTACTGTCATTTTGAGAGTTCATTTTTGTGACTTCTTTCCCTCTCGTAGGTCTCTGTGTTGGCTGCCATGGGGGATGAGTGTCCCATTGCCATCAAGCCCATGAGCTCATAATGAACAGAAGCTGACGGGCTGGTTGAGTGAGGGCCTCTGTACCACAAATATTACATTTTAGTTCTAAAAGTCACCAAAGCCACAGCCTTCGCAAACCACCTAGAATAATTTCTGTTAAACAGTAAAGATGCTGGACCTTTTGACCCGTCTCATGAGGTGTTGTCTAATCAGGATATTTCATATCACAAAGGGTTTCCTGCACGCTTGTTCTTTATTATTTCCCCCTCATTCATTCCTTTTTCATTATACAGATGCACTTTTATCATTCATTAAAAATGGGAGTAGTTTTTTAAAGCTCTTCTTATTGCAGAAACCTTTTTATTCATGCCGACAGGCCTTAAACTGTTGCAAATCAGGCAGCAGCCATTGAAGATTACCTCTATGAATCTCACTGACTAGTTTGCCGGCATTTGGTACATCTACATTCGTGCCAAAGCCTGTGTCTCAGGTAGGCTAGGATTTGTCTGAATGTCACTCTAGCAGCTTGGCACTTGTTGGGGTGGCCGGCAACTAGCGATCCTAAGGCAGAAAACATACTAAAAAATTTTACTGACATATAATCCAGACCAAATGACCAAATATAATGTAGTTGATCTGAATCGCAAAACCTTTTTTTTTTTTTTTTTTTTTTTTTAGTTTTTTTTTTTTTTTAAAGTAAATCTAGTTTTACTCCACCTGAACTTTTCTTTAGTTTCAGTTTACAGCATTTGTCCCTCCATACTGAACACTTAATTTGGTAGCAAAGCAATAACCCAATACCTTTGTTACATCTTTTTAGTAGTAAGGGAAGGTGTTTGGAAGAAGGGCCTTTGAGCTTTGCACTGGCTAACCTGCTGTGATGCAGCAGTAATGAACGCCCTCTGTAACAAACTCTGTTTACAGTAGCTTTGCTATACAACAAATTTCTATGCTGCATAAATTAGCTTATTTTTTGTACTTACAGACAGGCACAGTGTGTGCACTAAAGGGCTTCAATATCAACACTTTCAGTTCACGCTCTATAGCATCTAACATGCACCTGGCTTGTTTACTGGTATAAAGGCTTTATTCGTTTCCCCCCCCTCCTCCACTTTAAGGGCACACTTTGCATTTGGCTCATAAAAAGATAGTATTTTGTAGTAGAAAACATTTTTATTTTTATTTACTCTGAAATTCCTTTTTGATGTAGAAATAAGGAGCGTTGCTATTGTATCTGCATTTGGGTTCCTCTTGGTGTTAGGTTTGAATTTGGAAATCTTTTTTTTTTATTAATTTTTTTTTTTTTTTTTACTCTAGAATGGACCAGCAAATATGAGAACTTTTGGTTGGGCAGAATGTTTTTTCTTAAGAGGTATTTTAAGCTTTGTTGGGTGTTCTGTTTCAACTAGTTTGTTTGTTATTGTTAATTAGCTCTCGTATAAAAAGTAGCCTGGGAGCTCAACTAAGTGGAAAGTATTGTATGGCTGTACAGTATTGAAAAGATTTCACGTTGGCATATAAATCTCAGCGAGTCTCTCAGGTTTCCAGTGTTCAGTTATTTTGCTGTTTCTAGTATTGGTCCTAAGTATCCCTGTAAAATACCTCTGTCTCTATCTGCAAATCATTAGTGTTCATGCTTGCGAGTGAATTACATGCTTTTTTTTTTTTTATATATATATATAGATTCATATTTTTGGTTCTTTTCTTTAATTCAGCAGCTTGACTGAGTTACAGACAGAAATGTGGGTCATTACCAGTGCAGACTGTAAGGAGATGCTTAATCAGACAAGCAGTAGAAATAGTGTTCAGTGTTTTTCATATGGCTAGTTGAATGATAATTGTAAGAAACCACAAATTGGGATATGAGGGGAGCAATTATAATAAACTCAACTGAAAACCATACAAGCTTTTGTGTTTTTATTTTTCAGTTTGCAACAAGCCTGGCAAGACATTTGCATGAGACATTTTTAGTTCTGTTTAATATGTCTCATTGGAGTCAGTTTTAAAGAAGTCTCTTATGCTTACCAAGATCAAAAAATGCAAACATTAATATACATGTTTAATTTAAAAATCTATTTTAATATAGGTTAATCCTTCAGAAATCATTCTAACATGCAGATTTGTGCTCAAAAAACATGTATTCTCATAATTGGAAACGGTTGTGCTGCTTAAGCTTTTGTGGAAATCATGATACATTTTTCCCTGGATATTTTGATGAATAAAAAAACTCCTCAAAAGAACAGCATTTATTTGAAATAAAAATATTTTCAAAACATTAGAATGTTTTTTATATATATATTTGTTAAAACATTACAAATATACTGTCTTTTTGATTTCACGATTTAATGCATTCGTGTTGAATAAAAGTATTTATTTCTTTTAAAAAATCTTACTGACCCCAAACTTTTGACAGTTAGTGAATGTAGTGTGTACCTAATTAGATTTTCTTTCAATGTCTATCTGACTTGTTATATCCCCTTATTAAAACTGTATAATTCCTAAAGAAAAAAAACAACACAAACCACAATAAGCAATTACAGCCAAAGCTTTGCATAGCTACAAATATTAAATTTTGTATGGATCAGCAGTGTTTGTTTTTCCAGTGTTCCAATGAACAACTGACTCATAAAGAATCCCAGTTAACCGAAGTTCGACGGTCTTAAACATTGTGCCCAATTGCTGCCAACAACAGTCAGTTCTGTGGTATGCTGTTGACGTGCCAGCTTTGAAGGCTGAAACAAAAATGGCATTTTGCATGTCAGTCTGAAGTTGGCAAGCTTTTTAGCTTTCAATAATGTGCTTCTGATACAGATTTTTTTTTTAAGACTTCAAGATGCTTTGGCAGAGGCTTCAGTCAGCAACTTGGGGGTCCTGACTTTGATACACTGCTTTATGTGATTTATTATTTTCACAAGTCTTATGACATTATATTCTTGCATTTCCCCTTTAAATTCCGTGAGTGGTCTCCTGTATTTTCATATTTATAAAATGCTATAGCCACTAGATGTCAGTAAAGCACAGTAAAACTACCTCTCCAGATTTGCCCAACCTGCTTTTGATTAAGAAACTTACTTTTTTCCTTTTAGCTTTCCCCCTGTTTACATATGAGTCTGCTAACAAGAGCCCTGAGGCATTGCCAAATGGTTCCTATAGAAATTATGTTCTGCTATACATTTCAGAGACGGATTGTGAATTGAAGTGCTCTGTTTACATTTCTCTGAAATAAGAACGTCATTCTAGGGGCCAGAATAAGACGTCAATTCAATGCAGATGTAGATGCCTTTCTGTCCATATGGTCTTATATGTACATATGTAAAACTAACAGCCATTAGTTTTAATGATGCCCAAATCCAGGGGTGAATCTTGTTGGTCCTCATCTGTTCTGCTGCACATATTCCAGATGCAGAAGAATCTGTCCTTTATTTCTTAGTCCTTGTTTCATAGTGGGGAACATGCAGAGCTGACAGCTGTTCTCACAAGTGAAGATGATCAAATTCAATATAGGAGTGTGTGGTTTCTTTCTTTAAAAAAAAAAAAAAAAAAAGGTATTATAATAGCTTGAGATTTGTCTGATTGTATCCATTATAGCAGGGACTTAAGATCTAAGGCATCTACTCTGTATGCTTAAACTGTGGTCTGGTGCTCTATATAGACTAAAATGATTTAGATCTTTATTTAGATCTCCATTTGTACCTTTTGCTACAAAGTTCAAACTGTAAAATGCATAAAAAGGTGCAACAGTTCTATAATCTTTAACTTTTTTTTCCCATTTTTAAAAAATGAGAATTATCTAATCATTGAATGTTTGTCTTTAATTTAGTTGTATTTTTTAAAAAGCTAGTTATGACTTTAAGTGTCATTAAATGAATGGAGCAAGATTCCCTGATGTGTGTTCTGTTTGAGAATAACGCTGTCCTTGACCCCACTCTCAAAACCACCTGTCATGAGGACTGTTTACTTATGACCCATGATTTAAACTCCAGTCATCCTGAAGAGTGGAGGAGGTATTTTGTTTTACAGGAAAAGACTACAAACTAAAGCAATAACAAAGCCCAGTTCCTCCTGTTACGGTATTTGCCTCACCAAGGGGCACTGGATTATGAGTCATCATCATTGTGCTCCTGTGAAGTTCGAGCTAATTCACCAGGCCCTAATCACCTCATCCTGATCCCAGAGCAGTGATAACCTCACAGCAATCAAGTACTGCTACAAATTTGGTTTGAGCCCAAAGCATAGATGCTGTGATTAGGCTACTATACTTGTTTGGTTGCATCCTGCAAGCAGCTGGTTTCCCAGATAGACAGATTCAGACTTTTAAATGTGGCGATTTCACTTATTCAGTAATTTATTGTTATTCAACTATTTATTTTTTCTTGATACTGTTACAATTTCCTCACAGTTGACAGGTGTAGAGGCGATCAAAGTGTGTTTAAACTGAATTCAGAATAGCATACTCTTTGCTATAAAGATATGGCAGAAATGTTATTGAAATACAGTAGCATATGGGGTTCCCAAACTTTTCCATTATGACAAGGCCCCCCAAATACCACTAGGTTCTGGCCAAGGCCCCCCTTTTGCGGGATGTGTTATTGAACCCATCGACAACGGCAACTGTAGAAATAAATCAATAAAACATCTAGGTGAACATCAGATTATGTGAAGGTGTTTGATACAATCAGAAAGATTATAGAGATGCATCGATTACAATTTTCTAGGCCTATTCCGATTTTTCATTGAGTTTGACCTGCCGATACAGATTCTAGCCGATTCCGATTTCATTTTTTCCAACCACTTTACAGCACACACAAATATTTATTTTCTATATGTTTTTTTTTTATAAAACACCATACTTTTACCCAAACTGAATAATAAAAACGGTATAAGTCTTCATTTTCTTTTCTGACATGGCCTACTCCAGTTCTTGTTAAAACACACTAGACATGCGAATTATGTGCATTTTAGACACTTTTTGTGTGAAATCATATTTATTTTGTTATCAAAAGTGTGCTTTCACTTAATTGAGCGTGAGCAGTGCAGCAAAAATAGACTTAGAATAGACTTAAGCCTGGCACACGGCAGGATAATTAGGCCGATTTTAGCCCCGATTTACCCCTTCCGACAATCTTAAGGATGCTCCGATTATCGTAAAATAATCTGATCAGATATTCCTGCCGTGTGTGGTGTGTTAAGACTGCTCTCGTCTGCTCGGAAGGACGTCGGGACCGCTCCTTAGATTAAAAATAGGAGCCGAAACCCCCGCTTCACTGCTGCTCACGCGACGCTCATGCTCGCGGTGTGAATGCACTCATTGATTGCATTCAGATAGGCTATGTGACAAATTATTACAATGCTATTTCATAACAATACTCATAATAGCCTAATATAAATATTTTTGTGGTTTTTTCCCGCTTTTTCCCCCCGCTTTTTTTTCCCTTCCAACTTGCTGCAGCCCCCCTGGCGCCCCCTGGCGGTCCCCCACTTGAAGCACTGATAGAGAGTGAAAGAAAACCCCGGGCATAAAGTCAACATTTGAAGTGGATCAAAAATGTTCATCAAAGTTGTACAAAGAGTCTAAGACAAGGACGGGTGTTGTTCAAAATTCATGTATAACTTTGATGAAAGGTTTTGATCCACTTCAAATGTGGACTATACAGTCATTATATTTATGTATATAATATATACATATATATATTTTTTTGTGAAGGCCAGAGAGTCCGTTTTCATATGCTGCATGTTCAGAGTGGGTTGGTCAATATTGGTCAATAAGTCTGTCGGGTCGCAAAAAACAAACATTCAGGGTTCTAGACTGCGACTAAAATGGCATATTATATGCGACCATTTTTTGAGAATGTGCGAGTTAAAATTTTATGTGGTCGCATTTGTGCGAGCGCATGGTCATGTACTCAGTTAAATTCACCATGCGCAACAGAACGCCGTTGTATCAGCAGCTGCTGCAGTCCGTATGTTCAACATGAACGAGTAGCTACATCATGAATCCATTTTCCAAACCGTGTTTTTGACTTATCCTGAATCACTACGTTACGCCTATAATAAGTGTTTATTTTCTGACTATTTATCCCGGGGTCGGCTCGACTGCGGAGTTGCCCAGTGCCTGCGTGATTCGCCATATACATTAACGGAGAGAAGTAGCTCCGGCTACAATGTTCTTCCGCAAGACACTTGCCGTTTATTTATTAAGGAACGTGCACGTCACGCGCATTGCACACTGATGGTGAAACGCGCCAATTAAGTCATAATAATTGTAAGTTAAATGTACAGTGAACGACATGTAAAAAAGACAAGAGGCTAACAAGATCAATATTTGTGTAGCCTGACACGGTGTTTTCACACTGCACCCGTTCAGGAGCGGTGCGTGGCAGTGCAGACTCTGAGATCGTTTACACACCGAGTCTATTTTTGCTGTGCTGCACGCGCTGAATTAAAGTGACAGCGCATAGTTCGTGGTCAAAATGAGCACAATTGACATGACAATGAATTTCAACATAAATGCATTTAATTAAACAAAATGTAGTAATCTTACCATAAATGCATTTAAAGGTGGGGTATGTGATTCTCTTTTTGGTACATTTTTTCAAAATAACTATTCCTAACCCACTTAGCCACTGAGTTATAAGCACTGAAATGAAAATTAAGCAATTTAATCATCTGTGGAACGGGCAGGACTCGAAAAACTCCAGCCAATCATTTCCAAGACCACCAGAATCATTGGACAGTAAGTCCGTCAATCAAACGGTTGTACCACACCCCCCTCCCCCCAGCGCGCGTGACCCCCGTCGTGCGCATACTCAAAGTTTGTGACGCATGCGCATCTCGTCAGTAAAGCCGGTTCCATGATTAGTAAATCGTCATTACAATCTCTCGCGCATCTGAGTTTTCGCTCGTGCATGATTGCGTGTCCATGTTCTTCGAATGGGTGGAGTCAGAGCCGGCGTTGGAGGAAAGAAGGTAGGGCCATTTGAATTGTATATTTTCAAAATCTGCCGGTCGTTTTCCAAATCACATAGCCCACCTTTAATTAAATACTACTATTTTTTCACAGTCATCTTTTTACTTTTAACTTTTTAATAGTTTTTTGAGAATATTTTGATTTGATAGTTAAAAGATTAAAACATTTTGCTAACATGAGGTCTTGTGTCACTGTCAAGGTGATGATACACAGGGCAACTTTTTGCAACAATGTTGCTGGGCAATGTTGCCGTCAACGGGCAACGAGATGAGACACAGGGCCCACGACCGATCTAAATTATCCAGATAGAAATGTATTGCCCATTTTCAATGGGAAAGTGCCCAAGCAACAATCGCTTGGCAAGATTGCCCAGCAACATTGCTCAAAAAGTTGCCCTGTGTATCATCACCTTCCGTCTTTTTACATCAGTGCAAAACTATGGTGTGCAGATTAATTGTTACATTTGATGATTGTAACTGACTTTGATATTATTTCATTAGAATATAAGTTAAAAGGAATTAGTCAAACTTTCGCTTATAGTTAATGATGCACAGATATCATTAAAAACCTTTTCATTTATGGAGTCAGATAAAATAACGAGAGAATACATATGAAAAATGTATTGCATTTAATCAAAATACTTTGCCACGAGAAAAGACGCAGAGACCTTCACCCGCTGATCGGATGCCGGATTTTGGGCCGATCGAGCCGGGCTTTACAGCATAAAGGTGTGTTACATTTTCGACGAACCATACTGTATACGTAACACAGTCTCATCCCAAGAAGTCATATAACTGACGTCTTGGGACGTCTTTTGACCATACGTCAATTTCCGCCTTTTTAGGGTACCCTTAAACGTCGGTTTATGACGATCCTGGGACGTCATACAACTGACGCTTTACCTTTAACGTCAGTTAGGTGACGGGGTAGGTTTAGGGGTAGGTTTAGGTCTGGGGTAGAGTTAGGATCCGATAACGTCATCTAACCGACGTTTAAGGGTACCAGGCCTATGTGATATAGTAAAAGACGGAGAAAGTAGAAACATTGAAAGGGTAGTAATAGATCATATCATGTCAGCCTGATACAGCAAAGGGATATTGTCTTTAAATCTGTGCTTCTTTTGAAGTCATTACTCTTGATTTAAAAGGGACCAAGGGAATCACAGTACTCTGTTATATGAAAATGCCCCTTTTATTAAAACATAACTTACTGTAGGATTAAACTCATATCCTGTACATTCCTGTGGTATGCACACATTTAGTCATGTTCCTTTCACTTGTCAGTGTGTCCTCATAACTGCTTATGGTTTCTTTGGAACGCTGCAGATGCTCTGGTGCTTGAGTAAGCACATTTCTAGGCTTTTTGCCATAGTACTATACAGTATAATGTAAGACTTGGCAATTGTCTTCATATTTCACTTTGAGTAACAAGATTTTTGGGACACACTGGGTTTCTGATCTAGTTGAGTCCAGTATGAGAAAATAAAACAGTGATCTCATTAGAACATGAAAACAAGTTAGCAATGTTTATCTGGTAGACATAATTCTCTATTAGGAAGAATAAACAGCATACATGTGACATCATTATCTTTTTTTATCTTATGGATGTTGTAATTTTTTTTTTAATTTGATTACGGCTTTTCTTTAAGTTCAGATTGTCTCACAATCACTTCAGTGTGTCAAGTGTTCACAGAGGCACTTGTTGTATGTTGTATTAATCTGGCCTTATTTGAGGGAGTGATTTTTGTCATTTTCCCCCTGATGATAAACTCTTTTAAAAGTGTTTTCATTTCTCAGTGACTCATGTAACGCACATCACTTTACCCATTCTTTTAAAATGACTCTGAAATGCGCGCGCACACACACACACACACACACACACACACACACACACACACACACACACACACACACACACACACACACACACACACACACACACACACACACACACACACACACACACACACACACACACACACACACACAAAGATGTAAGGGGTCCTACACTATTAAAAATAAAGGTTCTGTATTGGCATTGCTGGTTCCATGAAGAACCTTATCCACCCCCCCCCCCCCCCCCCCCCCCCCCACCGATTCCCCCCCGCCCCCCTTTGAAACCTTTATTCTCCGATCCTATATGTCCTGATATCCATTCTGACCCCCGGATGGCCAGTCTGTCTTGGGTCTAGAGCAGTTGGTGTATGATCAACCAAGGAGTTCTTGAAAGAGAAAATATGTGGGAAATGGGAGGATGAGTGGATAGATCTGTTATAGGTGGTGCTATTTAAAAGCAGAGGCCACTTGGTTTGCTTGGGGCATTGTTTTTTTATCTGGACAGTGTGTGTGTCCATGTGGGGGTGAGGGGTTACATGTCCTCTTGGCTCATAAAAGACTTGACACTTCCCTCTCCAAACCCCCCCCCCCCATTAGGCTCCCTTTTGAAGTGCGCTACCAGGAAACATGAAAGGTGAAGCACCAGACGATAAGCATGACAGCTAAAAACAAGGTTGTTTTTTATATAGGCAACGTGGGGGGCTGAGGCCACAAATTTGAACATATATGATTTATGTTTCATTTAAATCTGGAAAAGACTTTTATGACATTATAAACGTTAAATAAAAAGAAAGGTTATACTTCTAGGTCATTAATCAAATAAGTACATTTGTGACATCTAACATGTCAACTTCTTCCATTGAATATGTTCTTTGGATTTCGTCAAATCATGCTGAAGAACATCCGGTTTAACACAAATTTCCCTTCTCTTCTCTCTGTATGATTGTTGAATCTATATTTGGGAGGAAAATGGGAATGGCAAAACATCTCTGCTCCACCCTGGAGAGGTATTCAGATTGATGAGAATCGGTGTACCTAATTTTTGGGGGAAGACAGTTGAAGCAGTGAAAAAAGGTCCACTGCAAGGTCACGGCTTTGATATCATAAGATATTTCGTCTTCAAATGGTTTTCTGTAGTACGTGTAAAGTATGTTAAAATAGTTTAAGCCTTGTTTGATATGCTACCCACCCGACCAAGCACATGTATAATTGTTAACACACTGAGAACAGTTTTTCTTTTAAATACAACACTTATATAAAGGGCTTAATCAAATCAGCGTTATTTAAGTTGTATCTTCAAGACATTCTTAAAATCCTTTTTCTTCTCTCTGCTGTCTGTGCAGGTGTATAAACACTTCAGATGGCGAGAGGCTTTATTTATCAGGATGTTCTGGAGGGAATGATTTCATGGGCTGAGAGCGGCTCAGACTGGATCTTCCGCTGTATTCAACAGTAGTACAATGTGATCCTCGTGAACTCTAGTGCAGCTCCTGTTTGAAGAAGCCTCAGGCATTTCCTGAGGAGGTGTGGTCTTGCTTTCCAGATGACATGATCGTATATAACTGACCTACTCTCTGTTTGATTAACATCCTCAAAACCTTGGGTTTTTTCCTCTACTGTTACCATAATCATTTTTTTTTTCTAATACAGTACAAAAAAAAACGTTTTGCTTAATTTTGGGACATTTCTTTTATAACTCTACATTTACAGCATAGGGCCATTAGTCTGCCTCTGACATGCCAAACAATTTCTTTGTTTTTTCCTTTCAAATTTGGTTTAAGTTTTAGTACTTTTGTTATGTGCTTTTGTCAGTTTTATTAGTCTTTTTTAAAATAATTTGGTTTAGCTTTAATTTATTTTATGTTTTAATTTGAGTAATTCTAGTACTTCAGCTTAAACTTTTATTTCAGTTAGTTGCTAAGGCAAATTTTTTGTTTTTCATCTAATATTTAATAAAAATATTCTTAAATTCATTATATTTATAAAAAGATTCTTAACTTATTTCAGCTTTATTTCAAATCCATTTCTAATATAGTTTTCGTTAAAAATAACAACACTGTGATCCATGCACTTTTATGTGTAAAACTAATTTCAAAAATGAAAATTAAGGATGCACCATAGTACCATTCTAATTATTGGCTGATATTAGAATTTTTAAAAAGTTTCTTAAATTGCAATTTTCTCTAAGTATCAACCAATATTAGATACTTTGCACATGCTCATTTCCTCTATTTTTAAATTTGGATTACCTTTGCCGCCATCTCACGCTCAGTTAAAAGTTACTCTTTAAAAACAGTTTAGTAACTCTATTAAATGTAATCTTTAGCAAATCTAAGAACGAAAATCCATATTTCATACTGTACATTATATTGCTGTGATGCCTAAAGTCACTTTGAAAGGATTGGTTGAATTTTTATGTTTTATTTTATTATTATTTTTTATTTATTTGAACATAGTATGCTGGCTATCTTTCATTTATCAGTCATAATGAGAAAATAATTATTGCCTGAATTACAAATTTTAATATCTGTACATCTATAAATATGGTCTTTTTATTCTCGGTCACTGTAAGAAGTATTTCTGAAGCACTGGTATGTTTTCATAAGATGCCCTTCAAGCACATATGGCTCTGTGTTCTCCAGCGAATCAATAAGCATGTCTTCAGGGGGAAGAGAGAGGTATAGACAGAAGGGGATGATGGAAGCTTGTCTGTATTGAAAACAGATGAGACAGAATTTCTCTAATAGCTCAAAGGAGGCTTTGAGTGCGGGTTCGAGCAACACCACTCCAGCCCACAACCCCCTTATTCTCAAGCTTCTCGCTGTTTATCTAAATAAATCTGCTGCAAACAGGTGGTCCGCCTCATTTATAAAACGTGGGTACGCACAGATTTGCGTATGCTAACCAATCCACACCAGTCTTTGATGTGAAAAAGTGCTTAGCGCCACGTCAGGGTCAAAGAAGACATATGCACTTTTCCTTGTGGCAGAGAGCCCGGAGTACTGCAGGTATTTGGAAACCTAAGGAATTCTTGCCGCTCACTATTCTCAAGCAAAGGATGTGGACGTTGACTGGTGCTCTTTTATATGAGATTAATTAGGTGGCGTTTACAAGGTGGAGATCTGAAACCATTTAGCTGTGCTGTGCACAATTTCAAAATTATTCGTAACTTATTTCGCTTCGGGATGAGAGGCGTATACGCATGTTTTTTATACGTTCGTTCTCTTAATCGCACATATGCACATTTGAGAAATGATCATAAGATCAAATGTAGGATGATTTCTACGTGACATTTTATAATTGAGCCCTGTGGAGAGCAATAATAAGCCATGATTTCCTCAATTTCAGGTTTTATTTATTTTGTGTCTGATAGACAGGCTGAAAACCATCATCTGATGAGAAGCATTTGCTCAAAATATCACAGATTGATTTTGGTGTGAGAGGTCTCATCTTTTACTAATCCTGGATTTATAAAACACATTTTCTACTGTTGCTTTCATAGGCTACTGCTTGGAATTATCCCAGAGTGATAGTCTTAACTGTGGTTTACTCACATGATGTGGTTTGGGCTGCTGTTTGCAAAAAAGGTCAATAACAAGACTGAGTCAAAGTGAAAACACTACAGCAGCACAACTCCTACGTTTGGAAGCAGCTTAGACTTGGGGAGGACAGATTTGTGCGTAGAAAGAGATAAAAACTTGTAGTTCAACAAGGCCACTTTCATCAAACGCTCAAGTGAAGACTATCTGAGACTTTATATTGGCTTTTTCTCCATGAGACGTGTTTATCTTTCAGAATTGTATTATTTTCATGTTTACGGAATGATGGAGTGTGTGGAGAAATTGCTGACAGGGTTTAACGTCTCCTGTGAATAGCTTGGAGTAATTCTCCATCTGAGCAGAGAAAAAAAGAAAACCCTTGAGAGTGATTATACATGGAATATTTCAACGTTTTCTCAAGTAAAACCTCTAATCTCTTTGAAGAGGGTCCAAGTTCAAACTATATCAGTAATTCTTACATTTGGCAGTGCTGTGAAATGCAGGTGAGGAATAGCCTGTAGCTTTCTAAGGGCATCTTACGTAAGACTGCTTAAGTGTGGTATGTAAGACTATTTTTCTACTTTAAACTAGTTAGGACTGCCTTGCGAACTCTGTTTGGACTCAGACTGAATGAAATGTTCCTCATGGAGTCAAAATCAACCGCACATGTTAGGCTCTGTGCTTGTTTGAAGAGCCAAGTCGTGCAGAGTTAAGAAAATAACAGCTCCGGAATACAGTACACCCAGGTTCAAGGCCGCTGCTCTCGTGGGAGTGGTTAATATTTTTGCTTGGCCTTGACAGAACGTCATCACTTTATCTGTGAAAGGTAATCGCCCCGGGAAGCGTCATGTTAACGGATCATCAGATACGTCGTTTATGATTACAGTAACAGAATGTTCCATAATTTACATATAAGCTTCAGAGTGAAACAGAGATTTTCTAAATGTGTGTTATTCATCTTATCGTGAACAAAATTATGAGTCAAAGCGTCATAACTTGATCTTGTGCTGATGGATGTCTGACTTCTCCAATCTCCAATTTCACCCACTTAAACCCCACCCCTTTTTACAGTTGTCTTGCTATAGATCAACAACTGGTGGACAGAACCAAGGCCACACCTGAAATTTATTTCTTTTCTGATTATCAGTTTCACTTAAATTTACATCACAACTCAGAACAAAAATATTTTTTGTTTCATCGCCACTTTGAACAAACTATTAATCAGACTCTATTGGTCTGAAAATGAACATATGCTTTAATGCCCCATATTCTGTCATCATTAACCACCCTCATTCCATTCCAAACTGTAGAACTGCCTATATTATGTGGAATATTAAAAAAAACATCTATCTGAATATCTCTGAAAATCATATGGACCTGCAGTTTTTATGATGCCTTTTTATGTCTTTTTAAAGCTAACAGCTTTAGTCCCCATCCACTGTATTTGCACTGAAATGAATCCACCCCATCCACTGTATTTGCACAGTATTCAAAATCTCTTCTTTTTTTTTGTTCCACAGAAGAAAGAAAGATATACAGGTTTGGAACAACATGAGGGTGAATACATGGCAGAAGAGTTTTATGAGGGCCAGGATGAGACTATTTAACCAAATGGGCTTACATATGTCTACATCAAAAGAATCTTCTTGGCATATCCGAACAATTCAAAGGGATAAAACAACTTTTTCCACAGGAGCACATGGATGCTTCTCCTTCTAAGAAAGGTGTTTTGCAACAGAGGGGAAAATAATGTTGTCTGCATGTTTGGCCGTAGAGATGTGATATTTTTGCAATGAAGCTCATTTCTAAGTACATTTTCAGTCCCCAAAAATGCTTAATTCTAATAACTAGGAACCCTTTTTCTACACAGTACAGCAGGCACATACTCTGGTGATTAGAAGTTTCCAGACACATCAAAAATGTTTTGAAATGATAAAGGATATCCTTCTCACTGCAGCAGCCTGTGCACACAAAAAGTGCTAAAGGTTGAGAATTGAGAGGGTGTTGAGCAACTACGCTTCTTTTAGGGTTTGAGCCAGGACATTGTTCCTAAAGCATGAAAACAAAATAAAAAAGCAGTTCCAAGTAAGTGTTACAGAGCAGTGTGCTTCATATTAATGGTGTAGATAATGTTTAGTCATGGAAAAAGAGGCCAGCTGGAATATTCCGGACAGCTGCGGAATGAACTGACTAAACAGCTCTCACTGTTCCTGCCGTTGTTGGGAACCTCATCACTGTCGACACTGAATAATAAACATCGGTCAAGCGTGAAAACAATCGGACTGTTTGCATCAGTATTTGTAAAACATCTTCAAGCATGGGAGTGTGGGAATATGAAACCTGGACTGATAAAAACGTTACGATAATTAGACTATCGTGTCATTTTATTTTTTTGGCACACCTCATTTCTGATCTTTCATGAAGGTTTCATGTCTGACTCATGCAGTGGACACAGCACAGCAGAAAGAAAGATGAGTGAGTGAGTGAGAGATCGAGGTCTGAAATCCCATAATTTAATTAGAAACGTCAGGAATTCTTTGATTGGGGTGAAATCCCTCCTGACCCTGGGGTACTGCTCCGAACAGATGTGTTTGAATGAGGCTTTTGAACAGGACGTCCCAATGGAATCTGCCTTCATTCTCTCCATTACCTCCATCTAATTCTTTATGACAGAAGTTGCAGTCTTCACCTTCCTTAATAAGGATATATGTGTGTCATGCGTAAACATTTTATTTGTATGTATTTATGTTAAGGAGAACTGCATGCTGTAGGATGCGGTTGAAAAGATTTTGTTAAACAAACATATATTGTGACTTATAATAGGGTAAATATTAATCTTTAATAATGTATTAATAATATTAGTTATTATAAACCTATGGTAATATTAGTCAAACAAAACCACAATGTATCATTTTTTTTTTTTTTTTTTTTTTTTGGTTTTGTTGTAATGCCTTATCACATTCAGCTACTATTTGAGGAAACGTTTGTTATTTTTTGGTACATTTTATGTTGTATTGTGTGTTTCTATTTATCTTTTGCTGTTTTGTGGCAGTTGTTTGTATAACTTTTGTTGTTGTCGTAGGTCTAAGGTGTCTAACTAAGGTGGGTAACTCTGGCCCTCGAGATTCAGTTTCCTGCTGAGAATGCCTCCAAAGCTGATCAAACTCACATGCCTGCAGTTTTCTGGTGATTAGCTTGTTCAGGTGTGTTTGATTAGGGTTGGAGCAAAACTCAGCAGGAAAGCAGATCTCGAGAGCAAGAGTTACCCTCCCCTATCCTGGCCTAAGGTCACCGACACCGAATCACCAAGCAGTGCATACATACGCTGCAAAAAACCGTTCCTCTTGGTTGTTGTATATGCTCTTTGAAAACTAGGAGCTCTAAAACATGGCTGACATTTCTAAGATGGTTTATGTGTCTGATGTTCATCATTTGTTGATATGTGTTGTCGCCTGGCAGGAAGTGTCCTTCTATACTACTCTAAAACATGCTTTTCCACAGTACTTGTGAGACAAGCAAGGAGGGGCTGAGACGCCCTATAATGCAATTTTAAAAAAGTGCAATAAATATGTAAGATCTTGACCGAGCTCCCCAGCAGACTTGCATATTCTGGCCCCATTCCCCGATTCCACTGTTTTCCCTCTCCGCTGGTCATCTCTACTGAAACATGCAGAGCGGGCAGATCAAAGCCGCTCCTCCTGGAGGCCTGAAGATGGAGATAGATCGAGTTTTCTCTCGCAAAACACATACCCTTTCAACTGCTGTTTTGCTCCAGTGGTGTTATGATCTTTGTAACTGAATGATCAAAGTAGCAAACCTTTTCGGGACTTTTTTTCCAGCGGTAGCTCAGCTTTGCGTCGGACTCCTCACGCGTCACTGGTGTGCCTCGCTCAGGCGCTCCATCACCGCTATGTGTATTTTTAGAAGGAATGTTAGTTTGGGAACATTCTGTTGGCATAGGCGCTTATCCATCTGCACGATGGTCCAGTGCCCACCCTCTCAATTTTCCTCCCTTTGATTCACCACGTCCCACTCTAATGTGTACCAGCTGCGAAACCTTTCCTTGTTTTGCACTTGAAACGAACAGCGTTCTTATGTTCCTACCTAGAGATTTCTATCCACTCAGGGCTTTGTGTTCTGTGCGCCCGGGCTGGAGAAATGGCACCGTGTGTAATTGAGATATTCCTTTCTAAGAAAACACACACATGGTTTTACACATTATGCAACACACTGTTGTTTGGGGAACCTGTCAGTCAAATCACCTAAGTGTATGTTATTAGTGTAAATCAAGGCCTTAAATGCTCTGAAAGAAAACGTTGACCTCCTGGGTCCCAACAATTGTTTTTTTGTCCGTGCGTGTGTCTGCATTTCTCTGAGACTATATGTTTTACAGTTGTGAGTGCTGATGAATCTTAAAAATGACATGAGGTCAGGAACCAGTATTGTGCTTTGAATAAAGAGGGGCCCCGAGTAAGATGGGAGATGTGATGGATTTTTTGCCATTTTGAGTGGGGTGGAGTGTTTCTCCTCTTCTGCGACTGATCTGCCGGATGACATGAATGTGACCCATTATGTGGGGCCTGTGGAAGTGGATGGCTATGTCAAAACCTGTATTCGGAATGCTCCAGCCATTCCTGGGGGGGGGGGGGGGGACAGCTCAACTAACTGCTGGGAAACAGCTCAACTAACAATGTCCCTGGAGAAAAAAACTTTGATTGTCAAATCACTTTAATATTTTAACATGCTTTGTTTAGTAACTCTTAAAAGACAGAATAGATTTATAATCTTTTTTATTTGAATTGCTCGTTTGAATTACTCATCTGTTCATTTCTGTAAGTGCCTGTAAGTCTAAGATCAGACTTGCAAGATCAGACATTTTACTCTTACGAACATTTACAAATGCATTTAATCAGTGCTTATCCAAAATGGAAGAGATAAGCCTAGCAAAGATCAAATCAAGCCATATCAGCTATTGGTCTCTACACACCAGAATAATGAAAATAATTTTGATTAAAACAATCAGATATTTTTAGTAATCTTTAGTATTTTTTTTTTTTTTTAGAAATCATTAAATCTGTCGAGTTATATTCCTAATCTTTGCCGCCTTCTGGGCAGGAAGTGCCCTGTCTATCCTGAAATGTTGTGACCGGGCTGTAGAGTGCTGAATGGACACGGACAGCCTTAAGCAATTTTTCAGACCATAAACTGTTCTCAGGCTGTGCCAGGACTGGCAGGCTGGCATTAGCACAGTGCCTAAATGGACATAAATTGTAGGTTTCAGTCGTGTTTATAGACTTTAGCATAACCGGTGCTGTTTAAGACTATTCAACATCCTGAATCACTTCATTCTAAAATACTCTCTTGTTGTACTCCCTCATTTTGTGTGGGTGATTGTTACAAAACATTAGATGAGTCTTAGGAGAGGAAAATTACTAAATGTGTGCACATGTGCATTAACATTAACTTTAACAAGCCATCTCATATTTTCATGGAGACATTTTTTATATTCAATAGCATTACAGACGGTTCAGATCATATCTATCTATCTATCTATCTATCTATCTATCTATCTATCTATCTATCTATCTATCTATCTATCTATCTATCTATCTATCTATCTATCTATCTATCTATCTATCTATCTATCTATCTATCTATCTATCTATCTATCTATCTATCTATCTATCTATCTATCTATCTATCTATCTATCTATCTATCTATCTACCCTGTGACATAACACATTCTCACACAGTTCTCCCTTGCTTGAGATTGTTGCCATGTACACAGACACTCAATTGTTTTGCATTTGTAGGCTGTTATCCTCATATTCAGCTGCAGGGGAGTGTTTTTCCTGGTGTGCAGCCACATTTCTCCCACTAATTTTCCCAGCACTCCCAGCATAGATGCCGTTTGCAGTTCGCACAGGCGGTACACCTGCTCCACCCCACCACTTGGCCTGCATGGACATTCAGATCTGTTTAGGTGATTTCATGTTAGTGCACATCATTGTCACATATCAAGTGCAGTACATGAGTTATTTTGTTCCTCAGCAGAAGGGTGTGGAGCTCTGGTGAAACTCATTTATACAATGACTCACATTCATTCAACCCTTGATCGTGTCATTTTCACTGAAGATCTGTTTACAAGATTTAATCACACAGAATTAGGCGTAATTATGAACGCCAACCTCTAAAAAAATTCTGAGATTGTAAAAAAAAAAAAACTATTCTCCATTGAGGACGAGTAACTATTTAAAAGTAGAATCACAGATAAATTAGCCACTTTTGTTTCAGTAGAGTGACGGTAGTTTTTATTTTCTTCTTCAAAATAAGATTTTCTAGCAGCTAGCTACTTTTTTCTAAGTGGCTTAGCACACATTATTGCTTTGTCGTTTTATTTGCATATTTACAGCCAAGCCAAACAAAGTGATGTTCACTCCTAATCTTTTCTCTGATAACATTGAGTTGAGTTCCTTGAGTCAAAAAGCTTTGTTTTGTTCAAATACAGCTTTAAATAAATTACAGTAAAGCTGCAGTCTGCAGTTTTTCCTCTTTGTCGCCATCTCTGTTCGAAATATGCAATTGCAGTCATTCGCGGAATTATCAACTTTACATGAGTTGTAGTTCGACACCCTCGACACAGCACAGCGCGGATGAACACAATGTTTGAGGAGAGTGTGCAGCTGTCAGTCACCGCGCCGGTGTGGATACTGGCATTCAGAATCACAGATTATTCTTTTTGGAAGTCTGTCTAGGTGTGTGTCTTATGTTGTATTGTGTATTTTTGTATGATATTATTGTTGTGTGACTGGTGTTTAGTTTAAGTATTTGTTCGTAATGTATTATTCTAATATGTCCCAGGCTCCCTATTATAAGCTTTGGATAGCTTCTCTTAGAGACCTGATTCACACATGACCATATGTGCCATTTAGTCTGTGCCATTTTGTCTTGATTTTATGTGTGGGTGAAATAATAAAATAAAATAAAAAATAAAATAAAAAAGTATGACCAACATAAAAATTTTCACCGGAAAATGTCATGTTCTGGTTCTGACATTGCAGTAAATCGCGCTGATTAAATCTAACAATCGCTTATCATATCACGCAAAACCGTGCAAATTACACTTTGTTCTCAAATTGTTAATGTTAACAACATCAGCATTGCGTGACTACATGTAATGTCCTTCCGATATGTATCCTTGTTTTCGCATGGGGCCGGTTGCAGTCTCTTTTTTTCTGTAAGTTAGCCACTCCGAAGCCCGAACGAAGTCTTTTGCATTTTACAGCGGGTGAATCTGTTGTCACGGGTGATTGTAGTTTGAACCTTGACTACCAATTGAACCATCAAATTGTTAAGTTTAATTATATCAAGTGCTGTGAGAAAAGGCTATTAATCTCCACCTCCAACATCCTCACACAGCCTACTAGCCGAGACTCTTCTTTATGTGTACAGATGTGACGTAATGACTCAATATAGCCTACTAGCCGAGACTCCTTTATGTGTACAGATGTGACGTAATGATGCAAAGACATGCTCGAATCTCCCGCGGAAATCCACCAGTACCACTGGAATTAAAAACATTATTACAAGCTTACCGCTTTGAATCGAGCTAAGGCAAGCAGATAGTTTTGAACACTGGCTGGTTATGTATTTTCTCAAATATGTATTTTGGATAATTTTTAACCCAAAAAAGCTTTCACACAAAAATATTAAATATTCCATAAAAATATTAAGGATCATGTGACACTGAAGACTGGAGTAATGATGCTGAAAATTCAGCTTTACCATCACAAGAGTAAATTACATAGGCTATTTCTGTTTTTTTTATTGATTTTTTTTACTGTATTCTTAATCAAATAAATGTAGCCTTGAATGTAGCAATAGTATATGTATGATATTTATCTATTTAAAAATGACATTGGACTATTCAATTGTTTCAATGTAGTTGACAATGTTTTATTAGTATTTAGTGTATAGATAACTGCTTGTTGCAGCTTCACTGTCATTTAACTTTTCAAAATGTCCTTGATGAAATCTGTTTTTGCATGTTCAATTGACAGCACCTTTCCGCCATTTCGAAATAGCAGTCTGGCTCTCTCTCACACCGTCTGCAGCAAATGATGTGTAGCTGGAAAAAAAGAGATGAAGTGCCTCGTACATCAGAGAGCTTAAAGAACAAAAGAGCATTTGGGTAAATTGAGGTAGAGGGCTCATTTATCTTTCTTATGGCACATTCATTCAGACTATGAGTCCAACACTGTCAACACTAGTTCACATGCTCAGAAATTTGTACATGATGCTCCATGAAAAGATGAATAATATTCTTCTAAATGTGGTAAGAAAACATTGTGTGTGGTTGTTTATACCTGTTGCTGCCTCATTCTGATTGGATTGTGCCTTACAGTGTTTTCAGTCGATCCTCCAGCACCCAGGGAGGAGATGATTGAAATATGATCTCTGATAATGCATGATAGAACAATGGGGGTTTACTTTGTGAAATGTGACACTAATGAGTCCTAAACAAGGCAAGCCTGTATGCTGATTTCTAGACAATCCAGACCATTGTTACTTTTAAATATGCAGATGTGAAATTTTTATTTGAGTCTTCTGTGAATCTCTGAAGAGTGCAATCGAATGTCTGTTATATTTGCTCAAATAACAGGGGCTGTTGTCTTAGTCTGTGGTCAGCCTTCTGTATTTCTGGGAGAAAATAAATAAATAAAAATCATCTGTTTCCACACAAGTGGATTTGACCACCTGGAGTTTAAGATGTGACTTACTATTGCAATATGTTTAACAGAAAGTACTCTATGTTCTCTGTAAGAATTTGCTGTGTGTGTGTGCGTACGTGCGTGCGTGTGTGTGTGCGTATGTGCATGTGCGCGTATGTGTGTCAGGGACAGGGTTCAACAATAAGGATGGCCTGTTTGCCTGGAGCCAGTGTGAGAGAATTTTGGGGCAGTTTACTGTAAAAAAAGGTCCTGTTAAATTTACAGTTGAAGATGCCAGCTGTGGTTGCACAGGATAGTGGACAGGGCCATAGACGCAAAATATTTTCTCTCAGGGTAACACACGACACTCAAATAATGCAATAAACATTATATTAAATAACAAAAAATGTAACACTGAATACCTTAATATACTGTATATAAATAATCACAAAAATAAGAAACAAAACTGTTTTATTAAATAAAATACAATCATATGTGACGTGTCACATAGGGACTTATGTCCTTTAATGTGATAATAAAACAATTGCAAAATTTCAGTAAGGAACGGTAACTTAGGTAGCCTATTTACTGTAGAATATTTACATAATTTTTCTCTGATAATTACACATTTTTTTTAGAGTGTACTGTTACATGTATTTGCCATATTGGACCAACACCATTTTTATTATGTAACCTACATGAATTTTTATGCCTTGCAAATGATATTTTGTTTTCTGTGGTATTTTTTTGTTTGTTTTTTTGTGGGTTTTGCTTACAGTACATTGTGGGCGCCAATTGTCTCCCCGAAAATAGAAAAAACTGAAATCACCTTCATGTGTTGCACAATGTCTTATTATGCAAAATGGTTTCTGGTCTGTGAGAAAAGTCTCTCTCTCTCTCTCTCTCTCTCTCTCTCTCTCTCTCTCTCTCTCTCTCTCTCTCTCTCTCTCTCTCTCTCTCTCTCTCTCTCTCTCTCTCTCTCTCTCAGTGTGTGTGTGTGTTTGAATGTGAGTTTATGCATATTCATGAGTCAGTTTCAGTCACAATATCTCACCCACAATAGCACCTATGTCATATCACCTCTAGAAAAGCTCTCTAATAAAACAGTCAGCAATGGCGTTCCTTCATCTGCAACAATGGTTTTGTTTATTGAAACATCGTTTACCCTCTTTGTGCGGTTCATCGCGATCAAGGCTTTGCTCCCTCAGTTCTTTTAAAGGAATAAAACAATGGCGTAGACTCAATTTCAAGGCCTCAATAACAAGCAGATGTTTTTGCAGCCAGATCCTCTGTAACACACTCTCTGGCAGCCTGCTATGTTCCCTATCGGTCAGTCACTACAACGTAGGTCAGACTGACCAATAGGAATCTCGCTAGAGAGGCCAATCTACTTCGAGTGAAACTAAACAAGCCAATGCACATTGGCATGCAATCATTTGCAACAGCTGTGCAGCCTCGCAGCGCAGGTATTTAACAGCAGCTGCTATGATTGCACACTAGCTTTTTGCTTCGGAGCCAAACACTTCATGGTAATCCTACAGAGTGTGAAAACTTGGCAAGCTTTCGTTGGATCTCTCCTTGTTCGGTGCGGGCGTTACAGCACGGCAGCGCGAGCAGTCTTGTGTCCTCTCTCTTCTGTCTGTCTTTTTTGTTTTGTTTTTTTGAGCAAATTCAAAAAACCCATTGTGGGAAGATGACCATTGCGGAGCTACGGTCGAGACTCTTGTTCCTGCAAACGGGCGGAGTCCCCGTGCCTCTGCCTCGATCCAATCCTCCTCAGAGGGTTGTTTCGGGCGGTGGCGCGGGTGACCTGAGGATCACGGTGAGCGCGTCTCCTTCGGGGAACCAACCCCCTAGGAGCCCTCACCCCTCTCATGCTCCGCAGCCAGTTGAGCCTCCATTGGAGAGAGCTGGACCATCCTCGAGGTGTGTACCGGTTGTCTCCTTTGGGGCTCCCAGTGAAGACCAGATGTCGATCGCTGCATCGGAGGGTGGATCAGACCTCTCTGTGGACGACGGCTCGGCACTGCTGCCTCCTTCGGGGGTGCCAGCGGTGCCTGAGACGGACCCGGAGATGATGGCTATGCTTTCCCGGGCCGCCAACGGGGTCGGGCTCGTGTGGAATCCTCCACCGTGTCCCGAACCCTCGAGATTGGACGATTGGTATCTCAGGGTGGCGCGCGCTGGTTCTCAGCAACCCACCCCAGTGCCTTTCTTGCCGGAAGTGCATGAGGAGCTTAAGGGAACGTGGACGGCACCTTTTACTGCCAGAAACCGTTCCAGGGGCTCCTCCTCCCTCACCACCCTTGATGGTGGGGCAGCTAAGGGATACACGCGTGTCCCGCCGGTGGAGCGGGCCGCTGCAATGCAGCTGTGCCCTAACTCCACTCGGCGCGGAGAACCGTGTCTTCCTTCCCGGGCCTGTAGGTACTCGTCGGACCTATTCGACGAGGCTTACAAGGCCTGTGGGGAAGCTGCCTCTGCCATGCACGCCATGGCGTTGCTGCAGGTCCATCAGGCCAAGGCACTGAAGGACCTGCACGAGGGTGGTCATGATCCACAAGTTCTCCAGGAACTTCGTGCCGCAACGGACCTCGCGCTTCGTGCGACGAAGGTCACCGCGCGGTCAGTGGGTCGTGCGATGTCCACCTTGGTGGTCCAGTAGCGCCATCTCTGGCTGTGTCTGGCAGACATGAGGGAGGCTGAGAAGCTCCGGTTCCTCAACTCCCCCATGTCCCAGACCGGCCTCTTTGGCGACGCGGTCGAGAACTACGCCCAGCAGTTCTCGGCTGTACAAAAGCAGACTGAGGCCATCAAGCATATCCTGCCGCGGCGGTCAGCTGCTGCCTCCAACCCACTGCCTGGGGCTCCTCAGTCTGCTCGTCGCCGGGGGCGTCCTCCTGCGTCTGCCCCTGCTCCCGCGCTGCAGCAGCAGCCTCCACCTAAACGGCGCCGTGGAGCCAGTCGCAGGCAGGCGCCCCGCCCGTCCAGGCCCCCGCCAAGAAGGGTGGCAAAGCCAGAGGTAAGCGGCCCCAGGACGGGCGACCCAGAGATGGAGGGGACTGCTCTCCAGGAGACGATGACCGCATCGCTCCCTCCCCCGGAAGAGGGCCGGGTGGAAAATCCTTTGTTTCGTTTTGTTTATGTTCCGCCGCTGGCCTTAAAACCAGCGGTACCCAAATCTTCAATAAAAGAGCAGTTTCTACCATCTCTGGGTCCGAAGAGGACCCGGAGAGCAGTGGGGGGACAGAATCCTCACCACTCTCATCCGCCTCCTCTGTCGCCAGTGAGCAGCAGTGTGCAGTTCGAGAACACCACCGAGCCGCCTCCTGCACCTCCTGCCCCGTGGAACCAGGTAAGTGCTGCACAGCACACACAGACCCCGCTACGGGCCGCCTCCCAGAGAGAGCCTCCCGAGCCGCGTCCCTGTGTTCCACCTCGCTGCCCCACTCCGGGTACGCCTACGGTCCCTTTGGTCCCGCTTTCACGGTCTCTGAGAGCCTGGTTAGCGCTCCCCAGTCCGTCTCGCTGGCTCATTCGGACCATCAGGCTCGGCTATGCGATTCAGTTTGCCCGGCGTCCCCCCAAGTTTCGGGCCATCCACTCCACTACAGTGAGAGCAGCCGATGCCCATGTCTTGCGGGCGGAGATCGCAGTCCTACTGGCGAAGGACGCGATAGAGCCGGTCCCTCCAGCCGATATGAGGTCAGGGCATTACAGTCCCTACTTCATTGTACCCAAGAAAGGTGGTGGGTTACGACCAATCTTGGATCTGCGAGTTTTGAATCGGAGCCTCCACAAGCTACCGTTCAAAATGCTCACGCAGAGACGCATTTTCGGATGCATCCGTCCCCAAGATTGGTTTGCAGCGATCGACCTGAAGGACGCGTACTTTCATGTCTCGATTCTTCCTCGACACAGGCCGTTTCTGCGCTTTGCGTTCGAGGGTCGAGCATATCCGTACAAGGTCCTGCCCTTCGGGCTGTCCCTGTCTCCCCGTGTCTTCACGAAAGTCACGGAGGGGGCCCTTGTTCCCATGAGAGAACAGGGCGTTCGCCTCCTCAACTATCTCGACGACTGGCTCATACTAGTCTAGCACACTCTCGAGATCAGTTATGCAAACACAGGGACCTCGTGCTCACGCACCTCAGCCAGTTGGGCCTTCAGTTCAACTGGGAGAAGAGCAAACTCGCCCCTGTGCAGAGGATCTCTTTTCTCGGTATGGAGTTGGATTCGGTCGCACAGACAGCGCGTCTCACAGAGCAGCGCGCTCAGTCGGCGCTGAACTGCTTGAACACGTTCAAAGGCAGGACGGTGGTCCCACTGAAATTTTTTCAGAGGCTCCTGGGGCATATGGCAGCGGCAGCAGTGGTAACTCCGCTCGGCTTGCTTCATATGAGACCGCTTCAGCACTGGCTTCACGGCCGAGTCCCGAGATGGGCGTGGCATCACGGCACTCACCGGGTGGCAATCACACCGGCCTGCCGCCAGACCTTCAGCCCGTGGTCAGACCTCTCGTTCCTTCGGGCAGGAGTCCCCTTGGAACAGGTCTCCAGGCATGCTGTGGTATTCACAGATGCCTCCGCCACCGGCTGGGGTGCCACGTACAACGGGTATGCTGTGTCAGGGGTGTGGACGGCTCCCCAACCGCATTGGCACATCAATTGCCTCGAGTTGCTAGCAGTACATCTCGCTCTGAGCCGCTTGAAAAGGCCGCTACAGGGCAGGGACGTACTGGTCCGTACGGACAACACAGCGACCGTTGCGTACATCAACCGACAAGGTGGTCTACGCTCCCGTCGCATGTCGCAACTCGCCCGCCATCTCCTCCTCTGGAGTCAGAAGCATCTGAGGTCGCTTCGAGCCATGTATGTCCCCGGTGTGCTCAACCGTGTGGCCGACGAGCTATCACGAGCTGTGCTTCCGGGAGAAAGGCGACTCCACCCCCAAGTGGTTCAGCTGATCTGGAGAGAGTTCGGAGAGGCTCAGGTAGACCTGTTTGCCTCTTCAGAGACCTCCCACTGCCAGCTGTTTTACTCCCTGACCGAGGGAACACTCGGCACGGACGCACTGGCACACAGCTGGCCCCGGGGCCTCCGCAAATATGCGTTTCCGCCCAGGGAGGACGAGGAGCAGGTCCTTCTGGTGGCTCCCTATTGGCCCACCTGGACTTGGTTCCCAGAACTCATGCTCCTTGGGACAGTCCCTCCCTGGCCCATTCCTCTGAGGAAGGATCTTCTGACTCAGAGATGGGGCACCCTATGGCACCCGCGTCCAGACCTCTGGAAACTCCATGTCTGGTCCCTGGACGGGAACGCGGAGGTTCTAGGTGACTTACCCCCTGAGGTACTTAACACCATCACTTCAGCACGGGCGCCGTCCACGAGACGTGTTTACGCCCTGAAGTGGAACCTGTTCGTCGAGTGGTGTTCTTCTCGCCGAGAAGACCCCCGAAGATGTTCGATAGGGTCTGTGCTTTCCTTCTTGCAGCAAGGATTGGAGCGAAGGCTGTCTCCCTCCACCCTCAAAGTACATGCTGCCGCTATTTCAGCTTATCACGACCACATAGATGGCAAAACAGTGGGGAAGCACGACCTGGTCATCAGGTTTCTTAGGGGGGCGAGACGATTAAATCCTCCTCGACCCCCCTCCATACCCTCTTGGGATCTTTCCCTGGTGCTTCGAGCACTTCAGGATGTTCCTTTTGAGCCTCTGCAGTCAGTAGACTTAAAGCTTCTTTCCATGAAGACTTTGCTACTGGTTGCACTGGCCTCTGTCAAGAGGGTAGGAGACCTGCACGCATTTTCGGTCAACGAATCGTGCCTAGAGTTCGGGCCGGGTGACAACCATGTGGTACTAAGACCCCGGCCTGGCTATGTGCCCAAGGTTCCTACCACTCCCTTCAAAGACCAGGTAGTGAACCTGCAAGCGCTGCCTTTGGAGGAGGCAGACCCAGCCCTGGCTTTGCTCTGTCCCGTTCGCGCTCTGCGTATGTACGTGGACAGAACTCAAAGCATCAGGAGCCAGTTGCACCAACAGGGCTTACGCCTGGTCTTAAGGTAAGTAGGTCTTAACTCAACATTCTAAGTCCGACCTAATAGTTACGACCGTTGCACCATCCAGGCTTAAGTCCTCTTCTCGCTAAGACCGGGCGTAAATCTTACGCCTAGTCAGTAGCAGGCGTAAATTCAAAATCTCGGCAAGTTTCTATAGTAACCACTTGATAACTCAAACATGGCGCGTCTTATACACAGACTTTACAATGAACGGGCTTTTAGACGGGAGAGAGTTATAAGGGACAGAACCAATCCATTGGACATTTACAATGATGAGGAGCTGATTGAGAGGTTTCGATTCTGTCGGAGAGATATATATGAACTTGTTGAAGAGCTGTCACCCGACTTGCAGTTTGTGTCGGACCACAACGCAGCATTAACACCGGCATTACAGCTGTTAATAACGCTACGTTTTTATGCTAATGGTGCATTTCAAAACACTGTTGGCGACATGATTAATGTCCACAAATCCACCGCATGTCGGGCCATCCGCAGAGTGTCACTGGCACTGAGCCGTCGCCTTCCGCGATCTGCTCACCTCCCCACTGAGGCTGAGTGTGTGGTGATGAAACAGCGATTCCGTCGGGCCTCTGGCATTCCTGGTATTGTGGGCTGCATAGATGGGACTCACGTCCGGATCCAGGCACCATCTGATCATGAGTATCTATACGTCAACCGCAAGGGATACCATTCAATCAATGTGCAGATTGCTTGTGACGCCAATTATAAGATCTTTAATTTGGTGGCGAGATGGCCTGGATCTACCCATGACGCACGCATCCTCCGGGAGAGTGCGTTATATCAGGATTTCGAGGCTGGAAGAGTAAACGGGCTGCTTCTCGGCGACAGCGGATACCCACTGAAACACTGGCTGATGACGCCTATTATTGCTCCGAGGACTGAGCAAGAACGACGGTATAACACCATCCATACTACCACTAGGTCACTCGTTGAGCGGTGCATCGGAGTCCTTAAGCGCAGGTAAAATCCTTTCCGTAGTGTCTGTGCCGCTATCCATGGTGCTGATACCGCGGTCACTGACTTTAAAACGTTTAATTTAAAAATATAAAATATAGGCCTATATATAAATAAAATAAAATAAATAAATAGTGACACATTTAGGTTTTACAGTAGTCATTAACTATTTTTTCTAGGTTTCATTGTCTTCATGGAGAGATGCGGATGCACCCTGAGCGAGTCTGCACCGTAATAGCAGCGTGCACTGTCCTTCACAATATCTGTGTCACCAAGAGGATCCCTCTCCCTAGGCATTATCAGCCGGTGCCGGAGGAAGGTGTCGACCCTGTGGACCATGCAGGGCATGAAGATGTCAGTGGACGACTAGTCCGTACACGCATTGTAAACACTTTATAAATGTTAAATATTTCTTCGCTTAAAATAATTCTGCTAATTATCTGCTGGTTGTAAATCATAAAAAATAAGCCACAAAGAGAGTGCAGTAGGTCTATAATAAACTTGTTTTAATTTACATATAATTGTCATTGATTCATTGCACTCAATTTGCCATTAGGCTTATTTACAGAAATACAAAAGAGCGTCCATCCTCTTCAGAAATAGGCACAGATGACCTGTTTATCTTTTGTTGGAGAAACTGTATTTCTAATGCTAGTTTTTGTTTTTCAAGTTCCAGTTTTTCCTGCTCGGTCTGTAATTTCTTTGTTTCAGCCTCCACTCTAACAATTTCTTTCGCGAGAAGTGTTTGCTGCAGATTATCCAGCCTCCTCATACGTTTCACCGGCGGTGCACCGCTGCTGCCTTCATGCGAACTTTGTGGAGTAACTGGGGTCTCCATCGAGTCTGAAAATATAGATAATTTGTCATAGGCCTACTGTTATCTGACAACTAACGTTATTAAAACTTTAATTGTAGGCTACTCTAATATATAGACTACACACCTTCACAATTCACACTCTCGCTTGAGTGATCGACATCCATCTCTGGAGAGACAGCATTGTTTTCCAGGTCAGTACCGCCACTTTCCGCACCGACTAAACCAATAAAAGCCGGAGAATCCTCTCCAAAAATATCCACAATTATGTTACTGTACACGGAAGTTTTGGGGGGAGGACCCCCGCCGGTCGGGTGATGTTTTGTAGCAGATAAATCTTTTTTGGCTTTGCTCATGAGGTCTTTCCACTTTTTCCTTACATCGCTCTCTGTTCGAAGGCAGCCGGAGTCAGAGCAATCATTAATCGCGTCCGTTATCTGTCTCCATGTTGTTTGTTTCTTCTTGTTAGTAATAGAGTTGGATTGCTTGGCAGTCAGTGTGTGTCTGTGCTGACTGTACAACTCTATTAGTTTTCGTATCTCTATGTCGGTGAAATTTCCTTTCCTTTTTCTTTGATCCTCCATTGATACGGCTACAAGTTAACCAAAAAGCGGAAGATTGTTTACAACGTAACTCCAGCAACGCACGTTGCTAGGCAACCGCTATAGTTCCGTGGCCATTCACAGGAACGCGCATAGCTAAAACCAGGCGTAGTTATGCCTGGGCTTAAGTTTGGTTGGTGCAACAGACGTTAGGTCAACTCTAAAGACTGGTCTTAACTAAGACCTACTTAGCAGTTAGGACCAGGCTTAGTAAAGCCCTGTTGGTGCAACTGGCTCCTGGACCTCAGACCAGCTCTTTGTCTGTTACGGAGGCCAGCAGAGGGGAAAGGCTGTCTCCAAGCAGAGGATGGCCCACTGGATAGTGGATGCCATCGCCTTGGCTTACCAAGCTCAAGGCGTGCCCTGCCCGCTCAGGTTGCATGCACACTCCACGAGAGGCGTTGCATCCTCCTGGGCACTGGCACGTGGCTCCTCGCTAACAGATATCTGTAGAGCTGCGGGCTGGGCGACACCTAACACGTTCGCTAGACATTATAGCCTACGTGTAGAGCCGGTCTCCTCCCGTGTTCTCACCCTAAACAGGTAGAAGCACCGAGAGGCCCGGCTCTGTCGGCTTGCTGCACCCTACTGTGCACCCTTATTGCTCCAGAGTGAAAAACCTGTTGAGTCCTCCAAAAAACCCTCGGCCCAGACATGGCGGAGCGTCCAGGTGCCAGGCCTTTATCCGCTGAATCCTTGAGAACCGGATCTGGTCTGGGTTCCATATGTGTGACCCTACGGGGATCCCATATGTCTATATTTTCCACGGCTGCTCCTAACGGAAGCCCGTGTCTTTCCCTTGGGCTAAGTCACCCACTATCTCATTTGTAGTACAGCCTTCGGGCTAGTCCATATGTATTCCCCACATAACTCCTTGAAGTAAGTGGCTTCCGCAGCGTCCTCCTTCCTAACTGAAGGGCACGCTTTCCCAGTGTTATCCAATAATCTCACTGTATGGGTTATTACGGAACAACAGTGACAGATACACTCTGTGTAAGCCTCCTCCTATCGTCCCTCCTGGTAAGAAGGTGTAGAGGCTTGCACGGGGCGCTGGATGGGGTGCAGCAGCTGTGGCGCTTTGGTAGGGATTCCTATTGGTCAGTCTGACCTACGTTGTAGTGACTGACCGATAGGGAACGTCTCGGTTACATATGGTAACCCTCGTTCCCTGAGGGAGGGAACGGAGACGTAGATCCCGTCGCCACATCTGCTGCCGCCCGCCGGGGGGCCAGCTTTTTCAGGTTTGGCTCCTCAGCAAAAAACTAGTGTGCAATCATATCAGCTGCTGTTAAATACCCGCGCTGCGAGGCTGCACAGCTGTTGCAAATGATTGCATGCCAATGTGCATTGGCTTGTTTAGTTTCACTCGAAGTAGATTGGCCTCTCTAGCGAGATTCCTATTGGTCAGTCTGACCTACGTCTCCGTTCCCTCCCTCAGGGAACGAGGGTTTCCATATGTAACCGAGACGTTTTCATCCCTCTCTCCAGCCTCCACAGCCTTGTTCCCATCCTCCTGTTCTCTCGTGCTGAGTGCTGACATTACAGCCCTTTGTGCTGGCCTTGCTCTGGAACTATTCCCTTCATCAGGACTATGACAAGGGCTGCTGTATTGATTCAAACACAGTCTATGATTCAAACAATGAGCAATTCATGATACGGGCTAAAGAGGTCCACATGTCTCCAACAAAGCATCTGACCGCGCAAGAAGTCAGGCGTTATGTAACGTAGCTCACGCATGTCTGAAGATATGTTCGCTGTGTTCGGAGGATTCTTTGTAGGTTTCACAAATGGTCCATCGTTGCTCAATTAACTGTCCTCAGTGTGCCTATTGTTTGCTGTGATGAATGAGTGTCATATGGATGGCTCAAATCTTGTGTTTATTCCACAAAAGGCACATTAAAGTCTTCGGGCTTTGTGCCTCCTCTCACTCCGTTATCAGCTTTTACATTCCTTTTAGATTAGTTCTTTTAAGCTTTTGTAGCTTTACTGGCTAAACCAGCACCTCAAGACCCAGATTTAATATAGGATATTAAGTGTCAAATGAACAAATTAAGTTTTTTTTTTATATATAATATGAGAAATGTCAGAATTGTTTATCATACAAAAGTAAACAAAAAATTTCCAATTTTTTTTAAATGTATTAATTGATGAATGATAATGTGTTAAAATAACTATGAACAAATCATGTTAATTTTCAGTGGATGTGATCCATTTTAATGTAGTGAGGTTCCATTTGTTAAAGCTGCAGTCCGCAGTTTTTCCTCTTTGTCGCCATCTCTGTTCGAAATGTGCAATTGCAATTATTCGTGGAATTATTAACTCTACGTGAGTTGTACTTCGACACGGCAGAGCGCGTGTTGTGCCGAATTTCGACCCCCACCAAATTATTACCCCCCTAGCATTGGTAGGTTTAGGATTAGTTGTGGGGGAGGGGTTAGGATTAGGGGAGGGGTTGGGATTAGGCAATCAGGTACTGACTTCAACGAGGGGGGTAATAATTTGGCAGGGGGTCGAAATTAGGCACCACACCCGTCTGGATACTGGCATTCAGAATCACAGATTATTCTTTTTGGAAGTATGATAATAATTTTCACCGGAAAATGTCATCTGAACAAGTAAATAACATCCACTTTTGTTCTGGTTCTGACATTTCTAAATCGCGTGGTTTAAATCTAAAAGTCGCTTATCATATCACGCAAAACCGTGCAAATTATACTTTGTTCTCAAATTAATGTTAACAACGTCAGCACTGCGTGACTACATGTAAAGTCCTTCCGATATGTATCCTTGTTCTCTTACGAGAGGTTCTCTCGTACTGCGTAATATCTTCCGCTAGGGTAGTGGTTCTCAACGGGGGCGGTACCGCCCCCCTAGGGGGCGTTTAGAGAACAACGGGGGGCGTTAGACGCAAGAGTCTTGAAAGGGGGGCGTTCAGGTGTTAATGGGGGGCGTTCAATAGTTTAAATATATAACGCAAATTTGTGTTCATTTACTTTGATTCATTTTAAGCATTTCATAATTTATTTGTAATAAACACTTTAAGTGGGCCATTTAAAAAGTGTTAGGACCATATATGTTAAATTATGTTGTAAAACATATGCGTAGATTGTGATGTCATAGCTATTGTGTGTGCGCGCGCGTCTATGGTGCGCGTGAAAGAAAACGTCAGCAGCGCTCAAATAAAAAAAAAGAAAATCATTCGGCCGTTCTAGCCTACTCTTGACCTCAAGTCCACCGTCAGTATACTAGCAGGTTTTTTGTGTTCATTTCTATTGCATTACGATTGAAAGCAGAAATAATGTCAAAAATATAATGTGTAGTCAAGTTCGGATGTGGATGCTGTTTAAACGAGTGTTCTCACCGACAAGCTTGTTGTGATTCTTCTTCAAGTTTAATGCACATAGCCTAAGCTATCGTTACTTTTGCAAAGACTATTATTTCCAGTTATTGACCAGCGCTCTGACAACAATCCAGCGCTGGCTAGAATCACGCAGCGGAGGAATGGAAAGTTGACAAACCATTAAAAAGTATTGACTTAAGAAACACTTATATTTTTTCAAATATTTTCAATAAATCATGTTCCCATTTACTCCGGCGACGAATTTCAAAATTAAACTAAATTCTATTCATAAGGTAAAACTTTAAAATTTGTAGGCATTAAAGGAGAACTCCGGCGCAAAATGAACCTTTGGTCTAATTACACATTGGTACCTAGTCAACCGTTATCTGAGATTTGTTTTCATGATTATCGAATGTAAATAGTTTTATCTCTAAAAACAGTTTAGCCTATAAAGCTAGTATAACGCTAGTATATTGGGCATAGATCAATGACAAATAAAAATCGCTTGTTAATACCACTAACAAGGCTCAAAATAGCCCCACACTAACACGGTAGCATAATGAGGGTTTGCTACCGTATCGGCGTTCGTAGATTGACTGGTAGAGACTGTATTTCAAAGATGGCTCCTGCCTGTATACGCGAAGTTGACTGTATGTATTAAATATTTTCTTATTAAACTGTCTGGACACTGACAAAGTTCTCAATGCTTCGGTTTGAAGGTAGGGACCCTCATTATGCTACCGTGTTAGTTTGGGGCTATTTTGAGCCTTGTTAGTGGTATTAACAAGCGATTTTTATTTGTCATTGATCTATACCCAATATACTAGCGTTATACTAGCTTTATAGGCTAAACTGTTTTTAGAGATAAAACTATTTACATTCGATAATCATGAAAACAAATCTCATATAACGGTTGACTAGGTAACAATGTGTAATTAGACCAAAGGTTCATTTTGCGCCGGAGTTCTCCTTTAACTAGGCTAATTCCAATGCCTAATGCCAAAATGTTTTCTTTGTTCACCAAGTAATTTACTGGTCAGGCATTATTGTTAACTCAATTTTGAAAATGACAATTTGATGGATAATTTTTATATTATATTAATATTTAAATATATTCTGCAATCACATTTTGGTAATGTATAGGCTATTCATTCCGCCATCACATCTGAGCGCGAAACGCTGCTTGGGTAACATTAGTTTCAAGATATAAAAACAATTAATAATACAATAATAATTGAATTGTTCATATGTGTTTATTCTTGTTAGAAGATTTTTCTTTTTACTGATTATGAAAACAAATTAATCACGACAAACCAAATTAATTGTAATTGTATTAATTATACCTGATACCAAGGTAGGCCTATTTTAGGCCTACAATTCTAACATAATTTTTCATGAAAAATTATGATTGTATTTATTTATTTTTCGAAAGTAAGGTTAATGTAAGCAGCTTCTTGCAATACTCTCCTAAATGCTAATAAAACCTATGTGCAAACATTACCGCTTTAATGACTGTCCTTTATTTTTCAGTGCATTTGTTTTTATAATATATGGCTAATACTGTCATGGGATTAATAATACAACTATTATTATGTAGTAGTGTAATGTAGACAAACACAACTAAAAGAGGTTTGAATTTTTCTTTGTTTAATTTGCACACTGAATATGGGTTGGAGCTTTTAATTTTGAACTCTCAAAGTACACCAGATTGATGAATTTAACATTAAAATGCACACATTTTTCTTACGGGGGGCTTGCCCCCGAACCCCCCTAGAAGGCCTGAGGTCCACCCACCACAGATTTACCAAACATCATGTGAGAAACACTGCTATTGCTATTCAATGCAGTTTATAGCTTGTTTTTTGGATTAATCACTGTGGAGTATTTCGATTGTATTAATAAATTACAATTTTGTACTTATTTCATCTGTTACTCGTTCCTGCTCGCTCATTAGTTTGGGGGTGGGGGGCGGTCGGGATCTGGATATTGGATAGGGGGCGCTGGCCCAAAAAAGGTTGAGAACCACTGCGCTAGGGGAAAAACTCTTTTCCACGAGATATTGAAGCCAAAAATTATCCTTAATTTTGAATTAATGTAAAACGCATTGCGGCAGCATGCAGACATAGGCAAGGCGGCTCACGTGCCTATTGGCTGTCCTGCGGCAACTGCAGCAGCCTATCGAGAGAGGCCCTTAGTGACGTCAGATCCAATGCCTGCTACGCTTTTTGGCGTTTTTATCCTTTTACTCTGCCGAGTGTGTGTTCGCCGCTGCGACTCACACTCTCTCTCTCTATCTAAAAGAGCAGCGTCTTTTTAAAGATGCCTCGTTCCTGTGGCTCGTGCCGAGCCGCACTCAGCGACGGGGACCACCATTTCATCTGCGTTTCCTGCCTGGGTAAGGATCATGCAGCTCTCGCGCTCGCCGACGGCGGCTGCTATCATTGCAAGGTATTGCCATGGTGACTCTGAGGACTCGCCTGGCATTTTTCTCAGAGTCTTCACTTCCGCCCGCTCTAGTGCCAGATCTCATTCTACCCCTAGCTATTCATGCAAATGCGTGGGCAAAGCTTCCCGGGGTATCAGAATGGGTGCTGAACATTATAAAAAGAGGCCATTCGCTGCAGTTCGCTTGACGTCCCCGCCGCAACACGGCACAGGTCGAAACTACAGTAAAAACCAAAGTGGTAAAAATCAAAGTAGCCCATCTACTACGAGCCGAAATAGCGAAACTATTGAGAAAATGGGCAATAGAGCCTTTATCTCAAGCTCAGAGCCAAGGGGGCCTATACAGCAGATATTTTCTGGTACCGAAAAAAAGACGGGGGTCTCAGACCCATTCTAGATCTAAGATAGCTGAACAAAGTGCTTGTGAAACGCCAGTTCAGAATGCTCACAACCAGGAAAATCCTCGCACAGATTTGCCAAGGGGACTGGTTTATGTCAATAGATCTGAAGGACGCGTATTTCCAAATACAAATAGCGTCACGTCACAGGCGATTCTTGAGATTCGCCTTCAAGGGCCAGGCATATCAATACACAGTCCTACCGTTCGGCCTGTCCCTAGCACCCCGTACATTTACAATGTGCATGGACGCGGCTCTTGCACCCCTGAAACTTCGGGGCATGCGAGTTTTGAACTACTTGGATGATTGGCTCATTCTAGCTCGATCACACTCAGAGCTCATAGAACACAGGACCATATGACTCGAACATCTCGAGAATCTAGGTCTCAAAGTCAATTGGGCGAAAAGTTCGCTGTCTCACAGTCAGAAAATATCTTTTCTGGGCACAGAACTGAACTCGCTGTCTATGACAGCGCGACTGTCGCCAGAGCGCAGACTGAACATTCAGCACATCACGAAATCCTTCCGCTGCGGCACTATAGTCCTGCTCAAAAGGTTTCAGAAAATGCTGGGTCTCATGGCCTCAGCATCATCAGTACTTCAGTTGGGTCCGCTTCGCATGCGCCCACTAGGGGTGTGACGATAACCGCATCACCGCAATATCGCGTTAATGAGATGCCTACCGCGGTGTGAGGTCATCACCGCACTTTTTTTTTCTGCTGAAAGTTCTCTGTACTTTGACTTCGTTACGTTGGGCGACATTCCTCTCATTACTTTATTACAATGCAATTCATGTTGTTAAATGTGTAGTTTATTCCAAGCGCGCTGTATCTTTTTTATGGGGATGAGCGATGCTCAATTCACAAATGAATCACTCTTTTGAGTCGATTCTGTTTAAGACTTCATCAAACAAGTCAGACTGATCGTCTGAAGCGCTTTAATTCACACTCGACTCGGAGTCATAACAGGAAGATTTAAGAACATCAAGAGCGTTGGATGAAGTGGCCGTGGACCTACAGTACAGTCTAGTGAAAGCAAATCTGCAAATGCATCATATTTTTGCCAGCGATGAAGATCTTTATTAGTTGAACATCTTCGTAAGCTGTCTGTGAATGAATGATTCCACAGGACGATACAATCGATTTCATTTCATTCAGGTAATACATTTTACAACCAAACAGATTATTACGCGACGATAACACTACTACAGAGTATAACATTATCCGTTTTTTGGATATATACATTAATTTATAGGCTACATTAAATAAGCTTGTCCACAGTTTATGAAATGAACGCCACCCCGCGGTCATGTGTAAGTTATTGCGCAGTGGCGTTGCTTACTCGACTTGAAAAATACCTTTGCCAGCCATAGACACTGTAAGTTAACCAGTTTAAACATGCTTGCAGAAATATACATTTGATTACATTTTGGAGAACAGACAGAAGAAGATCCGTCGATGTGTATTTGATCGTTGTTTGTATTCAGATGTTCAGTAGCGGTCATGAGCGCGAGCACACGTGAACAGTTCAGAACTCTTTCTTCTCTGTGTCAATGGTTCCCTTTACATGCCTTTGAATGCAAAACTCTGCAGTCACATTATTTCGACGTTGTCTAATTATCCAAATGTAGTTGTAGTTTTACTTGTGGTTTGTTGTGGTTTTCCTGTCACGAAACCTGAAGACCGAAAAATAATAGGGGGGAGGGGGGGCGGTTAACCGCCAAACCGCGAGATTTGTTGCTTCTTCACCACGGTAAGAAAAAATCCCATACCGTCACAGCCCTAGCGCCCACTGCAGTTATGGTTAAAAGCGCGAGTACCACCTCGGGCATGGGCCTCTGGTCTGTTTCGCCTCAAGGTCGATCAGAAATGCGTCACAGCTCTGAAACCTTGGAGAGCAATCGACTGGTACCAGTCAGGTGTAAACCTGGGGACTTCCTTGATTGTGAGAGTGGTGACCACGGATGCCTCCACCTCGGGGTGGGGAGCGCTGCTCGAGGGCAGACCGTTCTTTGGCCAGTGGTCAGAACGGGAGAAGCTCCTACACATAAACTGTCTAGAAATGATGGCAGTCGATAACACGCTGAGGCGCTTTTGTCCCCGAATAAAAGGTCACCACGTCTTGGTCCGCTCGGACAACATGTCAGTGGTGGCCTACATAAATCGCCAGGGTGGCGTCAGGTCCCGAAACCTTTACAGGCTGACGCCTCCTGGTCTGGGCTCAGCACAATCTGCGCTCATTGAGAGCAGCACATGTGCCTGGTCACCTGAATTTGGGACCAGACAGACTGTCCAGAAACAATGTTCCAGCAGGAGAATGGTCTCTGCACCCGCAGACGGTCCTACTGCTGTGGGAGACATTCGGCAGAGCACAGGTAGACCTGTTTGCGTCCCAAGAAAACGCTCACTGTCCGAAGTTTTTTCTCCAAGAGCAGGGATGCGCTGGCTTTTCCCCTCGTCTCGCTCCTGCCTCAGGTATTGGAACGAATCAGGGAAAACGGATGCTAGAGTTGGGGTACTCGAACTCGGACTCGGACTCGAGTCCAATTTTGAATGAACTCGGACTTGTCACGCACTTGGATGAATTTGTACCCGGACTTGACACGGACTCTGACATTTTAGACTCGGAAAAATGTCCGAGTCCAGTCGAGTCCGGGCACTGGAGGACACAATATTATTCAAAAACGAAACGAAACTACTTGTGTTGTTTCCGCGTTGAGCATTGTAGCCAATCACAGACATGTATAGGGATGCGCGGTATACCGGTACTGCAAAAATACCGGTATTTATTATATTTCAAACGGTACAATATCATAATTTTGTTCAATTCGGTATTTGATACGCTGCTGTTTCGAAGTTCATCGCTAGGCGGCAGTGCGCTACCTAAACTGACGCGGGTCATGGGAAACCGGCAAACGGTGACAACGGAAGAAGACGATGGATCAAACGACGCTCATTCGAATTTCTACACACGCCCGAAATAGGCCTATTTCACAAGATGGCCCCCGAGACCGGAAGTAGGGTAAACTCTTTTCCGGTGAAAGCGCTAGCAGTTACAGTCGGAGGACAAATGCGGAAACTATAAGCGGTTTAGTCCTGTTGCTTACCTTTTTTTATGGTGTTTATGTCAACCCAAAGAAGAAACAACCCTATTTATCACTTCACAGCTTTCCGTGTCTTACGGGTTTTCATGGAACAACTGGGGAGACGTTAAATCACGCCAGACACAGATGGCAAAAAGACTTCTGGTCGCGCCGCCCGCCCGAATCGCCATTCATTTTCAAAATGGACTTTGAACAGCTTGTTTTCTCTCCCAGTCATTCATATAACGTTATCTGACAAAAGTAAGAATATCAGATGTTGTCCGTTTTGTTGATAGTTTTCAGGGAGTTGTGAAAAGATCGAAATTGGACAAATTCTTGACGTTTGCTTAGTGCTTACATAAAAAAAGTTCCATTCATTTTTGGCATGACACTTGATGACTAAGCTCACATTTAACGTTAATATATCGAAAAACAATAAATAAATAAATTGAAATGATGTCTGATTGTAGGCTATGAGTTAAATCTAGTGGCTTTTGTTAAAAAAAATCATGTTATTAAGTGTTAGTCCAGGAGATTGCAGCAATCTTCCACTACTAGATTATGGCTCCTTTTTCATGTTACCATGAATGAAACTAAGAATTGTACATCTTTACAGTGAATTTGACCTAACGTTGCTAGTATGTCTAATAATGAAATTAAGGCAAATAAAAAAATATTTAGACTAAAAACATAAATGAAGTGATTGATTTTACATGTTTTAAAAAAAAATCATGTTACAAAATAATATTTAACTGTCTGGGGGGCCCTTTATGAAAAGAAAATATTCCCTATATGAATGATCAATATATGAAATGGTTTAACAGTATATTTGAAAACATACAGAATAATATATGGTGATAATATATTACAATATATTGAATGAAACATGTCATTCAAGTCACTTTTTGCATAGAAACAAGTCATTTTCATATATTTAAAAATGTGAGAATATATTTACTAATATATAATGTAATTTTATATTCAGTAATACACTAAAATATATATACAGGGATTAAAGTTATCCGTCGCTACGACGGACTTCCGTTAATATCAGGTTTCCCCCTGTCCTTATGTCTTAAATCACCCATTTCATTATTTTAAGGCCGTAAATATGCTTATATTTCTCAAATAGTGTAATAAATGTCTTAATTTTAGTTCGAATGGGGCGGAAGGAGGAGGTGTTCACCCGCTTAGGGAGATGTGATCAAAGCCTGGACTGGAGCAAAAGCCCGTTCCTCTCTGCACAGAAGCGTTCTATTTTCACTCCGATCTTGATCCACTCCGGGTTTTCCAGTCCCACTCACGGGAAAAACTGCTCCGTGTTCAAACAACTTTAAAAATGATTCTAATATGTTTATTTTTTTAAACCACAAACGTCTGAATTTATAAGACTATATGTAACGGTTTGGAAAGTATTTTACACGTTTAATAAATGTCCCAGCTGCCCTTGCTTGCACAAGTAAACAGCAGGCCTGGCATAGCGCACCCAGGTAAAAAGGAAAGAAAGTTACAGAAAACAACTTCTACAAACAATTTTAATTTGCCAACAGGTAATAATAATAAATAAAAGTGCATGACGTGCAAATCGGGTAACAATCAAGTGCAATATAAACATGTTTTGTCAGGGCATCAGTCCCGAACCGGCATCAACACTCCATTGCTTCCTCCTTCACACGCGCCTGGCGTGATTTAACTTCTCCCCGGTTGTTCCATGAAAACCCGCAAAACACGAAAAGCTGTGAAGTGATCAATAGGGTTGTTTCTTCTTTGGGTTGAAACATAAAAAGGTAAGCAACCGCGTTTAGTCTCCGCATTTGTCCTCCGACTGTAACTGCTAGCGCTTTCACCGGAAAAGAGTTTACCCTACTTCCGGTCTCGGCGGCCATTTTTGTGAAATAGGCCTATTAATAAATAGAGAGAGCAGTATGAGTGAAAGTCATTTTGCCTACAAAAGTAATGAGAAAAGTAAAGAAACAGATCTCAATGCACCACTGCAAACGGGGAGGCAACACATCAAATCTGCCGAAGCACTTGTCAGTTGCTCGACTTGTTCAAAGAGTTCAGATATCGACAGGTTAGTCCATCATTCAACTGATTTAATTGAGACTTTTATTGAACATTGAACAGCGCACATACGAGCTTATCAATTATATATGATACGGTAAACACGAAGGCTCAAATCTGCTTGCATGACACGCTAGAACCAATTAAGTTTAGGTCTCATCATTTTTGCACTTTCAAACAAACATATTAATTGAATTTGAATGAATAAAGAATAAAAATTTGAATAATATTAATTTTAGTATTAGTTATAGTAAAATTAATGGCATATTAGTGCCGCTCTGGCGCGCGAGAGAGAGAAAGAGAGAGGAATAGTATTAATATGAATATTACTAATATTACAATTAAGCTACATTTGTCAACATTCATTAGGTAACCTGACCTAACAGTATTATAGCATTTATTAATCTATATCAATCAGTAATTAAATGACCTAGAAAATTAAATATACTAATACATGTTTAGCATGTTAACATTACTTTATGCAATGCATTAATATGAACCCAAACAGTAACCAAACCAAGATGAATAAATGCAATTTTTTTTGATAATTCTCTGTTGATGCATGACAGCTAATGGTTTACATGTCATTTCATTATTCTATTATTATTATTATATGTTAATCTATTATTATAGATATTAATCTATTTTAATTTCAAAATTTTAAAATCAAAATTTAACCTACTGTATGTTCCCTGACTGAATTATTATTATTATTTTTTTTTACATTTTTGCACATTTGGTAGTGGAGAGTTTCAAGCAGTGTTTTTTAAGTGTTACTTAAATTTTGAGACCGTTTTTTTTTTACCTGCGGTATCGATTTAGTATCGATACCGAGGTATTAGGTTCTGGTATCGTACCGAAGCCAAAATTGTGGTATCGAGCCATCCCTAGACATGTATATTAAGCGCATGAACACAGTGGCAAATCAGAGGCGTTTTAGTCAACATGCGGAGAATTCGCTCTAAATCAGGGGTCACCAAAATTTTTTCTCTGGGGGCCACATTATGGTTCCTGACTGTGATGGGGGGGCCGGGGCCGGGTTAGCTATATAACATAGAATTGTATAACCCAGACCAAACTGACCACCAGCAGGCCTCATTGTGTAGTAGAGATTACTAGCCTGGCACAGCCATATTTGTTTATCTAGTTGTTTGCAAAAGTAGTAATCGAGTCTTTCCATGGGTACCTAGTAGGTGAGCTACCTTATAGCAAGCTCGGACAGCAGCCTGGTTGACCTGAGTTTGGCGAAGGAATACATTCTGTTGTGCAGCCAGTCCGACTTTCATCCTCCGAATCCTGTCTTCTCTTGCTTGCCCTCGCAAGCTAGCATACTCCTTGTGGCGGGTTTCGTGGTGACGACGCAAATTATATTCTTTGAAAACTGCCACACTTTCTTTACATATAATACAAACTGCACTTCTTTACACTGAACAAAAAATAATCGTTGGTCCACTGTTCTTTGAAAACTCTGCACTCTCTATCAACTTTTCTTTTAACACTAGCCACACTGACAGTACTCTGTGCGTGCGTTGTTGTCTCTGCGCGATCTCGAGCATGTCGGGTGACGAAAATTCGGCAAATATAGTTAATTTTATAACTAAATATAAATTTTTAACTGAAAAAAATCAACAAAATACCAGATGCAGACATGTTATTATTTTCCAAAAAGCAATTATTTAAAAAAAATAGGCCATTACGTCTTTTGGGGATTGCCGGTTCAAGTATTGGGGGGCCAGTCAAAGGGGGGTGGGGGCCTTAGTTTGGTGACCCATGCTCTAAATGTATGTTCAGAATCAGGACGAGCTTCATCCCTTCGCAAATCCCCTCATAATCAACAAAGTCTAGACGCGATATAAATGAGAGATTCACTGTGCAGTGCGGACAACTTCAGTGTTTATGATGAGAGTTTTAGGGAGAGTGCAGAACGCGGTAAGTAAGTGATGGCTTAAAGGGAGCGCTATTGACATCTAAATAATAGTTTTGTTTTTCGTGCTTCTAGAGGACCAGTGGTTACGTTCACACAGTAAATTATAAAGAGTGATAAATGCATTTAAATGTGGGAGTGAATCCGCAAAATTGTTGTCATGTGAGTCATGAAATTGCGATGATTGACATAGTAACCATAGCAACATTTAGTTTTATGATTTTTGTTACATTTACACTTTAGTTTACATACACCTTTCAGAATCTCCAAAATGTAGTTTTTATTTATTTATAAGAAAGGATCATAAACACATTGTTTCTGTTTAGTACTGCACTGAAAAAGCTTTTTCACATAACAGATGTTTAATAGCCTAGTCCACAAGACAAAATACAAACACAAAATACAAGACAAATTACTTGATTTTTATAGTGTGTGTCATTACCTGAATGATCCACAACTGTTTTTTTTTGTGTGTGTTTTTTTGTTTTTGTAATGGTTGTTCATGAGGAAAAATCCTCCAGCTCCGGCACATTCTTTGCTTTTCCAGCATCTTCTTCATATTTGACTCCTTACTAGCAGTGACTATGACTGTGAGATCCATCTTTTCGCACTGGTGACATCTGAGGGACTCACACACAACTATTACAACCCTGCAAACATTTAGTGATGCTCAAGAAGGAAGCATCTGTTAAGAGCCAGGGGGTGTAAACTTTTGAACAATGTAAATTGGTGTAAATTGTTCTTACTTTGTTTAAAAATTAATTAATTAATTTAGTCCTGCCCTTCAGAGGCTAAAAAAGATATTAGCATGTAAAACAATATTAGAAAAATTTAATCATCACATCATCTTGCTAAAAATTGTACCCCCAGGCTCTTAATGCATCGTGTTGCATTCTTGAGTATTACATTGCAGATTCTGAAAGATGTACAATAGGTAAACGTATCACTGTGACTATACATTGCAATAATTTTATAAGGTTTAAAATATTAATTTAAGAGCTCAGTGGTGAGACCTTTTGCCGGACTTTGATTGACAGGCGATCTGACCAATTATAATGCAGACACCCGCCATTTTTGTCCGACAAACAAACCAAACCAGTTAGTAGATTAAAGTCAGTGGACCACCAAAAAATGGTGTGTATTGATTTCTTTTTGCAGTTCTGATTTTCATTCATGTTTAATTTGAGCTATAACTAGAAGAGATTATCAGTTCATGTGCTGCTTGAACTGAGGCCTACACATTAAAGTACCACAAAACAGTATTTATTGTTTGAATATCATAATATATATATATATTTTTTAATTTTATTAAAATAATTTAACTTTTATTTCATACCAAAAGTAGGCTGCTCTGTCTTGTATGTTGGCGCATTGTCAGTGTCCTCTTTGCTCCGCAATATATTTTACACTGTGTGAGAACATGTGAAGTGAGAGCGGAATAGCTTATCGGACGTAGCAACAGTAACTAAGAGGGGCGGGTCTTTGTGAAAGGTCAATTTCAAATCATTTAAATCTTTGTGGACTCGGCCGGACTCGACTCGGACTCGGATGTTAAGGACTCGGACTCAAGTCCGACTCGGCCCTCTTTGGACTCGGACTTGGACTCGGACTCGATTGTTAAGGACTTGGACTTGACTCGGACTCGACAAAGGTGGACTCGGATCCAACTCTAACGGATGCTCAGTGCTACTTGTGGCTCCGCTCTGGAAAAACCAGGCTTGGTTCCCAGTTCTGATGCAGCTGACAAGCACTGCCCCATGGCCAATACCGACGAGGAGAGACCTCCTCTCTCAGGCCAAGGGCTCGATTTGGCATCCTTGCCCGGAGCTGTGGTCCCTGCACGCATGGGCCATCAACGGGTACCCGCAAACCTCCTGGAGTGTTAAACACGATCCCGCAGGCTAGAGCGCCGTCTACTAGACGGCTCTATTCCTCAAAATGGTCTGTGTTTTCTGGCTGGTGCAAAGCCCGAGGCTTTTCACCCCTAGACTGCGGGGTTACGGAAGTTCTCTCCTTCCTTCAAGAGCTACTGGATAAGGGCAATACCCCATCCATGCTCAAAGTTTATGTGGCGGCCATAGCAGCGTTTACAAAACCCGCGACTGGCCAGTCACTGGGGAAGAACGATCTGGTCATCCGCTTCCTTAAAGGAGCTAAGAGGCTGAATCCTCTCAGACCCCCCTCAGTCTCCATGTGGGACCTTTCCACGGTTTTGAGACCCATGAAAGGTGCCCCATTCGAGCCAATCCACTTGTCGGACATGAAACATCTGTCATTCAAGACAGTGTTTCTTATGGCTCTTGCTTCAGTGAAGCGCATAGGGGATTTACAAGCGCTCTCAGTAAGCGCGACGTGTATGGAATTTGGGCCAAATGACTCGAAAGTCATACTCAAACCAAGACACGGATACGTGCCTAAATCCCTCAACACACCGTTCAGGGCTCAGGTTATTTCCCTGTCTGCCCTACCGGTTTACAACGAGGAAAAGGATGCGAGCTTCCTTTGCCCAGTCAGGGCATTAAGAGCTTATGTGTCTCGCTCGTCTGTTTTCAGACAGACTGAGCAGCTCTTCGTTTCGTTCAGCGGACGTGCTAAGGGACTAGCCGCATCGAAACGGAGCCTATCCAGATGGATAGTTGATGCCATAGCGCTGGCATACACGTCTAAAGGCTTGAAGGTGTTAGAGCGCACTCCCCAAGAGGCATGGCCTCGTCGTGGGCTTGGTCTAGCGGGATTACCTTGCAGGATATCTGTATGGCGGCAGGCTGGGCCTCCCCGTCTACATTTATAAGGTTTTATAACCTAGAGGTTCCCGCCTTACAGGCTAAACTACTTTCGGTCAAAAATCAGTATTGTCTGCCCCGTTGCTTCGGCTCAGAATACTACAACCGCTTGTAGTACTTGTGCACCGTTCACTGATCGATAAAATTACTCCTTGGGCAAAAGTAAGACCCATACTGTTACACAGTTCAGGCCGAACATTTTCACCCTGACTGTGTGTGGAACACTGTTAATGTGATTAGCTCCCTTAGGAAGCTAACTTATTGGGAATGACGCTTCTAGCCTCTCTTCTCAGACTCTTTGTGAGTCCCTGATGATTATGCACTATATGAGCCCCGGGCACCTGCCCTTGGGACTTTGGTGTTGGATCCCAGCACGCACAGCGTTTTACACTGTGTTCCTGTTATGATGATAGCAGAAGAACCCAAGCGCAGACGGTAGACAATTACACAACGTTTATTATAACAGAAAAAATGGGGGAAATAAAGCCCACGAGGGGGCAAAACAGAGGCAATACAAACGAGGGATAACTAAACTAGATAACACTTGACAAACACTAGACTATTAAACAGCAAATACAAGATCAAGACGTTCTTCAAAGACAAGGTACTCACAAGTAGACTCTCACAAAATGTGACAAAATGAACCGGCACAGGACAGCAAACACAAGGGGATGAAATAGGGGAACACTAATGACAAAAACAGGTGAAGCTGACTAGACAAGGACAGGTGAAAATGACTAGACAATAATGACAAGACGAGGGTAACAAGGGGGCGGAGTAACATAACGAGACAACACAAGCACATGGCCAAAACACAAGACCATGTGCTTGCACACAAAACATGATTCTGTCATGATCCTGCCTCAAGACAAGAGAAAATCAAGGACACGAGGGCAGAATCATGACAGTTCCCCTAGCGTAAGATATTACGCAGTACGAGAGAACATCTTCTTGTAAGAGAACGTACTTGGTTACTAACATAACCGGGTTCTATCTAGAAGAGTGAACAAGTACAGCGTATCTTTGCCATGCCTGCAACACGCTCTGGTTCGCTTCGGCGATCAAAAACCAGATTATATCAGCCCATCTTGCCATATTTATAGGCCTAGGCCACGCCCGCTTTGGCAGGAGGTGACGTAGTGGGTGCGAAGCGCCCCCCATTGGTTCTGACGTCACCAAGGGCCTCTCTCGATAGGCTGCTGCAGTTACCGCAGGACAACCAATAGGCACGTGAGCCGTCTTGCCTATGTCTGCATGCTGCCGCAACGCGTTTTACATTAATTCAAAATTAAGGATAATTTTTGGCTTCAATATCTCGTGGAAAAGAGGTTTTCCCCTAGCGTAAGATATTACGCAGTACTCGTTCCCTCTTCTAGAGAGAACCGAGGTTATGTTAGTAACCGATTACGTTTTCGCATGGGCCGGTTGCAGTCTCTTTTTTTCTGTAGCCACTCCGAAGTCCGAACAAAGTCATTTGCATTTTACAACGGGTGAATCTGTTGTCACTGGTGATTGTCGTTTGAACCTTTCTGGATCCGCCATCAAATTGATAAGTTTAATTATATCAAGTGCTGTGAGAACAGGCTATAAATCTCCACCTCCAACATCCTCACACGCAATATAGCTTATACTAGCCGAAACTCAAAGACATGCTCAAACCTCCCGCGGAAATCCACCGGTACCACTGTAATTAAAAACATTATTACAAGCTTACCGCTTTGAATCGAGCTAAGGAAAGCAGATAGTTTTGAACACTGGCTGGTTATGTATTTTCTCAAATATGTATTTTGGATAATTTTTAACCCCAAAAAAGCTACGGACTGCAGCTTTATCATTAGTTATGTACCAACAATAAAAAATACTTGTAAAGCATTTATTAATCTTTGTTAATGTTAATTTCAACATCACTAAAGATTATTCAAATTAAACATTGTGTCTGTTAATATTATTTAATGGACTTACTAATGAATCGTTATATTGTTCTTTACTAACTTTAAAAAAGATGAATAAATATGGTAACAATGAGCAATACATTTGTTACCATATTTATTCATCTTTTTAAAAGTTTTAAATATTAAATCTGCAGTCCGTAGCTTTTCCTCTTTGTCGCCATCTCTCTGTTCGAAATCTGTAACTGCAGTGATTCGCGGAATTATTATCTTTACGTGGGTTGTAAATCGGCATGAAACAGCGCGGATGAACACAGTGTTTTGAGGCGAGTGCTGCTGTCAGTCGCTGTGTGGATACTGTCATACAGAATCACAGATTCACTTTTTGAAAGTTTGACCAACATAAGAATTTTCATAAGAAAATGTCTTCTGAACAAGTAAGTAACATCCATTTTTGTTCTGACCAACTAAGGGGGAAAAAGCATTCGACATGATAAGCTTCGTTAGATTTAATCAACGCGATTTACAGCAACCGTGCAAATTATAGCCTACTTTGTTCTCAAATTGTTCATGTTAACAACATCACATCAGCATTGCGTGACTAATGTTAAATTTAATGTGTTTTATGGTTACCTGTGTAGTTCAGAATTCATATTCTCTATAATAGCAAAACGAGAAAGGCACAACAAAGGAAACTCCATAACTGTGTGAATTAAGAAAACGTACTGTTACACGATTGAACTATTGAAATGTCTTAACTTACTTGTTCAGCAGAAAAAAGCCGTCTCTTCTTCCGTTTTGAACCCCTTCAAAACACGGAGTTCACGCACTTTTCAAAAGCCCCGCCGACGTTTAAATCCTTGTGTTCGCATGAGACGGTTTCTTTCTCTTTCTCCAGCCACCTTAAATCTGAAGTACAAAGTCTTTTGGGTTTTATAACTGCTGAAACTCCAGTTGACACTGATGATTGTTGTTTGGATCTTTCTGGATGCCATAAGTTTAATTATGTAAAGTGCTGCGAGAAAAGCCTATATATCTAAACATCTCGTCACGCGCAGTATAGCCGGCTAGCCGAAACTCCTTCTTTATGTGTACGGGTGTGACGTAATGACGCAAAGACATGCTCGAATTTCCCGCGGAAACCCACCAGTACCACTGGAATTAAAATCATTATTACAAGCTAACCGTTTTGAATCGAGCTAAGGCAAGCAGATAGTTTTGACCACTGGCAGAATAAGTTTTTTTTATATATAATTATTTTGGATTATTTTTAACTTAAAAAAGCTACGGACTGCAGCTTTAACTAATGGAACCTTATTGTAAAGTGTTACCAAAGAAATTTAAAATAAATATAATGCTGGTATATACTGTATACACAGGTCATATTTTTTTTTATTAATGTTGTCTGGGTTTTTAAGGATGTCATTAGATGCCATGCCTTTGACATCAACAACAAACGATAAGAAAATAATTTTCTCCTCCCTTGTAAAAGCCTTTTAATTCCGCTATCATAACTGTGCGCAGTTATATGTACAGCTGCAGTTTATTATTTGCATTTGTCATCGTTTCTCCCTGCAGTCTTCAACCATTCCTGCAACCCAGTGGTGTTTAGCTATAGATAACCACTCACTAGAGTTAAAACAACTCTCAGTAAGAGGAAAAAATGAGATAGCCAAAGCAACACATTCTTTCTAATGGTATGATAGCTTGTTTTTTCTTCTGACGCCCATTTCTCACTCCCACTGTCTCTCGCTCTCTAGATCCCTTTCTTTCTCTTTCCTTATTTCTCTTTCCCTTTTTTTCTGTTCCTCTTTTTCTGTCATCAAATCTATGGTGGTGTTGTAAGTCTTTCACAACCTCTATGATCTTCCATTCTCACGGTTCTGTTTGCACTATATTATTTTTCCTCACATAGCAATCAGAAAAAGTGATACTCAGTTCCTTTTCCTGTGATTATCAGCACTGCTCCACATTATAACTTTCCAATGGTGTGTTTATTTTCATCCCATCTCATGAACAAGGCAAGGACATATCACATCTCCTTCCAGCCAGTATTGAGACGTCAATCTTCGATCATGAGTCTCCCCGTCTGGCATCAGGCTCTACTATTAACAACTAACACATACGATCTGTGCAAGGAGGAACCTGAAAAAAGCTATCTGCTAGCATTCCCATTCATCTCAAGGGCAGTTGCTTGGAAGTTTTTGACAGAATCAACTATCCTATAAATACCATGTCACTCCATAGTAAATTTGCTGATGGCATTGCAGGAGAGCAGCGAAAAACACTGCCAAATGCAAAAAAATTAAATTAACCATATAATTGTACATTGTTAGTATAGCACAATAAATAGACTTCTATAAATAAATAAAGGAGGAAATGCTTTCCATATCTTTCGTGTTGGACGTCAATCAAACTTTACCATATTTAGCAGGAAATGAATGTATCATTTAGTAAAATAGATGATATTAATAAATCCAGTATTTGTTCCATGCGTTTCAAACTAGTACATTGCAGTTCTGCCATTATTTATAGACTTTATATATATATCATTAAGTTGATACAATTTTACCATAAATTTAATATATATATATATATATATATATATATATATATATATATATATAAAATTTATGGTAAAATTGCATCAACTTAATGTTGGTCATCAAATCATAAACTAACTTGTGTATCAGTTTGAGCAAACTGAAAAGGTTTTATAGTTACTTTTATAAGCCAGCAGCCACATCACCCTGTAGCCCAAGAAGACTGGTTGCCCACTGAAGCTAAGCAGGGCTGAGTCTGGTCAGTACCTGGATGGGAGACCTCCTGAGAAAACCAGGTTGCTGCCGGAAGAGGTGTTAGTGAGGCCAGCAGGGGGCTCTCACCCTGTGGTCTGTGTGGGTCCTAACGCCCCAGTATAGTGATGGGGACACTATAGCACCGTCCTTCGGACGAGACGTTAAACCGAGGTCTTGACTCTCTGTGGTCATTAAAAATCCCATGGCACTTCTCAGGGGTGTACAGTAGGCCAGGGGTGTAACCCTGGTGTCCTGGCCAAATTCCATCCATTGGCCCTTATAGTCATGGCCTCCTTATAATCCCCATCCATTGAACTAGCTCTATCACTCTCTATCCTCTCCACTATATCAGGGGCACGTTCAAGTTCAAAACGGTGCGCAACGTTTTGCTACGGTTTCCGGGTTGAACGTCATGTTTCCTGGAAACGGCGTGCACCGGTGTGCAACGGGGTTTGAGCAGAGCCATAGAGAGAAAGAGTTGCGACACTCCCATAGACCGCCATAGGAACTTTGGAATGCGGAAGTAACGCGTGTCGTGGAGCGGCCAATAGTTCCAAACACTGATAGTTTCTCCATTGAACCCCATTCATTTTCAGTGCTTCAGAAGTACGTTCGCTGGTAAATTAATGAAATTACTGTATTTTTTTTACTTTTACACACATTAGCCAACCTCTCGTGAATCTAGTCTGTAGTTATATTTTATGTAGCCAGTTTTAGTAAATGTTTAATGGAAGATAATGGGTTAATTGCAGCGATAGCTTACGTGACCAACACTTCACTAACGTTAGCTAACTGGTAACCTGATGTATATAATATATAATATTTTATATGTATATATATGTGTATATATATATATATATATATATATATATATATATATATATATATATATATAGCCTATATATAATATTATATACATACACACACACACAATTTATTTATTTAAATGGGTTAGGGCTATGCATGTGCTTATATGTATTTAGGAACATAGTTAATTCACTCATTAACTATCTCTCCGGTTTAATTTTATGAAGAATATTTTTCGGTTGAATATTTACCGAACATTGCTGTATATAGTCGTTGCTTTCTACGTTATGGGAGCAGTCTATTTCCCTCCTAAATCATTCATTTACATGCACAGCGTAATTATTTATATTTTATGTTGGTTGGAGTTCTGAACGGACTGCAGACCTCTTTGCGTGATCACGAAGCGGAATTTATAAGCAAGATCACGGGAATCAATAGCCTAATACAGCCCAGCCAGTTGTGCTAAAATAAATATCATGAGACGTCCAGCATCAGATGAATGACATGGAAAAGTTAAGTTAGAGCCGCTAAAGCCAGTGCTATTACTACCCATGCGAACATGAACACTAAGCTTTTCCCTCCAAAAATATTGCCTAAAACTTATCTAAGTTGTCACCCTGCCTCTCCAAATGCAAAACTGACATTAACAAAACGCAATAACAGCTTAAAAAGTACTTGGGTGTGTGTTTTATTTTATATTTACCGTTTAATAATGCAATCGCTGCTGTCATAGAAGAACATGACAGCCCGCGTACGTTTTGGAACTATTGGGGCTTACATGAACCACGTGACAGCCGTCGCGGCGACATCAAAGAGTGTCGCAACTCTTTCTCTCTATGGCTCTGGGTTTGAGATACGTTTTCTCTTGTTTGGTGGGTGTGTCAGAACTGCAGTCCAATCAGCAGCAACATGTATATAAAGCACGCGGTATTGAATTGAACTCGCACAATGGGTTACAAGGAAAGTAATTTACAAATGTGTTCGATGCAGCTCGGTATACACAACAACTGGGGATATTAGAAGACATGTTTGTCGTAAGTTTTATTGTAAAAATATAGGATATCAACATAATGATGTAGTTTTTTATATTTTTAGCTTCATTGCAAGTGTATGACATTTGGTATAGAAATAAACAATGGTAATTAAGTGCTTTTCCTAAAAATGAGAAAGAAAATACAGGGTATTAAAACAGTAGGCTATGAACTACAAATAAAGTCAGTATGTGTGAGGCTAAATAGATGTGTTTTAGTCTGAATTAGGTAAGATGTGTGCTTCCATTTCAGTTTCCACAAATCCCTTCACTCGATTGGGATGTTCTCTTGTGTTCTGGGCGGCAAGTGCAGTAACTGTAACATCGGGCATATTTTGTAGTATTAAACACATATCGAATTCATCAGGCTCCGAAAATTTTTCACAAAGAACACAAAGTATGGCCTTCTCAGCTGCCATAGTTGCAACTCTTGCGTCATCAGAAAAGGGTGTTCAACGCATCACCGTTTCTGTTTAAAAAACGTTGTGCAACGTTTTGTCGGGGCTGAACGCAGCCCTGGTGTGTGGTGTGTGGTGAGCGGTGAGAGCACTGGCGCCGTTGTGGATGCTGTCGCATTATCCAGGTGGATGCTTCACACTGGTGGTGCTTGAGGAAAGACCCCTGACATGATTGTAAAGCGCTTTGGGTGTACAGAAGTACATATGAAAACGCTATATAAATGCTATAAATTCATTAATTCATTCATTCTATAAATCAAAACAATGAAACACTCAGTGGAAGAAACTTCACCGAGGAGAACACTAATCGCTCTAATGGTGGCTTCAAACACAACTTTTACAACAAAATACTCAAAAACTCTACACAGAGCTAAAACATCTTTTATTCTGAATATTATAACAAATATTTATTTAATCATAAGTCCCCATGGCAGCAGCCAGTTATAGTCGGACCCTGGCCATTATAAATTATTGCTGTTTAATAATATTTTAAGTTTCTCATCATACTAAATTACCTTATAAAATATAAACTTTTCCAAAATAAACGTTGTTTTTTTTTTCAGTGTATACATCATAAAGTTTGTTATAGTGCTGGGTCGCCATTTGATGTCCAATGTAAAATCAGCAAAAACTAGAACCTCGTTACTATAATATGAAATATCTGAGATTGTGTGTCTCTTGCAATAGTTTTTTATTTTTTCAGAATATGCAGCTTTTTAGGCCCAGATGGTGTGCCGTTACAAATGGATCCGTTGAATCTGTGTTGCATCTGTGTGGAGAAAAACCCCTGCATGTGTTTTGATATGAAAGGTCACATCTCAGGTTGTTTCAGGCCTGAGGATGAGGAAGTAACATGAGGACAGTAGCTGATGGGCACTGTGGAGTTCAGATACAGCTGGAGGTTCAGGACCCAACTTGAAGAAGAGGTGCACGTCCCTGGCCACAGAAAGCCAGCTGTGCTAACACAAACATATGCTGCAGAATAAAGCAGATTCAGATTTCAGATTGCACGACTCACAAGAGTGATCTGAAGAGACCCAGCCGTTTAAAGAGACTCTGTGGCAGTGGGTTTTTATTGTGAAAGCAATGAAGGGCACAATTAGCCTGGTTAAAACCAGACCATTCTCAGTTGTAACTGAGTTATGGTCTGGCAAAGTGTCATAGACAAATCATTTCCAGAGGGGCGTCACCAACGGACGTCGCGGACAGACTTAAACCCAATCAGAGCGATGAAGGAGATGACGTATGCAGAGCGGCGGAAAAACATCTCCGTGTGTTGTTCTTTGCTCGGTTTTTAACAAAAAGGAAACGTTCAAATCGCTGAAAACAGACGCGATAGCTGATTCGAACGAGTGATGTTCGACGGCGGCATCCATCTTTGTAGGCTACAAAATCTGCTTCAAAATCCCAGCGCTGTCGTCATCGTGTAAAGCCCGCCCCAACGTTTCTGATTGGTGCCGCGATTTCGACGGATTGGAAATGGGCTTGAATGAGCTCTTTGCCAGACTAACTTTCAGAGCAAATCTAAATTTGCCGGAAGTTGTCTGGGTTTTCCCAGGATAGGGCACAATAGGGATAGTCATGAAAAATGTTTGTGATGAGCAGATGACAATCCCTGAGCAAAGTTGATGCTGCAGAGGTCAACTTAAATATTCAATTAACCATTTTTAATGCAAGACAGATTATGTTTGAGCTGAAAGTGAAAGTGTTTCCATATGTCACCAGTTATTCACAGCTCTAATATAAGATTCTGTTTCACACCGGCAGTAATCCACATTATAAATGAAATGTTGAACTTTGAAAATCGCTGTGTAAACAGATATATAATGTTCAGTCGTCAGGGTTAGCAGGCAGGATTTATCTTCCTCTGTAGGGTTATGTTTATTTCAGCTCATAAGAGTCATTAAACATGCATTGTCTCCTTCAGTTTAATTGTTTCCTCTGTTAGGCTGAAGAAAACGATCCATGTAAACTTCACAATAAGGGATGAATAATGGACATGCTGGGTCTTGTTAGCAAGACCTTATTAAATGAAAATCTCTTTCCCCTCTCTATCCTCTCTCTTTTCTTTTAAATCTTTCTTTGTCTCTTATAAACTGACTATTTATATAATCTCATAGAGGCAGTGGTTACTGCTATCAGACAGCTGCCCATATCATACTCTCCTGCAGACCAACATGCTTCCTCAGACTCAGTATTCATGACACCAACATGGCAAAAAATGCTCTGGTAAAATAATCATTTGCAGCTCAGACACTGTTATGTTTTTATGTCATATTCTCTGTTTGTTTCTCTCTCTCTCTCTCTCTTTCTTTCTATTTTTTCCCCCCCATGCGCCAGTGACCTTTCATACCATATATAATTGGCAACATGTTTGGAGCTCATTCAAGGACAGCACTGAGATTATCCTCAAAGCACAGAACACTCTATCTGACCTGTGCTTTCAATTCTCTATGATTTTCAAATAATAGACCCATTAAAATAAAGGCTAAAAAATCTCGGAATCTTTGCTTAGTGTGTCATAACTTTGGGAGTATTATTTAGTGTTCACTGACAAAAAGAGGAAAATTCACCGTTGAAGTGGTTTGTTGCTGTGTGAGAAGCATGTGTTCAATATTGTGATATTGCTTGCATTTCTGTTTGGGAGAGGCTGGTGTTAACATTACCTGAGTTTACTTAGCTAGTTTAATTTCCTGTTTGACCAGTGCAGTGTTTATAGATGGCAGGTGCTGACGTTTTTGTTGTTGTTACTCTGTTCCAATATGATAGCAGTCCAAAAACAGAAATGATCAACCCATTCTTTAAACACTTTTTTCTTTTCTTTTCTTTTCTTTTCTTTTTTCAGAATATATTTGAATAGGTTATTATTATTACTTTCCTAAAGGATTTTAGTAACGTTTGGTAATATTTTTATTTGGGTAAGATGTTTTATTTGAATTTCTTGAACTGTGGTTTGTATGTGGATGTTATATTCTAGGTGGAGCAGATGCTAAAAATCATGCAAAGTTTATCAACCCCTCTTTTACAAACACACAATGCGAAAACAAGCATATGTTAAGTCTCCTTTAGTTCTATATCCAAGAAAATATTCTATTTCTGTCATTAAACTCTTTAACTACCGGTAAAACTATTTCATTATTGTAATAAGGCCTTCATATGAGCATTGTAATCTGTGCAATTTCTGTGCAAGAATTATTAAAGACAGAGAAAGAAAGAAAAACTTTATGTAAAACATTTTTTTTGTCTGCAAGTATACCTAATGCTGGACATTAAATACTGTAACTTAGTTGAAGAATCTCTTTTGTCTTAATTGGGAACAAAGTCATATTTTATATATAAAGGAGTAGCAGTGAATTGTGGTCCAAAGCACAGAGCACTTGATTTGTACATAATTCACATTGTCCTCCCATAGATGTTCGAGTAATACTGTGTACGGAATGAGTTATACAGTAAGAGGTTTTCCATGTCGCCAATCCCTCGCAAAAACGGCCATCTTTAAAGGAGAACTCCGGCCAATATTAACATTGAGCTCATTTTTTTGTACATTTGGAGTGCTGTCAGTACAGACAAAAACGACAAAAATTGGTGTTGCCTACACCGTGTTATCCTCTTTTTAAAATTCGCTCCCTGTTGACTTCAATGGGGCAAGTTCTAAACCTGCTTTTAGCCTCTTAACGACCTTAATGTGTCATTACAAGTGCACAGCCATGTGAGTGGTGTTATTAAGAGTGACCACGGTCAATCTGACTGCAGTAGATGTGAAAGATATTAATAAAAATGATGTTAATTCAGCCAGCTCACATACCTGTATTTACTTCCTGTTTTCGTTGGAAGTCTACAGTAGTCGATTGTCGAGTTCGCGCAGGTTTAGAACTTGCCCCATTGAAGTCAACAGGGTGCGAATTTTAAAAAGAGGATAACACGGTGTAGGCAACACCGATTTTTGTCGTTTTTGTCTGTACTGACAGCACTCCAAATGTACAAAAAATGAGCTCAATGTTAAAATTAACCAGAGTTCTCCTTTAATGACACAATAAATCTTCACAACCATAATATTGTGAATATTAAATGCAAAAGTCTGACAAATGAGGTCTGGCTAAATGAATTCTTAATAGGTATTGAATTATTTAAGAGTAGGAGAAACATGGTGGTTTGGATGGGTTGGGAATTTAGACACGAACATAATGGAGAGTTCAGTCCAGTTGATGGGTTATGCCATGTGGACGGCAGATGAAAAGGCCTGTAGGAGGGAATCAGAACTGGCCTGAGCCCAAAAGGAAATCTACTCGGACAGCTGTGTAGGTATAAACAGGAATTTACTATACAAGATACTTTTTACACCTATTATAGTACAGTCTTAATTACAGTGAATTTTGCTTCTACACCAAATGTGTTTAATGTTTAATGTTAATGTTTTAAATGTTACTGCATATTGGCTGTTGAATGCACACTCCACTGGCCAGTGCTTTCACAACAGGGATCATTTTCCTAATATAACTAATATACGGTATCTACAGAGTGTGATTCTTTCAGATTACATTTTCTACTGTGTGTGTGTGTGTCCTCATAATTCTAAGTTCTAATAAAAGGGCTGAAGTTTCATGCATATAATCTCTTTTTGAGGTGAGTCGACTCCTGTTCCCACAGCAACTACAATTCCATCAATGCGCCTCTGCTAGCGTTATTATGGAAACCGCATTGAGATTTTCAGGATATACCAAATAATTGAAAGGAATTAAAACAAAGAACAATAGAGTCAAAATAGGGGAGAAAGGGTGAGATATCAAGATATTAAAGTTAGACTTTGCTTATGTGCTTCTCTGCCTTTGAAGTCTGATCCTGTTTTGGCAGGCAACGTGGGTAATATTCCCTATATCATTCTGTTTCATCTGAGTCAGTCAAACAATAGGCCTACAACATCTTTCATAATGACACCAAGGCATGCAAGACTAATAAAAAAGGCAAATAACACATCATTTAGAGCATTTACCTTAAAATTGTACTGAAAAAACGACAAAAATGGTGAATTAATAGATATTAAATATTATTATACACACACACACACACTACATATTATTTATATATATACCATAATAAAGTGTATACAGAGTTCAAATATATATAGCATTTATTCTGTGTCTTTTTATGTTCCTTTTTAGCATACAAATGTGTTCTGCTAGTGTGGATGTGATTGGGTGTGTTTATTCACTTTTCTGATGATTTGGTTGAAAGAACTATTTCCTCTGTGTAATTACGTTTGTTTACATTAATTTTGTAGCAGACAGTCCTATTTGAGCAAGTTTACATTTTGGTAATGATTCTGCCACATAAGTACACCTAGAGGCTTTCAGTGTGTCAACACACAGTAATCAGCCACGCACAATTAAATGCCTTCATCAAAACATTTCCACTTTCCAAAGCCACTTCCCTCATAAAAGCTGCCTCTTTGAACCAATTTTCTGCTCATCCAGCTCAGAGCATTTTTCTTACAATCTGCTCCTTAGGTTTTAAAGAAAAAAGACCTGAAACATTAGTCATTAGTAAATGCATTTATTTTTAAAATACACCATTCAGGACTTTTATGGTTATATAATGATACTGTGTTATCTAAATCCTCTATTCCAGAGTCATACTATCTAAATCTTCATTTTTGCATATTAGTAATGCACTGTAAGCGTATTAATGACTGATGTATATCGATCAAAGAATGGGAGGTATCACAACGCATTCTCACCCCAAGGCGTCACTAAAATGACAATTTTGACCATGCTTCAATATTCGACGCTTTAGGCACCCTTTAGCGTCAGTTACATGACGCGATCCTAGGGCGTCATCTTACTGACGCTTTACCTAAGCGTCAGTCAGATGACGCGGGTAGGTTTAGGTCTGGGGTAGGGTTAGGATTAGATAGCGTCATCTAACTGACGTTAAAGGTAAAGCGTCAGCAAGATGACGCCCTAGGATCGCGTCATGTAACTGACGCTAAAGGGTGCCTAAAGCGTCGAATATTGAAGCATGGTCAAAATGATTCCCAAGGCGTCAGTTTCATGACGCCTTGGGGTGAGAATGGGCTGGGTATCATCATCTTTCTAACTATCCTGGAAATTACAGTGTTTCCATTAATTAGCCCTCCTTATAACCCCCCCATCCCACTTCAGTCTGGATGACTTTAGTGCCAGATGGTGCCCTGCTTTACTGATAGGAGTTTGGCCCTCCCCCTGGATGACTGATGAAAAAAAAAGAAAGAAAAAAAGATCCAATCACAGCAGACTTGTCTAACTCCCTCTTGACGCCAAGAGAGAAACAGTGCAAGGCTCTTTTCCATAGAGATCCTCAGTGAAAGAGGCTTCAGAAAGACAGATAAAAGTAGAAGGAAAACAGTTCAAGCAACAGAGCTTAAAACTACGTTTGCAACCTTTGTTCACTCCAAAAGCTTCTTTTGAGTTATAATGTAATAGTTGTAGTTGTCATGTAACCACTTAGAGCTGGTGTCTTTAAGTTGAGGTGGATGAATTTGTGGTTTGGTAAATTAACGCAGTAGCAAATTCCTGGCTAATGCTAAAAACAAGTGGCAACCAGCAAGAACTACTTAAGTCTGCTGCAGGAGAATGTAAAAGTGGGAATGCAGCATGAAATCATTAGGAACATTTTATTACATTGTAATGGATTTCATAGAGACAGGCTAGTATGTGGATTGTGGAGTCAGTGGCGTATACTAAACAAGTCCCATTCCATGTTACTGAAAACAGTCTTACAAATGCAAGTCCATCTGTAGATGAGATCTTGTTTACTGTAAGAGAGCCCAGTTCTTGGGGAACTGCACTCTCCCCAGCCACTCAATAAGAGACTGATAAGACAATAATAGGGTGCAATTATACTTGTAGAATAAATCATAATTACAAAGAACCTCATAATATTCCATTCTGTAGTATTATGGACAGCCATTAATTGATTCAACAGTAATGTGCTGCAGGCAGTGTACCATCAGATGTGCAAATAGAGAGTCTCTCGTAATGCAAAAGAGCTCTTTATAACTGTCCTCCTTTATAGTCTGTCCTGTGTGAAAGAAAATAAATAAAGATGTGCAATTGTTTATTTTATCTGATATTTAGCTTCATTAATCAACATTGTGTTTGTGTGTGTGTATATATATATATATATATATATATATATATATACTGTATATATATAACAAAAAATATTGAATATTTGATTGTACATTATATTTGAATATTAATTTTTCATACTGTAATTTATCATTTTGTTATAGCTGACAGAATGTTTAATATTGGTGCATCCCCACCAAAAAATGTCGATTCAAACTTGTAAAAGATTAAACACACCAAAGAAAATCTGTAGAAATCAAGTCAATAGTAACAAAACTTCTTTCGACATGCATGCATGCAAAGTTTCCATTGTGGTTTCTCTCAATAATGACCATACTTTTGGCTAGGAAAGGATCTGCACTCTCCTCATGGCTTCATCACCCTTTTGAAAGGTCGGTAATTTCTTCTGATTGGCCTATCCCCCACTTGCATGCATAGTCAGGGTTCTTCTTGTTCTTCATCACGGGAGGCTTGGCATTAAAATCCTTTGGTGCAGGCGTGCCTGGCACCATCTGAGCAATCAGGGCCACCCACTAATGATAATGAGCGGGATACAGGGTCCCGCTCCTGAGGCGAGTCTGCACCTCAAAGAGAAGCAGGACCACGGGTGACATCTGAACGCTGCCAATTAGCAGCCAGTCCGTAATGCTCAGTTCAGCTTCCTCCATATGAAACTCTGAACATCTGACAGAGTTTGGAAACTGTCATGACTTTATGGCTGAATATGGTTTGGCAGCACATAAAATTAAAGTTCATTTGGATGTTATTGATTTTGCGAAATTGACACTTATGTGTTTTATAGTAAGAAATGCTTCGCCCCAAAACTTGTGAGATGCCCTCAGAACTTATAACATTCGACAATCAGGACAGAGAGATTGGGCCAGAGGCTGAGAGCTGGGGAGAGACACCAAGTCAAGGTCAGGGTCCGCAGGCTTTTTGAGAGCATGGATTTAACCCTCTGGTGCTCTTCGGTTACATTTGACCTAAACATGTTTTTTATTTTTTTTATTTTTTTTACTTAATCGATTCGGAACGGTACGAAACTTGGTAAAGGTTTTGGCAGTTGCTATGTGAACACACACAAAAAAATCATGGACATGATTCGAACAGGTTAAATGGTCCTGAAAAAAATAGTCCCACTTGTGCTCCTTCTGGTAAAAAATGACCTCATTGGAAATGAATGGGTGATGAAAACTTTTGGTACTGCGGCCAAACAAAACTTTACTGAAAGCAATTTTTTTTAGATATCAGGATCAAATTTTGAACACAACTTGTTTAGATTTTTCATAACAATAAACGTAAAATTCTGTAACTTTTTAAGTTCACTTTTTAAAAACTTTTTTCACTTCAGCAATAATCTGCCAAGTTTCGTATTTGAAAAGAAATCAAACTTAAGTCTGTGCTCTAAAGCATTCAAGATGTACGACAGTTTAAGTTGGAAATTTAATTTTCAGGTCTATGCTCAAAAAGTGAATAAATGGATTATAAACTACAGCATAAATATAATTGTGTACCATAAAATCCCCTAAAAATACAAAATACTAAATAAAAAAAACATTATTGAACTAAAATATAATACATTCATCTCATTGAAATAAAAAAAATAACGGTCATTTTTGACTGCCACGCACCAGTGACTCCCCAGCCCAATATTCTCTGCCTCATCACATACACATGACTTGAGAACCGAGGGGGATTTTACATTTTCACCAGGAAAAAAAATGAGCAAGAGCAAAAGTAAGATCTGAAACTGTGACCCATCATATTCGTTCAGAGGCCATGTGTTTGCATTTCTGAGCATTATCCAGGTTTCCTGTGTCTTCATTTTTTTTATACTCTGCCCGTATTCTGGATTACACTTTTTGCCTGTGTTTTCTGTCCTGTTGCATGTTTGGATTGTTTGCCGTGTTTGACCCTTTCCCTGTATGAAGATTCTGCAGTTTTCCGGATGACAATAAAAATACATTTATACAAAATTTAAAAAGTATTTTTTTTTAAATACATAGGCTATAGTTTTAAATTAACTTTTTTTAATCTATTAGTTTTACAATGCTTCCTGTAGAGAGGTTAGGTTGTAACAAACAATGCTTTTGGTTTATGAAGCAGTATATTTCAGAACAATTTTCATTTGTAGAAGACAAATATGGAAATATTAAATCAAATTTTGAAATACATAAGCCTACCTCAAAAATACTTTAAAACAAAACGTTGCAAAATTAGGCCTATGTTCTTTGGTAAATCTGATACATAGCCTACTATCACGCATGTTCATCATCTACGTCACTTTTCATCTCCCGGATTTTGCATCTTTTCTATGGATGTAGCGAGCGTGCTTCCTGTTTCCTTCCCATCATGCTTTTGATGGAGGAATGATGACGGATCATTATTTTGCCTGTCGCAAAAAGGGCTCGATGCTCTCACGCAATGATATCATAACGTCATTGACGTAGACGGTGATAATAAATAATGAATTTGCTCGCTTATCACGTGGAGGCAGCGTCTGAATAATTTAACCCCTGCGTTACTATACAAGCGTATACGTCCCTTTTTGCAGCATCAGTGAAGTATCCCTCCCTACGACGACCTTAATCCTTACAATGATGATTTGTTCGCCATCAGTGCTGCTTTGAGTTACGATAAATCATTGTTAATGTACAATGAGCATTATATGATACGCAAACGGAAATGCATCCTGCTTGGGATCCACCTGCCTTTGGACTACGCCACCGTATCGCGCCGCTGTGAGCCGCAGCACCGCACATCAGCATCGGCACAGCTGGACAGCGGCAGCAGCCTGGAAGGTAAGCGTTGACCAAACCAGGACACTAGGTCAGGATGTACACTAGACCCCATTCAGCCCAAATAAGAATCATATTTGAGCAAATTACAGTTTACAGGCGCAAAAACACAATTTGTGTAAAAAACAAAAAAAACAACAACAAAAAAATCAGAAACGATCATTTCTTTTTCTGGTTTAAAAGCGGACAGGGATTAAATTAATGTTAGGCTATTTTTAAGCCACACTCTTGCGATAACTGCGATATGTTACCGCAATTAACTTTTTAACCGATGTTGAGTCATCAATGATTGAATTAAAACACCCAAGTTGATGTTAAAAAAAAACGAGAAGAAAAGAAACATTTTGTTTTGGTATCAGCTGGTTGTGTTTCACGGGAGGGGCGGTGTGAGATCACTATCAAGTGAATGTCTCCATCTCAATAACATGCTTTTTATGCAATAGAAAGGCAAAAGGCTTGTCTTTATTATTAATGACTGGGTTTTTTTTTTAGATAAGCAATTGCCTTTTTTGATTTCACCGCCTGTGAATATGTCTATAGCGGAGCTCTAGGCAGTGAAACGAGGTTAATCTCCAATGACATGATGGCAGTTACTCATGGATGCCTTTTGTTTATAATCGGGCGTGTAAAATACAACGACGCTGACCATGGTGCTGAAACATACACGTCCGGATTTATACATCATTAAGTTTCTTTTAGTATAATATTAGACGACTACTTAAAAATAGTTGGTAAGGATACTTTAACCTGCCTAATCGAAAGACATGTAATATCTATCTTCCTTTGTTGCAATTAGTTGTATAGAGATTCACGTTTGCCACCTCCAGAAGTGGTCTGATCATTGGTCATTTTGCTTGTGAATTTTTAAACAGTTAAATACAAACGGAAATTATTGCCACTCCGGTTGTTCCATTATATTAGGTCATTAGGTCTCTGCTGCTGTTATTGAATAATCAATCTTTATGTATTTGTTGGTGTTATTGATTCTGTTTTTTATGGAGTTTATTTATTCTGATTTATTGAGTCGTGTTTTATTACACTGCGCCCCACCATATTTTTTTTGTACTGTATTATACTAAATCATATTAATTTTACGCTCAAATGTCATGTCACAAGGCAGAAGATAAGTGTAAGTATTAATACACTTTAAACAACATGAAATGGAACATTAAACACATTATTGTGGCTAATTGATACCAGAAATAATAATAATAATAATAATAATAATTTCTTATTTCAATAAAAGATAATCATAATGCAGGGAATTCTGGGAAATGTGTTCTTAAAGTACAATTATATAATAAGGTAATTCATATGCTTTTACTTATATTTTACAATAAATTTTTACTGTATTTTACTGCAAAATTACATGTATTGTTTACTCTTTAATTCAATTAATATTTTCACTATAGAGTATATGGTAAAGTAACTTAGAGTTTAAAACTTTTTAACACTAGAATATTTACTTTTTACTGTTAAAAGTATGATTTTTTTACAGTGTAGCTTTGACAAATTTACACTTTAGAGGACATTAAAGATTCTTCAAAAGTTATGTATCATGTATGAATGCATTGTATGTGTTTTGGCTCCTGAAAAGCCACCTGTAATGCTATTTGAACTCTGACTCATGAGTTCATGGGTATGACTTGCTTTTTTCTCTATGGGCCGTGCTTGCTCCCATTAAGCTCCTGCCACTATTGTGATGTCACTCATACTGTTTGCGCACATGCTGTAATACAATTACAGGTTTTCCGTCAATTAGAACCACCTGCAGAACTGCATTTGGCATGAGACATAATGCAGTCTGGACAGCTGTGGGGAGACTACGCATAAATAAATACTCATTTCATTATAAAAACTAGGGGTGGAACGGTACCATACCTGTCAACACTCCCGTTTTTCCCGGGTTTCTCCCGTTTTTTAGCCCTATCTCCCGGACCCCTCCCGGTTTGTTATTTCTCCCGGGAAACTCCCGTAATTTGCATGGCCCAAACTCCTTTATAATCGGACCAATATGTTTGTCTAATGTTGACCAGTTGCCAGATCTTGTATTAAATGCATTCTATTCACACAAAACCCAAATGCATTCTTTAAAGTGCAGTATTTGTAGAGTAAACTGCCTGGCAACAATTTAGGAACCATTTTGTTCTGTACAAAAGTAAAGTGGTAATGTTTGTATGTTTTAGATTTTGTTATTGTACGCATCACCCAGTGTCTTATAGGAGTGTTTGTCATTAATTTACCATATTAATACCATATTGTTGCTATGTCAAACCGTTAGCAACATCATGCAGCAAAAACAGTAGTTTTGTATGGAGTGCTGTATTTAAATATTTGGTTTAATTTGGTTCTGACTGTGCCCTGATATTTAGAGATGTGTGTTGTACTGAGGGAGAGATGGCAATAAATCTGATGGCCTGAAAGGGTGTTAGTGTTCGTGCCAGGCAGATTCACTCCGCTCAGCAGCCAGTTTATGTAACAGTGCAGTGCCCTAGAGGAGGAGGGGGAGGAGAGGAGAGAAGGGAAAGCAAGAAGAAGGGAGGAGCTGCACTATACTGCCCTGAGGAGAGCTCTGACTGTGTGTGGGTGAAGACAGGTGTTATCAAAGTTTGGAGTTTCTACATTTAGTCTTCTGTTTGTGCGCATTTGGCTTTTTTGGTGAAGTGTGAGGTGATTTTAAGGTGATGCTTAAAGGTTAAATCTGTTTCTTCATGCCAAAAAGAAAGATCAGAGCAAGTCAGATCAGGTGGAATTAAATGGAGCATCATTACACTGTACATAAGTGGGTTAGTTTCTTTCTATGTTGTATAGAATGTGAGTATTCAGATTTTTTGGTGCTCAGTTTAAGGTCAGTAAGATTTTGTTTAATTAATTAATATTTTTATTCAGTAAGGATGCATTAAATTGAACAAAAGTGACATTAAAGACATGGTTTACACAAAAATATTTAACTGTTTTTAACATTATTTTTCAAACAGATATGTTTCTTGAGCAGTAAATCATCTTTTTAATGATTTCTGAAGGATCATGCGACACTGAAGACTGGAGTAATGATGCTGAAAAGTCACAGGAATAAATTCAAATAGAAAACAGTTATTTTAAATTGTTTACTGATTTTTTACTGATCCAATAAATGCAGCCTTCGTAAGCATAAAGATTTTTTTTAAACTTTTGAATGCCAGTATATCATTATTTCTTTATTATTTCTTTATTTCTTATCTTTCATTTGATGCCGATCCCCGTTTTAGACTCGAGACAGTGCTGCTGTAAATTATTTTCAGTTAAGCTTTTCGAAATGTTTGACTGATACTATGAATTGAAAACATTCTGTATTATGCATGCTTCCACCTGAATATGCATAATATGCATAATTCAGTTACATTTAAGACAAGTGTCTGTAATCTCACCAACAAGGACTGGTATCCTAATCCTGGTATTTTCAAACAGTAAATAAACTCTTTTGAGGACAGCCTGTTGAACAATCTCTCTGTCTTTCACTGTGCCAGGGTGTATATTGGCAGGGCTGTGCATTTAAGAAATACATGTCTGAATCCCTCTGTGTAATTTGAGCAATGCAGTTCTGCCTACCATTTCCACACACCATCTGCTGCAGCCGTAGCTCTTCTGTGTTTTGCTGTATCTTGTACTCTAAAGTATAACGCAGCAGAACTGTGGGATGGAAGATTTCCATCTCTCATTCTGAATACAGGCAACAGCAGTGTCAAACAAGGTGAGACTTGTAAATTCACCCTGTTATTAACAAGAGAATTATGTAGTGTGAAAAGCAGGTGAGTGTCTGTTTCTCATCTGGAATTGTGGGTTCAAATATTACAGTCTCTATCTGTCAATGTTATAATATCCGTGATTTAAAATAAAACTCGAGAAAGTGAAGCTTTCCAAGACTGCCTGAAATTGTAGTAGTTTGGAAGTTATATTGGCATTATGTTGTCTGAATTGGCTATATTAAAATCTCTATAGTATTAAAATCTAACATTTGGACATTAGCAGTGAAAACAGCTCCATATAAAATACGTTTCACCCAATGACAGAGCGCATGTCGTATTTCTTATGACTAGACCATGTGACGGTGTATTGGAGCTAAATAAAAATGTCCTGAATTTTTTATCAGGATGTGGAAGGATAGACCAGGTCCCAAAGTTTTATTTAGGGTTTAGTGATGGCGTATGTGTTTTCAAATGAAATGTAACTGCAAAAATACTATCAGATGATTTAACATCAATTGGAAACTGAACAAAAAAGTAAAACATTTATTACATATATGGTTGTACAGTTAGATCAGGGATTAGAAGCATTTCTGTGATGCTTTTTTATTCCTCAGATATGAATAACCACAAGTAGGCTGGTTTGTATCAGATAGCGCCGTTCAGATGCACATTGGCAACGGTTCAATCAATCAGACCTCCTCGACAAAAGCTGTAGAATACGCCCACTCTCTTTTCCCACACAATGATCTCACAATGGAAATCAATTCTTCTTCCATTGCCTGTAGATGGTCAAACACTTTCCTTCACTTCCTCCCTTACCAATCACACCGCACAATTACCCATTTATCCTGATTCCTAAATGACAGCCATGACTGATTTAGGTGAACTTGACCTCCACCTGGGGCTCCACCTGTTTGGTTTGTGTTTTCAAAAAGATTTCAAAAAATCTTTTTGAAAAGAAATGAATACTTTTATTCAGCAAGGATGCATTAAATTGATCAAAAGTGACAGTAAAAGACATTTGTTGTTACAATTTTTTTTTTTCACTTTCTGTTCATCAAAGTATCATGAAAAAAAATACATCATGGCTTTTTACTAAGATTAAGCAGCACAACAGTGTTTTCAACATTATTTTAAAATATATTGAAGTAGAACACTTTTAATTGTAATAACACATATTTTCACAGCTTTATTGCTGTAATATGTCAAAATGTTGCTATGGTTATCACCATGGCAACCATCACAGGTTTAGTGCACATGGAACATGCATGTAGTCGTCACTCACAAAACTTTGCAGTTTTTCCACAAATAATAACATTGTTAAATTTGTCCAAAACTATTTTTTTTTTTTATTACTCATTTTAGGTGGACATAAGCACAATTTAAGCAGATATATTGTAAGTATCATCTAAGAAATATTAGAATGGGGGAATGTTAGAACCTCATTCTTAGTTCTTAAGAATTTACATTGAATTTATATGCCAGTCATATATATCTGAATATATGATAAATATATGAATTTATATAATTCCAGTCATATATATGTATTTATACATATATAAATACAAACCATATGTATTTGGCAAAAGTATTTTGCCTTGTGCTATGCTTTTCTGCCCGCATGCATTATTTATGTTACCGTTAATGTATAAAATACACGTGGAAGGAGAGCAGTGTATGTACATTAGCATCTTTATGGCATCATCTTGTCTCTTTGAATAAAATCAAATCTCTGTGTTGGACCGCAGGCCACTGTTTATACATGTGTGTGTCATAAGGTCATTGGCAAGGTTTGAATACTCTTCTAGCACCCTAAAGGGACAAACAACATCATAATGTTACTGTATAGCTCAATGTGGACTGACATGTGAACCTTAAATAACCATTACTTTTACATTTTGCTGGACATCTCCTTAGTTTTTGCTTGAAACCACAATCCACCCATCATACATTTAAGTAATTTATAAGCTAAGATCGGTAGAGCAGACAGACCCAGTCTTTGTGGCCTGTTGTGTGGTTTGTAAACCTGTGGCAAATCATTATTGGTCAGTAGTCATGTGCTTGAGTCACCGTGATGGACAGACTTCACTGCGATCTGTCACTGTCTTCCTGCAGACAGTTAGACACGGGATGAAGGAGAGAGAGTATCATTACAGCTGAGAGAAACCATCAAAATCCTTGAAAGTGACAGGATTGACGAGTTAAATCGGAAGGAACTGGGCTAGTGGTGAAAGAGAGGAGGAAAGGACTATAAAATGAGGTGTAAAAATGTGTTGGTAAAATGAAAAAGGTTTGATATAGAGAAGATCAGAGGAGAAAGAATGTCAGATAGGAAATGAAACGGATGAAAGCAGGAATGGGTTTTGTTCTTTGCCTGTTCCTATTTGGCTGCACACCAGGGCTCATCAGCACATTTTATTGCTGTTCAACATGGGTCTTGATGTTATCTCCAGCTTCTTCCTATCAAGAGGCCCTCAAGATATCAAATCAACAAACTCGAACAAAACGCCATTACATTTAGTGCCACCTACGAACGCTTATTTTTCATTTTTATTTAATCTTTTTGAACTGCTTTATCAGGATGGACTGAAAATGAATGACTCGTGAAATATCACTACAGCTAGCAGGCACTCATGAAGGTGCATTTATAAAGAAGGTCTCTTGTTCGTATGATGGACACAGATGCCATAAACAGTTGTGAAAATCGGATAATAATATGCTAATTTTCTGTTCTGTTTCAAATCTAAGAACTGCCTTGAATCGACTGAGACATATTGTTAGCATATAAATGAGTTGCTTGATGATTTCTCTGAGAAAGTGTCATTTAGCCAGACAGATATACCCATTACTGAGTTCTTATCTGTTTTTTTTGTGACCCACAATGGCGCCGAAATATTGTGCTACATGTTTACGTTGTAGAAAGCATCCATTCATCTGTTAAACTAAGCTAACAGGCCTTTCTTTTACAAACATTAGTGAATAGCTGATGGGAAGAGGGGCTCTTGCCTCTTGCATTAGTATTTAATCAGGCGGTATAAATGTAACTCTTGTGAATATGGCAGCACATTTCCTTTAGGCTAGCATGAAGAGGCTTTTACCACGACAAATGTTTTATCAGTCAACAGCCTTAGATTTGCTTCAAAATGTGAACGAAACACACTTGAACAACAGCAAATGCATCTCTTTGGGAGAATTCACAGGATGATACCCAATGGTTTTGTGTTAGAATAAAAAATCACTGGAAGGGCCGTTCAGATTTTATACGAATAGGTAGGTGCAAAATGCATAATTTTGTAGGTAGTTGTAATATATACGTTTTGCATATAAGAAATGTATAACATAGCACATTCACAGCTACTGAGAAATATAATTAGATATATGAATATTTCTCTGTATTAATATTTATTTAACAATTATATGAATGTTATTATTTAATAATGCATTTATGATAATATATCTATGTTTTATTATTAAATATTAATATTTTTTGTTTATAGCTACTTTACCATTCAAAAATTTGAAATGAAGTTCCTTATGCTCACCAAGGCTGCATTTATTTGATCAAAAATACAATAAAAAATAGTAAAACTGTGAAATATTTATAATTTATTATTATTATTATTATTATCATCAATGTTAAAAACAGTTGTCCTGCTTAATACCTTTGTGAGAACTGGGATATATGTTTTTTCCAGATATCTTTGATGAGTTTGAAAGTTTGAAAAAAACACACTTTTATTACAGTATAAGGAAAGCATATAGGTAAGAATGACTGTCAAGAATAATGATTGATCACACCATTGTCATCTCATTTTGTTCACAGCGTTGCTTCACCTTCACCCTCACAAGTCATGTGGAAACATCTAGTAATGATGCTCCTCTGAAAGACAGTGAACATCTCAGCTGGTTTCTTTGTGACCCCCTATACTGCAAGGCCATCTCCCAAAGCTTCTTTAGACCCTCCATCCTCCTCAGAGTATCAGCCCCATATCTTGAAGCCCTTTGATCCATATCCTGCCTCCAGGATGAGTGGGCTCTTTGCCAAACTGGACCCACGGCGGATTCAGTGGGGGTCCACCTGGTTTGCCTTCCAGTCCCGCATTCTGCGCACAAAGCCGGTGGAGTCCATGCTGGAGAGCTCAGGTGGCACGGGGGCTCACGGCACCAAACTCGCCCGCGTTCTCTCCACCGTGGACCTTGTGTCTCTGGGAGTGGGAAGCTGTGTAGGCACGGGCATGTACGTGGTTTCTGGACTGGTGGCTAAGGAAATGGCGGGTCCTGGGGTCATTGTGTCTTTCATCATCGCTGCCGTGGCCTCCATCCTGTCAGGTTAGTGCCGCCCCGACTTCCTGTTCCAGTCAATCTGACACAAAAGAGAAAAACACAGAAAAAAAGGTCTGTCATATTCCTGTAAACCTGCCCCCAGTGAAACGTGGTCTAGTGTTATTGTACTATAATGGGTAACATAATTTTTTATTCACTGATCCTGAGTCAGGCTTAAGCTGAGTGAACACGCGTATAACTTTATGCCTCCTGACGTGTGGTGATGACGCATGGTGAACTGGCTCATTAGGTTTACAGGTTGGAGCTGTGCACAGCATGCAGCACCAAAATAGAGTTGGGGGGAAAATCCATTTAGTTTTCCCTGTGGAGACCAACATGAAGAACCCAAAAATGAAAGGAAAGGGAAAAATGAGAGGAATATTTTGTTCCTGTATGCAGCTGACCCTTCTACCCATGGAAACAGAAACATAGTTCAGTATTGAAACCACTTATAATTACACCCTTGGTAAATATTAGCTATACAGGCCATGAAAAAATGTGTCTTTCATTCAAAATGTTCATTAAAATCTAACCTATATTTAAAGTTAAATTTATTTAGAGTAAATTCTTAACTTCCATATGTGCCACAGATGAAATGCATTCCTGTTTAAAGGTTTGGGGTCTGTACGATTTTTTAATGTTTTTGAAATAAGTATCTTAAGTTCACCAAGGCTGCATTTATTTGATCAAAAATACAGTAAAAACAGTAATTTTGTGAAATATAATTACAATTTAAAATAACTGTTTTCTATTTTAATATATTTTTAAATGTATCCTGTGATGGTAAAGCTGAATTTTCAGCATCATTACTCCAGTCTTCAGTGTCACATGATCCTTCAGAAATCATTCTAATATGATTTGCTGCTCAAGATAAAACAGTTGTGCTGTTTAATATTTTGTGGAAACTGCTCTTTTTTTTAATAGAAAGTAAAACAATTATAGCATTTATTTGAAATATAAATATTTTGTAACATTATAAAAGTATTTACTTTTGATCAATTTAATGCATCTTAGCTGAATAAATGTATACATTTTTTTTTTTTTAAATCTTACAGACCCCAAAGAACGGCAGGGGACAAATGAACACAAATCCTATTAGAATCACAATAAAAATCTTTAGCCTTTCCAAGAAACGGATATAACATTAAGTCAAGATGAAATTGAAATGAACCCTATTTACGTTGCTAATGCATGTTCTTGGTTTTATTGTGATTGATTCATCTGTTAGAAAGAAAAACAAAACACTGGCTCCATTCTGGTATGAAACAGTCACTTTTCTCCATCCAATGATTTCTCAGTAAATGAATTCAAGTGCCGTCCTATATTTGACCATGTTTCATTCAGAAATACATTACATTATGTCAACTTCACGGTTTATGTACTGCTCTTTAGCACTGATGATAGAAAGTACATATTAGTTCTGAATGTAAAAACAGATAATCCTTATCTTTTTTCCCACTATAGTGGGGTTTACAGGGATCCAGCCTGTAAAGAGTGATTTTACTCCTGTTATCTGGCCCTCTGGGATTCTATGTTTGACATTTGAGAATTGATCTGCCACTCCAGCCCAAAAAAATCAATGATTCCATCTCAGCAACCAATTAGAGACGTTCATGCTTTTATTGATAACCTTCAGGAGTGCAGGTGTTACAGTAATCATTGTTATCTCTCCACAGGGGTGTGCTATGCTGAATTTGGTGTGCGTGTGCCTAAAACCACAGGATCGGCCTATACTTATAGCTATGTGACGGTGGGCGAATTTGTGGCTTTTTTCATTGGCTGGAATCTGATTTTGGAGTATCTGATTGGTACAGCAGCAGGAGCCAGTGCACTCAGCAGCATGTTTGACTCGCTGGCCAATCACAGCATCAGTGGCTTCATGATCAAACATATAGGAACACTCAACGGACTGGGTGAGTGACATGAACTTTAGACACTGTTATGTTTATGTTTAGAAAATAATCATCAATGCCTGACCCCCATTAATCTCAATACTGCAACAAGGAAACCTTTATTTCACATAAAAAACCATGGCAGCCTACTATTATTAATTTTAGATTTTATGTCACTAAATGTTGCAGTTTGAACTGAACTGAACTGACACACTAATTAGTCTTGACACACACCCACAGTAATTACAACAGAAGTTACAGTAGGCTTAATTTATCAGTAGATTGGAGTTAATGGTGCTGCAGAAAAGAAAAGGCACTTTGGCAGTCAATAGTCTGGTGACAATGACAATGTTAAAAACAACAGTTTCTGTGTTGCACTGTGAAACAGCTGCTCCAATTATATTTCTGAAGAGGAAAAATAAGCACTTTTAAAGGTTGGTCATTTGCTATTAAAATTAGGACCGAGATATTTTCAAAGCAGATATGATTTGAAGCAAATTCTAGATCTTGACATTTTTTTCGTTTTACTAAATATTCATGTGAAAAATGCTTTTTCTATGTATCTTGATTGCTGATTATGCAATAACTTGATTATGCACTTTAATGAATAGTACCTTTTAGAAAATGTTTATTCTGTCAGGACTACTATCGTCAAAGATGATACAGTTTGGATTGGTGGTATGGTTCTGTTCTGGGCATGAACTCTTGGAGGGCAGCAATAACCCACCTTAGGGTAAACCGAACAGAACCAACATAAATGTATTGCAGATATTATTAATGTTGTGTACAATATGATTCAAGAAAAATGAGTCTGATTCGAAGAGGAATATCAGAAGGCCAAGTCCTGACTGGACGAGAGGAGGAGCTGGGGATGGAGGAGGGTAATTAGCTCCTGATCAACGCGATAAAGCTGCTGATAATTCTGAATGGATCTTATATATAGGGATGCTGTGATAGGCATCGTATTCAGAAAGGTATATGACGTGACGTCCTAGACGTGGATCAGCTGAGAGTCAGCTGATGCGAGCTTGACTGACGTGACCTGCCGGAACTAACGCTACGCCTGATTATTGTTTTACACGTAATATTGCAATATTTTTTTAATAGTTGGTTTCAGTAATGAAAACGAATTATTTATTGTTATTTTTATTGCAAATACTTTTTCCTCACATTGTATAATGGGTCTTTATTCATCTAAATTTATAGCTGCCTTTATATTTTCGGAAGGGGGTCCCTCACAAGGGGACATTTTGGGGTCATTGGCGTCAAAACCCCTAACCTACTCAAAAAGACACACCACCTACTGTCAATCCTCAGACTACAGATGGAGGAATGAAATAAGGGTGTTTGGTTTGCAGACAGACATTACATATAGACTATTGTGTCTGACCCAGACAAAACATGACATTTTGGGCCAAAATACATAATCGTACTCGGCCAACAGCAGTAAAATCTCCTCTTTTTCGTTAACCAACCCCTTTCTCTAAGAGTCTAACATCCCTCCATCTGTGTCTCTCTGCACACATTATGGTTCATAGTCATTTCCGCTTAAGGCCTAGTTAGTAGGCCTATGTTGAATATTTTTAGTAATACATGATTTATTCATGACTGCATTGAGGGGTCAAAGAGGACTGTCTGTTGTCATGTTGTGAAAAACAACTGTCTAGACTCACTACTGTCATCTGAGAGACATCTATCTATCTATCTATCTATCTATCTATCTATCTATCTATCTATCTATCTATCTGTCTATCTGTCTATCTGTCTATCTGTCTATCTGTCTATCTGTCTATCTGTCTATCTGTCTGTCTGTCTGTCTGTCTGTCTGTCTGTCTGTCTGTCTGTCTACTATCTAACTTTCGGACAATTTCTTGTAATGCCAGCATCAAAATTGGCTCAACACATTCCTTTTTTTGTTATGTTTCAAAATCCATCTGATGTGAATTCCTCCATTATCACCTCTCAGGTAAAGGGGAGCAGTCGTATCCAGACTTCTTGGCCCTGGTCATAGCTATCCTGGTCACAATAATAGTTGCTCTGGGTGTGAAGAATTCCGTCGGGTTCAACAACGTGCTGAATGTCATCAATCTGGTGGTGTGGGTGTTCATAATGATTGCAGGCCTGTTCTTCGTCAGTGTAAGCAACTGGGACGAGGGACGATTCCTGCCTTATGGCTGGTCAGGGGTAAAGTACATTTCAAATCAATTACTAAAGTTCAATCCGTTAGTGCAGTTAGTGACTCTCAGCATAAACAATGAAGAGAAAATTGCATTGTATTGTAGCTATAATCAACCACTCTGTCCAACAGGTCATGCAGGGTGCAGCCACTTGCTTCTATGCTTTTATTGGGTTTGACATCATAGCCACCACGGGAGAAGAAGCCAAGAGTCCCAACACATCCATCCCCTATGCCATCACTGCCTCTCTGGTCACCTGCCTCACTGCCTATGTCTCTGTGAGTATATACTAAAGCATTAACCATTTGTACGTTTGTTTCTCATTTTGGGTTCATACGCAATACACAAAATCTGAGACCACATTGAAAATCTGGGATTTTTGAAAATACACCCTTATTTACAACAAACATAAACTCCCTTTGGGTAGAGCTGTGCACAACTGTAAACAATATTACATAATGGAACTGAACATACAACATACATAGTACTGTAAATCATTCATGCACATCCTTTCTCATCAGTGAAAGAGAAATTGTTCAATTTAGGATAAAAAAATTTGTAAAAATTAGCTTGACAGATTTTGACAACTAGGCTAGTTCAACAGTTTTTCTAGGCTATGTGATGACTCAATCAATGAAATGAGGACTATTAGTTTTATATGGAATGACTATTCAGCATTCACAAGTATAGTTAATTTTGACTGACATGACATAAGCAAATGATAATGTTATAAAACAGCAGAGAGTTGTATGAAAGCAATTGATGCATGTCCAAAAGCATTTGCAATTAGTTGGAAGGAATGAGAAACTGCTACTATGATGTGCACAAATGACTAAATGTTGTGGAGGTTGAACTAACTGTTGTGCAAATGTAAATAGTGATGTGAGAAATGCACCAAAGTGACTGAGAAAAACTGTAACACTCAAGTTTGTTAATTTTCATCGTTAATACTTGAGTGTGACGCTGACTTGAGTCAGGTGATAAAGGTTTTATTAAGTTTGGTATGTCATTCACAGTCTATTTATTTATACTTAAAGCTTACCGTTCGGGAACTCCTACGTCTCGTCGGAGGAGTTTCCAACCAATTGGGATCACGCTAGGGAGACCAATTGCCTTCGAGTGAACTAAAACGAGCCAATGAACATTGGCATGCAGGACTTGTATTCCGCGCCCCGCCTGCCAGTGCGGGTATAAAGCAGAAGCGAGCGCACACACATATGCTTTTTGCTTCGGAGCCGACCGGTTGTGTCCTCTGAGTGGATGAGCTTCAAGATTGTGATATTATCTTTACGCTCAACGAGTCTGCTGTTTTCTCCAAGACCTTTTTGTGTAGGTGTAACGGCGCTTCGGCGATCTTCGCGATCTCCTGGGTGTCCAGCTGTCTACCTTTTTTTCAAAGAGCTGTTGTCACAGCTGGTATTCGGTTGAGTGCACACAGCGGGCTTGCAGTTTCCCCGCTGTGTTGCCGCGTTTATCCCTGTGTGCTTCAGCACAATAAGAGAGCGTTTTTTGTGAAAAGAGCAACACGGGTGAAGATCGCGTCCTTTTCAGGATGACGTTTCACCCTTGTGTTTCTGGATGCGGCCTTTTCCTGTCCTCATTTGAGGGCCACGATCACTGTTTCACGTGCCTGGGCTTAAGCATGTTGAGACTGCGTTCGTGGGTGGTTTATGTTCTCTCATGAGAGCATGACCACGTCGACACGTTGTTCGTCTCCCCTTTCTCATAAAGGCTTGAGCCGCGGGTTGTCACGGCAACCCTGCGTGCGTCATTCGGCGCTCTAGATGCGGGGTCGAGACTCAAGTGCCTCAAACGAGGTGGAGTCCCTTTGCCTATTCCCCGATCTAGTTCCTCTTCTGGTGGCCACCAGAAAAGGGCTACTTTGGTTAATAGCATTGGTGATCTGAGGATTACAGTGAGCGTTCTCCGACGAGACCACCTCCTCGGCCCTCACTCCTCTAGCGCATCGCAAACATGCTGAGACTGTGTTCGTGGATGGTTTATATTCTCTTATGAGAGCATGACCACGTCGGCACGTTGTTCGTCTTGCCTTTCTCACGAGGGGTTGAGCGCTCAGCGTGCCGTGTGCCATCAAGGTTATGGCCACGTTCACGGTCTCGCATGCCTGGCAGCTTTCGGGTGGAATTTCTGGCCCTTCTCATGAGGGACCAGGTCTTTCATTCGGGTCTCCAGGGGAGGATCAGATGTCGATCGACGCATCGGAGAGAGGGCTGTCACACTCTGGAAATGATGATGCTGAGTTCCCACTGTAATGGTGTGTGTGCTCATGCTGAATCAGATTCAGACTTGACAGCCACGATTCCCGGGCTACTCTGGGGGCGCAGTGCGACGCGTAATCGCCTTGCCTCGCCCCCGTGCCTGCCCGGATGTGTGTGAAAAAACTTTAGCAGTATGGAAGCATATTGGTGCCAATGTGGAAAGCCAAACATGCCAAAATCTGCAGAGAAAGTTTTTTCCTCTCTCACTACCCTTGGTGGTGGGGTGGCTTTGCTAATGGCAGACCACCTCTTCCCTGCATGTGATGTCTGTGTGAGGCCAAAACGCACAGTACACAAGGGTAGCTCTGAGTCGGGGTTGAGCTGTGCATTGTGACTAACCATGGTTTAAGTCACATCCAGGGGCGGATTGGCCATCGGGAATACCGGGAACAATCCCGAACGGCCAGTCCATTTCAGGGCGAAGACCGGCCGGTGGTCAAAGAGCATTGTTTTTTTTGTTTTTTTAATGATACGCGACCGGCCTAAACGGCCGCTTAAGCCTAGTTCACACTACAGGATTATAGGCCCGATTTAAGCCCGATTTGCAAATCGTTGAGCACGCCGACAGGTCAGGGTGTTATCGCGTGCAAATCGCGGGGGATTAGCGGACGATGGACGCTCGCCAATCTGTTAGTATGAAAGAGCCAACAACGCATCAAAGACGCTCGCAGACGCCTCGCAGACGCGTCGCCGAGCCCAGAAAAATATCTAGCATGCTAGATATCCAGAGCTGTCGCCCGACTCAACCTCAGTGATGTCATGAGCTACAGCCAATCAGAGCAAGGCATGGGTTGCTTCAATCAGAGCAAGGCATGGGTCTTCGTCTTCTTCGCTGGGTATTAGCGCGCGTGATGTTTCGCGTCATTTCCGGTTCGTTTTATCGCGTGATTTTTTTGTGACAAAACGTGGTTTGTAGACAAGATTGAATCGTTGGGTGACAGAGTTGTTGTCAACTCGTGTAGTGCGTTACCTCCTGTTGCGGATCAATCACGTTGTGTCGTGTGGTGTGAACAGCTCAACAACTTGAACACTCCTGATTTCACAGAGAGCAAGTCATGTAGTGTGAACCGGACAGTTCAGCCCGACGTTTTAAAATCATGTAGTGTGAACTAGGCTTTAGATGCAGCAGAACGCTGTGTGTGTGTGTGTGATTCAGACTGGGCCAAACCAATACTTTCAATCTGAGGGGGGATACGAGCGGCCCCTCCCAACTTAGACTGATCCTCGTTTTTCCTGACATCCGATTGGCTCAAACTAGGCGCCGATCAAAGGAGTTTACTTTTGGTCATGTTTGGCGGGTTTGTGTGAATGCAATGCAACAGAGACGGACGGTAAAAATGGCGAAAAGAAGTAAAGAAGAGAAAGAAATGGGTTGGGCAAAAAAATAAGTATTAAAAAGAAAAGATTTTTGGCACAAGAGGCCGCTAAATGCGCCAAATTAACAGACCTTTTCCGTAGTGGAAAGAGTGCTGTGGCAGCCGGAGGTGCAGATGAGGAAGGACCCAGCAGCATGGACAGGACAGGTGCACGATTAGGGATATATTAGTGATTTATTATACACTGAAATTGTTTATATTTGCATTTAAATATAGGCATTTATTACGTGGCTTGGTAGAATTCCTATTCTACCAATCCATTTTCTATGACTATTTGACTATTTTCTTTAGTGGAAGCAATACAATCGTTTTTAAATAAATAAACTGCTTTTTAAATTAATATTTTGTGTGAAATTATTGATTTATTTGGTAGGTAGCCATGTAATAAGCGGGATAATGTATAGTGAGGCAGCTGATACAAACGCTATAACAACCGCCTCGCTATACATTATCCCTTACATATATGATATATTTATAGATATATTATATATCATAAACAGCAGTTTGCAGTTTGTCGTCACACACAGACAACATCCTTCTATAAGCAAGGAATCTGTATGTCTGTATATGTATATTTGTTAGTATTTGTAACTTATTTTATCACTCCGACTGACTGTACACGACATGCTAGTAGTTAGCAGTATACTGTGACTATGACTAATGTGTTCGAGATTAGGTTTTGCTGACCTAATTGTGTTCAGTGCAGTGGTGACTTGCTTATACAACCTGAAGAGGCAAGTGTCATCCTAAAATTTCTTGAAGGTCTTCAGTGTAATCTGATTCTCTTTATACCATAAAAACACTATTAGAATTAAAATAACTGCAAAAAAATCCTTCTGCTCATGCACCTAGGGCACTCGCGTAAAAGGCCTCTCCATCTTAAAGTCCCGGGCTGAATTTCAGTCCCAGTACGTCCCTGGTCACATCACTGGCCCTCGGTCAAACGATGTCCACACTGGTGGTCCAGAAGCGTCCCACGGCTAAACCTTGCAGAGGTGCGATCGCCAAAGTTCGCTTTCTCGGTGCTCCTATCTCACAAGGTTTGCCTTTTTCGAAGGTAAACAAACTTTGTTATATTGTTTTCATGTTATCACTGTGAAGCGCTTTGATACAATCTGTATTGTAAAAAGCGCTATATAAATAAAGGTGACTTGACTTGACTTGACTTTTTCGGCGACACTGTTGGAGACTGTGCCCAGCGGCTCTCCACAGTTCAGAAGCAGGCTGAGGAGACCAAGAGCTTGACCCAATGTGCTACTGAGTCACTCGGTTTCTTCTCAGTCTGTTTGTTGTCAAGGGTGTCAGTCCCCTGTGGAAAAGCTGTCACAGCCAGCTCTACTGTGACATCTAGCTTTCGCAGGAAGACGGCGCCAACTGTCTCAGCAGCCCTGAGACGGGCAACCCAGAGTTGGAGGAAGTTGATCTCCGGGAGATGGTGTCCGCACCTCTCCCTCCACCGGAGGTTGGCCGGGTGGAGAATCTTTGTTTCATTTTCTGTTCCGTCGCTGGCTCCCCGGAGTCCAGTGGTACCCACATTTTCAATAGAGCAATTTCTTCCATCTCTGGGTCACAAGAAGGTGCAGACTGCAGTGAGCGACGCTCCCATGCGTTGCCACTCCTTTCCCCCTCTTCCATCGCTCAGATGTCAGTGACGCCACCACGGCCTCGTCACTCTCGCCTCCCGCTGGGCAAGGAGGCACGGAAACCTGGACTCGACGCCCTCGGACCTCGCTCCTCATTTCCCCTCCTTTCTTCGCCTCGGGACAGCCAGCAGCCGAACGCCTCTGGGCCTTCCCTGCCGTCTGCCCCCCGGTGGAAGCAGGTAGGTGTTGCCCCGCACACCCAGACCTCTCTCTCGGCCGCAGTAATGCCTCCGGAGTCCAGTCCCTGCCTTCCACTTTGTTGCTCCTCCGCGGGTACGCCGGTGGTCCGAGTGGGCTCGTTGGCATGGTCTCTCGAAGCCTGGCTAGCGGTTGCGAGGCCATCCCGCTGGCTCATCCATACCATCCGGCTCGGCTATGCAATTCAGTTTCCCAGTCGGCCCCCCAAGTACAGTCTGTCTTGAGGAAAGAGATCGCCGCCCTGCTGGCGAAGGATGTGATCGAGCCTGTCCCTCCAGCCGAGATGAGGTCTGGGTTCTACAGCCCTTACTTCATTGTACCCAAGAAAAGCAGTGGGTTACGGCCGATCCTGGACTTGCGAGTTTTGAATCGGGCCCTACACAAGCTCCCATTCAAAATGCTCACACAGAAGCGCATCTTCGAATGCATCCGTCCCCAGGATTGGTTTGCAGTGATCGACCTGAAGGACGCGTACTTTCATGTCTCGATTCTTCCTCGACACAGACCGTTTCTTCGGTTTGCATACGAGGGTCGGGCATATCAGTACAAGGTCCTACCCTTCGGCTTGGCCCTGTTGCCCCGTGTCTTGACGAAAGTCGTGGAGGCGGCCAATGCGTTTGCATTCTCAACTATCTCGACGACTGGCTTATAATAGCTCACTCGCGAGATCTGTTGTGCGAACACAGGGACTTGGTGCTTCGGCACCTCAGCCGTTTGGGGCTTCAGGTCAACTGGGACAAGAGCAAACTCTGCCCCACGCAGAGGATCTCTTATCTCGGTATAGAGTTGGACTCGGTCGGTCAGACTGCGCGCGTCCAGTCAGTGCTCAACTGCCTCAAGTCTTTTCAAGGCAGGTCAGCGGTCCCACTGAAACAGTTTCAGAGGCTCCTGGGGTATATGGCAGCCGCAGCCGCAGTAACGCCGCTCGGCCTGCTGCATATGAGACCGCTTCAGCACTGGCTTCACGATCGAGTCCCGAGATGGGCGTTGCAGAGCGGCATGTTCCGGGTCAACATTACCCCGCACGCATGCTGTGGTTTTCACAGATGCCTCTGCCAACGGATGGGGGGCCACGTACAACGGCCATGCAGTTTCAGGTCTGTGGACGGGGCCTCAACTGCATTGGCACATCAACTGCCTAGAGTTGCAAGCAGTACGCTTGGCCTTGTGCCGCCTCAAGGGGCTCCACCCACAAGCATGTACTGGTCCGTACGGATAGCACTGCGACCGTTGCGTACATCAACCATCAAGGTGGTCTACGCTCCCGTCATATGTCACGACTCGCCCGCCATCTCCTCCTATGGAGTCAGAAGCATCTGAGGTCGCTTCGGGCCATTCACATCCCTGGTGTGCTCAACCGTGCAGCCGACGAGCTCTCACGGCAGCCGCCTCTTCCGGGAGAATGGCGACTCCATCCCCAGGCGGTTCAGCTGATATGGGGAATCTTCAGAGCCGCTTAGATAGATCTGTTTGCCTCTCCGGACACGACCCATTGCCAGTTATTTTATTCCCTGACCAGAGGATCCCTCTGCACGGATGCAAATATGCAAATATTCGAAAATATGCGTTTCCCCCATTGAGCCGTCTCACACAGACACTGTGCAAATTCAGGGAGGACGAGGAGCAGGTCTTGCTAGCTGCGCCGTACTGGCCCAACCGGACCTGGTACGCAGAACTTATGCTCCTCGTGACAGCACCTCCTTGGCCCATTCCTCTGAGGAAGGACCTGCTTTCTCAGAGACTGGCACCCGCGTCCTATGGCACCCGCGTCCAGACCTCTGGAAACTCCATGTCTGGTCCCTGGACGGGATGCGGAGGTTCTAGGTGGCCCACCACAGGTTGTGGTAGACACCATCACTTCCGCTAGAGCCCCCTCTACCAAGTGCCTCTATGCGTTGAAGTGGAACCTGTTCGTCGATTGGTGTTCTTCCCGCCGGGAAGACCCCCGAACTTGCCCGATCAGAGTTGTGCTTTCCTTCCTGCAAGATGGGTTGGAGCGAAGGCTGTCTCCCTCCACCCTAAAAGTGTATGTTGCCGCAATAGCCGCTCATCACGATGCAGTAGAAGGTAAGTCATTAGGAAAGCACGACCTGGTCATCAGATTCCTTAAGGGTGCCAGGAGGCTAAATCCGCCTCGTAATCCGCACCCCGTACCCTCTTGAGACTTAACTCTAGTCCTCAGAGCACTCCAGAGGCCCCCTTTTGAGCCCTTACCTATGGTTGAGTTAAATATCCTGTCTATGAAGACAGCTCTCCTGTTGGCTTTGGCTTCTTTCAAGAGGGTAGGGGATCTGCAGGCATTTTCGGTCAACGAATCTTGCCTGGAGTTCGGACCGTGTCTTTCTCAAGTTGTTTCTCACGGATATGTGCCCAAGGTTCCTACCACTCCGTTTGTAGATCAGGTAGTGAACCTGCAAGCGCTGCCCCCGGAGGAGGCAGACCCAGCCCTAGCTTTCCTCTGTCCTGTCCGTGCTCTGAACAGAACGCAAAGCTTCAGGACCTCAGATCAGCTCTTCGTCCTTTATGGAGGCAAGCAGAAGGGGAAGGCTGTCTCCAAGCAGAGGTTTATGAGTCCCAGGACGTGCCTTGCCCACCTAGGTTGACGGCACACTCCTCCTGGGCGCTGGCGCAGGGCGCCTCGCTGACAGACATCTGTAGAGCTGCGGGCTGGGCGACACCTAACACGTTCTCTAGATTTTATAGCCTTCGTGTTGAACCTGTTTCCTCCCGTGTACTCGCTACGGCCAGTAGCGGGAGGAATTAGGTCATGTCGGCTTGCTACGCCATTCCCGCCCCATGGGCCGGATACGTGCGTCTTTTTGCTCCGTTGATTCCCCAACATACGGTTAACCCCGTGAGTTCCTCCATCACCCCTCCGGCTCCAGACGAGGCAGTTCGCCCGGCGCCAGGGTTATTACCTCTCGTAGAGTTGTTTTTAGACTGGGTGGCATTACAGTGGTCCCTACGGTGACCAATTTTTTCCACATTCCAGCTACCCTCTGGGTTAGCTCCGTGTCTTTTCCTCGACAGACCTGTTCTGTCGTCCCTGCTGAGTACGCTCCCACCCCTCGGGCTGGGACTACCTCAGGGACTGCCATATGTTTCACTACCCCACGGGTTAGTACATATGTGCATTCCAGTGCCTCCCTTCGGGCGGGCAGGGGCTCCGCAGCGTTCCCTCCTATGGGTTGGGCACGCTTCCCCAGTGTTATCCAAATCCACTGAGCGGGTCTTGCGGAACAGCAGTGTGATTCTTCCTAGCTAGCTCCCGCCGTAAAGAAAACTAAGAAACTGCTTTGGCGGGAAGCTAAGCTGGGCGCTGGAAGAGGCCAGCACCATGGCGTTTTATTAGGGATCCCAATTCGTTGGAAACTCCTCCGACGAGACGTAGGAGTTCCCGAACGAAAGGGAACGTCTCGGTTACGTATGGTAACCCTCGTTCCCTGAGGAGGGAACGGAGACGTCTCGTCCCGTCGCCATGCTTGCTGTACCTTCGCGGAGGACTGGACACCGTCTGGCTCCTTAGTGAAAAGCATATGTTTGTGCGCTTGCTTCCGCTTTATACCCGCACTGGCAGGCGGGGCGCGGAATGCAAGTCCTGCATGCCAATGTTCATTGGCTCGTTTTAGTTCACTCAAAGGCAATTGGTCTCCCTTGCGTGGTCCCAATTGGTTGGAAAGTCCTCCGACGAGCCGTCTCCGTCCCCTCCTCAGGGAACGAGGGTTATCATACGTAACCGAGACGTTCTCCATTTAAGAATATAAATGATGCATGCCGAAAATCATCTACTGTAGCATAACTTTGTCCCTTTCTTTGTGTTCACACAGACAGTCATTGATTATTCTCTTCATGCAGCATGTCTGAATATATTAAAAGCTCTCCAGCTTTATCACCGTGTTATGCTGTCTGTCTGTAGGAGGTTGTCATAGAAACGCAATGGCTGTTAACACACCGACAGACCTCTTTCCTGTATCTCAGAATAATATTCTATACATTTTATTTATATTTTCTCTGTTTTCTGCTATTTGATCTTCTTTTATTCTTTATCTGTCTCCAATTTTTCTCACGTCTGTTTTGGATTTAGCTGAAACAAAATTGCCTTTACTAAAATGGCTCTTCATTTTAACACCTACAGGACTGTCTGATGAGAAGCAAACTTGTTAATTAGCAGTGTTCACCCCTCCAGATCTCATTTTGTTGTCGCAGAGGCTAATTTTAGCCCAGGCACTTCTGTCTGTGTTTGTGTGGATATGTGTGTGTGTTTCTGTTGCATTTTCTGAAATGCATTAAATGTGTCATAATGTATCATGATTAATCAAAGAATTCTTGATATTTTGATTCAAAAGAGTCCATTGTACTATGAAAACAGATTGTAACTTTAAGAACCCAATGCTTTCTACCCAGCAAAAATAAACCATTTATTAAAAGTAAACAGCAAAAACAACTTTTTCTGTACATTTGCAACTTTATAACGCCAGATATTTGAAAACATAAACACACCAATGATGCCATTAGGTGTTCAAAAAGTTTAGGATAAATTCCATTAGTCTTAGTTCTATTAGACTTTTTATTCAGAAATGTCTGTCAAACCTTGTACTGTTTCTGGCTGTCGCTCTTTTGCATATCCTTCCAAAGGTTGGAATTGGAAGATAATTGTTATTTTTTAACAATGTTCCTGATCATTTCAGTCTGATCAGTTTGAATGACACATTTATGATGGGTGCATTTCTTAAAGCTCAGCAAAAAATAAATAAAAATAAACTGTTTAATTGTAAGGTCAATGAATCACACTCTGTTTCTTCCTCTCTCACAGGTGAGTGTGATCCTCACCCTGATGGTCCCTTACACTGAAATTGACACAGATGCTCCTCTGATGGAAATGTTTTCTCTTCATGGCTTCCAAACTGCCAAATACATAGTGGCCATCGGCTCCATTGCAGGACTGACAGTCAGTTTGTTGGGCTCTCTTTTCCCACTGCCGAGAGTCATCTACGCCATGGCAGGAGATGGTTTGCTCTTCAGGTACTATAAAAAAGAAAAGACTAACTGCTGGGTCAAGTAATGATGATTCAAGATGCTCTTTAATGTGTATGTCTCCATTATTGCAAATGATTCAAATGCCCTTTAAATATCATTCTCTGCTGGAGAAATAGGCTCCTGTCATGCAGTTTCAAAAGAAATGCCCTGACATTTAAAATCAAAGCCAGTATAAAGGATATGTGTTAAGACTTTGATAAAATGAATGTTTGGATGTTTCACCCTGTTTACACATGGTATTAACATCAGTACACCCGTCACAGGTGTTCAAAAGTTATCAGACAAGATACACTGGCATTTACACTTGGAAGTAAGATATCTCAAAGCATCTCAAATGCATCTCATGTCAACACTCGTGATCAGATTTCAAAGGGAGGGTCCCCTTTAAAAAGCATGAAAAAGTATTTAAAAATTCTAAAAGACTACAAAATAATACATCTACATTTTAATCTCACTGCAAATGTGATGCTTTGAGCAGAAAACCTTTTTTTTAGTGGAATACCTGTAGAAAATGAATTTCAATTGTGCCTCACATAATGCTGCCACTACAATTCGAAAGTTTTGAGTCGGCAATATTTTTTAATGATTTTGTCTGTTATGCTCAACATGGCTGCAATCCTTTGATCATAAATTCAGTTTAAATAAACAGTAATATTGTGAAATGTTACTACAATTTAAAAAAACTGTTTTCAAGCTTTATATACTTAAAAAATTTAGGTATTACAGTGATGGCAAAGCTACATTTTTAGAAGCCATTACTCCAGTCTGATTTGGTGCTCAATAAATATTTCAAATTATTTTCAATGTTGAAAACAGTTCTGCTGCTTGATACTTTTTTCAGGATTCGTTGATGAATAGAAAGTTCAAAAGTGAACTTTTATTTTTACATTTATTTGAAACAGACTTGTTTTGTAATATAATAATGTCTTATACTCTCACTTTAAATCCATTTAGTGCATCCTTGCTGAATAAAAGTATTTGTTTCTTAAAAAAAATCGTACTGACCCAAACTTTTGAACGGTAAATGCACTTTTCCAAAATGTTTAATCAGACAGTCATTTTCTAGCCACACATATCTGACAAAATGTAAAACTTTCGTTTTAGTGCATCTCGTTGATTGACAGTATAGTCAAGTCTTTTTAGGTGTCAGGGGGGATTAACTTCACACTTCCAATGTATGTGCTTTTTTGACCACATCCAAATTCTGTTTGGACCCCATTTGTGCCTGTATATAGCTCTGCCCTCTTGTGATTGGAGGACTGAAGGTGTCATGTGCACAACCTGTATGTTTCAGGTTCCTGGCTAATGTGAGCACGTACACAGAGACTCCTGCAGTGGCCTGTGTGGTGTCAGGTTTCCTCTCTGCTCTGTTGGCTTTGCTCGTCAGTCTGAGGGACCTGATCGAGATGATGTCCATCGGCACCCTGCTAGCCTACACGCTAGTGTCGGTGTGTGTGCTTCTGCTGCGTTACCAGCCTGAAGGAGACATCCATGGATTCGTCAACTTCCTCTCCGAGCAGAACTCGAAACGTAAGGAGGGAGTGCTGGCCGAGTGCGAGAAGGAAGCCTGCTCGCCGGTCAGTGAGGGTGATGATTATGGAGGAGCTGCCACAAACACCTGCGGAGCCAAGAACCTGCCGTCTCTGGGAGACAACGAGATGCTGATTGGTAAGCCTGACAAGTCCACCTACACTGCCAGTCACCCCAACTATGGCACCGTGGACATGTCCTCAGGCATTGAGTCAGATGAGACGGACAGCGTGTACCTTCTGAAGCTGAAGAAGCTGCTGGGGCCTCGCTATTACACCATGCGCATTCGGCTCGGCCTGCCGGGGAAGATGGACCGGCCCACTGTGGTCACCGGCCGGGTCGTCACTCGCTGCGTCATTCTGCTCTTCATCCTCATCTTCTGCTTCTGCTCCCTCATCATCTTCGGGTCAGGTCAGATCGCTGATGGCCAGTGGTGGGCCGTGCTGCTGCTGGTGCTGCTGCTGCTGGTCATCACGCTCTTGATCTTCATCATCATTCAGCAGCCGGAGAACCCCAAGCGCCTGCCCTACATGGCTCCTTGCGTTCCCTTTGTCCCGGCCTCTGCCATGCTTGTAAACATTTACCTCATGCTCAAGCTCTCCACCATCACATGGATCCGTTTTGGCGTATGGTGCTTCGTGGGTGAGTTTCAATATTATTTTAAATGGGCATGTTGATACAGGCAGCATCTTATTGACATGGGTCATTCCTGATATGCAGGGTGGTTTATTCAGCTTCATCAAAAGTGACTGTAAAGACATTTATAATGTTACAGAAGATTTCTTTTTCCAAATAATTTCAGAATCCTGAAAAAATGTTTCACAAAAATATTACCGGTAATCAGCACAACTGTTTTCAACATTGATAATAATAGGAAATGTTTTAAATAAGCAAAATTAAAATAATTTCTGGGGGATCACAGGAATAAATGACATTTTAAAATATATTAAAATACAAAACATTTATTTTAAATTGTAATCATATTTCTCATAACAGTTTTTACTGTGTTTTTTTTTATCAAATATATGCAGCCTTTTGGTGAGCAAGATACTTCTTTCAAAAACATTTAAAAACAAATACTTTTGAACAGTAGTGTAGTTTCATATTTGTATTAAACTCAAAAACTTTGAATAACCATTGACTAAATTTAATAGATTTCTAAATAATATAATACATATTAATATAATAAATAATTATAATATATATAAATAAGTGATTCTTATATTTTTTCCTTGACCTAATTGAAATTTTTAAAACAAAAATTTAAATATGTTTTTAATTGCTGATCAGTGTATTGTGTTCTAAATATATTTTATGTAAAAAAAAAAAAAAAAATTATATGTTTTCAAAATGTTCATTTTTTGCCATTGTGTAAATAATAAAGTTATCATTAACTAAGTTTAATTTCTGGAGCTTAACCAGAGCATATTTCTGAAAGTATAGTAAACTCTTTTTTTGAAGAAATTCTTCCTTAAATGACAACACAATCATATTGATTTTACAATAAAATGTACAGTTCTAAACTATTGCATGACAGGAATGACCCACATGCTCTCCACTGTCAATCATTTGCTGTGTTTTTTTATGTTTCTTTTGTCAATGAAGTGAGGGAAAACACTGATCAATTACATTTGTGCATTAGTTTTATGTACATGTGTGCACTGTTTGTGTTGTCTCTGTGTGTTCGTCTCTGCAGGTGTTTTGATCTACTTCGGCTATGGCATGTGGAACAGCACCCTAGAGATCACGGCGCGAGAGGAGGAAGCCCATGCTAGCACATACCAGCGCTATGACGTGGGCGTGGACGACAACTTTGCCGTGGATGACGATCTATACCCTTCTGGAGATGGAGGGCCATACCAAAGCTTGGGCTCCCATGAGGGCAGAGGTGGGCACAAGAAACAGCAGGAGCAGAGTGAGCCTCAGCTTGACGGCCTGGACAGGGTGGACAACCACAGGACCTCCTCTTCCTCCTCACACAGCAGGGCCAAAAGCAAAGCTGGCAAACCTAGTCCGGGCTTTGAGGCGCTGGTGGTCGACGATGATTTGGACGATCCTTTGGAATGAGAATGTAATCTGAATGTACTCGTCTGCCAACAACTGCAGAACCCTTGGGCTAGATTGTTATGTCTCTCTGCAATGAGTTTTTATTTGACTTCTATTCCTTCATTTGCAGCCCTTTTTTTTACTACTGATTGGATAATGTGAACGTTTAAGATGGGATTTAACATTTAGAAGGCTTTTGATCTTTCTTTTTTTAACCATATAACACCTAAAATTTCTTTCTTTTTTGTTTTTAAATTATTTTACAGTTTTAAATTAATTCTCATTATAATCATTTTACTGAACTCTTCAGCACTTAAATATGTATAATCTAATGTTTCTCTTGAAAGCAACAGTCCCTCCGACCAAATTTAAATTTATTATCTGTCCTGTAGTTTATTACTGCCCTGTTAGTTATCACAGTCCCACAGTTTTTCCCAATACAAGCATCTTTCAGCTGTCAGGACGATGTCCGTTCACAGATCACTTCCACTCTATTAGCCTCGACACTGTCTTTATGTGGGGTTGATATAAAACCAGCTGAAAAATTCCCATGCGAAGCCCTTAAAACAGTTAAAGCGATTTGCACACTTTAGCTATTCAGTAAGCAGCTGTTTTTCTTAATCAATTTTATTATCGCATACAAAAAGGTTACTTTGAGAAGCAAAGGTAGATGATACGATGAGGAATGATATGATAAATAGTTAGGCCCCACAGAATCAAAGGCCTCATTCTCTTCCGCTCAAACATCTAGCCCAAGTGAGGTTTGGACCGTAGGTTTTTACAAATAGTAATTGGACTTTGCTTGCAATAGTGCCTTCATCTGTCAGTGTGTGCTTTAAATATGGCCATCAAGATGTCCATGCTTGTTTGTTTGTCATTTCTGTTGATGTCGACATATCCATGGGTTTGTTTTCCCGCTGAAGGTGCCTGTCAGCTGTCACGTGTCACAACCGACCATCCATTCATCCTATGTGCCAGTGACTCCGCTTCATCCTTGCAAGCAGGCCGCTCTGTGTAAATACCCACGGTGTGACCACAGTACGATTTGTGTCTCTCGGCTGGTCAGTGTGTCCGTTGAAAAAAAAGGAGACGTGATTTAGGAAAACAGAGGGTAAGGAAGGGGAATTTGCATGTGGTGGAGAGCGTTGTGAATTTTTAATCTGGATGTGCTCTTCTGCTGTTCCCTCCTCCCATAATTCATGTGGCATTTAACCAATCTGTCCAGACCAACTCTATCTGTACAGCTCTGCCAGCCGAAAACAAAAAAACAACCAAGCCAGGCCTCAAATCCATACATGTGGAAGACACACATCATGCCATATTGCTTTAAATGTGTCTCCCCTCTTGTGTTTGTGACAAATATTTAGAAACGTTAAAAAAACAACAACTAAAGATTGAGTTGCCATAAATGATTTGCAGGCTGTATCCTTTGAGTCCCATTAGCTCTCACAGCGTATAGAGCTCCATTTTGGGGCCTGGGTTGGTTTTGTTCCTTGCATTTGGTCTATGATGTGATTCTTGTCGCCGTGGCATTTTGCTGAATGTATAGCATGTTCAGACGTACGGGGCCCAGAGTAAAACTATGTTTGTGAGTATTTGCATGTGTGGTGACCGTTGAAAGACTTGATGTAACTCTCAAATGTAGCATTCTGAGAGACGAGGGTAGCAGCCTGCCCACCGTACACCCCTCAAACCCTCCTCGTCCTGAGTGGCCTCTGTTTACAAAGCAAGCCAAAGTCTGCATCCTTCGTTTACTGTATCAGACAAAATAGTAGAACACCATGTAACAGTGTGGAGATGTGAGATATCGAAGAGAAGTATTTTTTTACAGGCATTTCATACCTTCAGGTTCTCTGTCAGGGTAGGGTAGCCACCGCCAGTGGTGTTTTGTGGGTTCTCTTACGGTTCAGACGAACTTCTGAAGAAAAGTGGCGAAAGCATATATTTTTAATGGCCTCTTTCTAGACTAAAAAACATAACTGGAGACGTTTGGGTTTGGATTTAATAGATTTCATTTAATGTTATAACATAAGAATAGGCTTTAAGAAGGTTTCTTCTATTTCTAGTTTTTAAAGAAATAGTTCATTAAAAATAAAAATTGTGTCATCTTTATTTATCTCCTAACCTGTAAAATATTTTTTTAAATGCCACAGGGGTTTTGTCCATAGAATGGAAGACAATGGGGTCCAATGATGTTGTTTTGGACCCCATTAAAAAAGAAAAAAAGAAATCTTAAAAATATCTTCTTTTGTGTTAAGCAGAAGTCATACATGTTTGGAGCGACATGAGGATGAGTAAAGGATGACAGAATTTTCATTTGTGGATGAAACTACCCCTTTGAGTAAGATTAGAATCTACATATAGAAATATTTTATTAAAAATCTATCTGGAAAAAAAATCAATGTTTCCTCTGTTGCTTTTAAAGATAGCTACTATTTGTTATTCGTCTCTGAGAAAAGGTACAGTGTTTGTACTTTGTGAACTATCTTTCCTGCTATCATAGTTTGTTCGGTATTTGTTCAGGAAATGTGGAGATTGGCTTCCCTTGCAAATCTGATCTTTGTTTCTTCTGTATATTTTGGTATGAAGTGGATGTATTCTGGTTTCAATGATTTTTTTTAAAGAATCTATTTATTGTTTCTTCTACTTGTGGTTTTGCTCTCCCGTTGCACTGTGTAATGAGATGTTAATATTGCTTCCATGCAACAATGAAAGTCATTTATTGCAGATCAGATAAGCGTGACTCTTGGTTTTCCTTTCGCTTTAAGGCTGTCTCACACAACCCGAAATCAGAAGTAATAAAAATCCTCACATGGGTGGCTTGTGTAAGCATTGCATTGCAGGCCCGCTCTGTTTCCTGTGGGGTGGAGCGGTGAGCCTAGAATAACAGCGATCCGAGGGTCGTACCTGAGCACAAAACAAACATGGTCATACTAGGATGGGCGCCGCTGGCTATGCAGAGGAATGAGATGAACAGATCAGGACGTACTGTTCCATTATCATTGCTGCAATGGTGGTCGATGTGGTACAATATGGTTTGGAGATCTCAAAACATGTTGTTATGTTCAATTCATACAGTTCAGACGCTTCTGTCTGTATGGTGCAGACATCGACACAACCAGAAGCACCCTCCTTTTGTGGGAGGGTCTTCATAAGTGTTATTCCTATGAGGCACTCATAGGACGCCATTTGTGTCATCTCTCATCAGCCTGAATCAAATTTAAATGTGATGTCCTTATATTGTTTGTCGTCATCTGTTTGGGAGGAAGCCTCCCCTTTTCCTGATGCAAGATATCCTGGTGCTGATCCTGGATGAGAGGAAGACAGTAAATATGTGATGCTGTGTGCTAAATGGTTATATTTTCCTGATATATTTAAAACACATATTTAAAAAATATTATGCACTTTTAAGCTTATGCAATACCCAGTAGTTGCTTTATTACTCTCACTACTTGTGATAATCCTTAGCAAAAGGTGATATAAACTCATTGCACAAATAATCCGACATTTCCTGTAAGAAGCCATTTGGTGTTTTCAGAACATTCTGGAAACTGCAGATTTTTCTGGTCAGTTCAAGGTCAGTCTCATAATCAGTAACAATTTGTACTGGAGTATCAGGTAACAAATATACAATGTTGTCATTTTTATGCTCAGTAGTATCAGTTTTCCGAGGAAAAAACAGACAAGCTAAAGCTAGTGCATCAGGGTTGCTGTATTTCCACATTGGAATATGATTACTTTAAATACTTTTGACTAGTAAATGAAGTTGTCATGTTTGTTCAAATGGAGATACTTTCTTGAATTATACAAAGAACATTAAAGGGTCATGAAACACCCCGTTTCAGTACAATCAGGTCTCGTCAGTTTTAAAAATTGCTCAAAATTGGCCATGGAAAGACACCACTGACATATATGAGCACTGTTGTTCACGAAAATGTCACTTCAAATTACAAATCCGGTGTTATGAACAATCAGGTCCCCTCTCACAAATGGGTTGGCACTTTTTGTAATTGTATCTTGTATGCTACCGGTTCTCTGATTTTAGCACTACTGTAGCCTGCTGTATTGTACAACAGTTGATTGTATTAAATATATTTTAAATGAAATATATTAAATATATAAAAAGTGTAGCTTCACATTTTCTTATTTGCATGTTCTTAAAAAATGATAAAAAATGATAGATTTATAAAGCTAGCAGGCTAACAGGCTAGAGGTATGCCAAGCTAGAATGCTAAGCATTTAAAGGAGGAGACATTTAATTTCACAGTCTATAGCTTTGTGAAATCATAAGCAACATAATTTTAAATGTAATTGCAGTCATATTCACACAGTTAAAACAACATTTCATAAGCCAAGTGTGTAGGTTTTCTAACCAGGCACTCAATGTGGCAAGCTAAGGCCTTTCAGCCAATGGAATCATAGGCCTACCCATTTATGCAGGGGGACTCATTTGTTCATGGCACAGGATTACTAAAATAGGCCAAACATTCCTAAATGATCTACTTTAATCTTCAAATAATTTCTATCATGTGCAGCATAATTTACAACATAATATTTTTTTTTTGTTTGTTTCTTTCATGACCCTTTAAAAAGGAAATGCTAAACCTTTTTTTCTCCAAGTTATAAACAGGAATGAAGGCTGGATTAACATCATGACATTTCAACTTCCTGTTTCTTGCTAGTTCAGGTCAATTTCTGCATTTTCTGTCTCTCCCTCTGCTTTTAGGTCATCATTTGCAGCCATATTTGGAAGAGAAAAATACTGTAGAGACCAATGCAATTTTCCTTTGAACTTCCTCCACCCCAAACTACCTCTTACCAAAGACTGAATGGTTAAGACCTACAAATAAGAAGCAATATTTGACATCTAAAATGCACCCCTCATAAATCATACTGTAGTGATTCAATTTGCTCAATTTGATTCATTTTTCACATGATGTACAAAAACATGCACATGTTGCTTATATCCTCAGTATTCAGCCATTGTCGACATATGCCTACAAGTGTTACAGGAAACATTCAGTTCAAGGACCCCAACCAGAAAACAAAAACGGAGACTCATTGCAACCAGAGTATAATCTTCCTTTATGGCTGATTGCGACCATTAACCTTTAATCTGCCAGTCATGGTTGGCCATCATCAGTCGTAATGGGACGAGCTTCTCGTTGGAGAAAGAGAAATCGATACACGTACATGTCTTGGGCGCCTGAATTGTATGTGTGTCTCAAGTGCTTTTAGTGAGAATGAATGAGAGGTTTAAGGATGATGCACTGCACCTGCCTGGGCATCTGACAGCAGATGTCATGTGTTTGACAATATACAGTCCTGCGGAAAGCCATTCGGTTCATTTTACCAGCAGGGTTTTATTTATAAAAATGACATAACCTATAATCAAAAAACACTTTCACAGACATTTTCACATAGAAAACTGTTTATTACAAAATAAAAAACATAATAAAAACTGCATACAAGTATTACAATAAATAATATTGCTAAATGGTTACTGCTTTGGTCCAATTTTGGTGCAATTTGGCTTGGGCGCCTACTCTGAAATAAATCAAAATGAAAAGATAGCTGTACAAACAGACTGAAATAAACTGAAAGATTTAGAATAAAAACAACATTGGCAATACTGTTAGTATCCCACTATAAAAATAGGACTTAAAATGGCACATTGTACTGAAGACCCTTTGAACAATAAATCCTTCAGTGCAGTTACTTCTGGTCGACTAACCCTGCTGCTGAGTCAAAGGGTTAGAGTTCAGCTGTACGATAACTATCCAAAGAGTCACCACTGTAGATAGACATAGTTGAAACAAGAAACAGTGGAGAAAGGGAAGAAAGAGAGTAGGAATCTGATCTGAGCAGTAATCCCGAAGCTCACACGTGAGCACTTTTGGCGTGGTTAGTGGAGGGGGGGCCAGGATGGGCGGGGCCCTGTTTGGAGTAGTAGAATCTGTTGTTGTCAGTGTATGTGGCAGGGGTGTCCACTGAACAGCAGGTGATCATACAGCCTCCTAGCAAACAAAGTGCAGTTCCCACCCAGCCCGAATACAGGGAGAAGCCAAAGGACATCAAACCTCTCTCGTGATGGGCTCCGATGGGAAACCACACAGTGGAGACGATGCCACAAAAAGCTGAGGAAGAAAAGACACACTATTAGCAAACAAATATTCTTTTATTATTATGGTTATATTTTGCAGTAAGACCATAATGGCCCAGATCCGGCCCACATCTGGTACACGTGGATTCCATGCGTACCAGATGTGGGCCGGATCTGGGCGACACTATGTTGCTGTTTGGGAGAGCTAGAAAGATACACTCAAATGGTTAAACAACTGACTCTTACAGTTGGTTAGAGTTGGTGATAAAATGGATCCTCTGGGAGGAAGAGTGAGCAATCTATTTCTAAGTCCAATTACTAGAAATAATGCATTCTATGGGAACAGTAAGGCCTATATCTGCCTCTACTTTTTTTTAGCGTAATATGACCTTAATTTAAGAAATACAAATACAGGCTTACCAGTCAACAGTATTAGGATTCCACCGAACACTGATCGTTTGTTCTTGGCGCTTTCTGGTTCACTTCCGAGGTTAATACAGGACATTGACATGAGCACGAGCGCAACAGCAGGCAATCCGAGAATCGATGCTGTGACCATTAGTGCTCGAGACGTCTGGATGTACGCTTAAAAGAAAGAACAGAATAATTAAATTCTCGAATTCATGGTGATAATCAAATTCAATGAATCATATTGTAATTTAATGATTTATATTATAAAATATATATATTTTTAAACTAGTGGAGGAAGAAAAAGTTGTTTTGTAGGCTATGTAAAATATTTAGCCTAAATATAATTTATAGATAGACTAATGTAAAAATACTATAGTTTTAATAGCTACATACTAGCCTATATGAAAATATCATTTTATATTTAAAAATATATTCAGATTTAAAATTAAATAGGCCTTGGCTACATACATTATAATGTAACCTATTAAATTTATCAAATAGCCTATTGCATATTTATTTCATATTTGATAAGTTCATATCTGATATTTAAAAAAGTAAATAGTATGCTGCTTCTGTATTAAACATTGGAAACTGAATTGTAATCGTTTTCATCTTTACTCCTAAAAGAAGCTAGAAAATTTCTGTTGTAATTACTGTTATTAATAAATGATTTCACACGTACCTGGTAACTCGAGAATCTGCGTGAGTGTGCTGCAGTGATACAGGGCAGTTGAGATCACACAGTCTGCCCACAAACCTTTGGCCTCCAGTTCATCCATCTTCTTACAGGTGTTCATGTTATATTTACAAGTAACTACCCATTCGTTAGTGGCAGTGGCGATGATAAGCCCAATCCAACCAAGAAAACTCATCACAAAACCCGTGAACTGTACGCAAGTATTTGCCATAGTGTACAGTGTGCGCAAAAATGTGTCCAACAGAAGAAAAAGTCCTCTTGAAATAGATGATAATCAGATATTCTAAAGCCAGACAGGATACTTTCTCGGAATTTATAGGTGGTAAAATCCAGATATGTTAATCCATTGCGTAAAAATCATGATGAGTTGTAGATCCCTATGGAGCGCAGTAGACTATTCCAAGCTAATACAATGAGATACCGTTAGCAGAGCTTTTATAGTGGAACTAAAGACACAAAAGAACTTTCAGCCAATCACATGAGTTGAGACACTTCCCAAGGTTACTCCTTATCTCTTGTTTTTCACTCTCCTCTTTTCTCCTTACATGTCCATAGTATGTAATGTTAAATAATGCTTATGCCTATTTAATGTGTAAAATTGACGAAATGACTCATAAGTTCACCAAGTACGGTAACTACCTACATTTCAGAGTAATATTTGCTCAAGTGGCTTTGATAACAGTGCAACACCTCTGATTGGATTTTTGTTATATGCTGCCCTCTGGCGGTTGAATTCTCAATTCATGTGCATCATTTAGTAATTAGAGGGACAAATATATAATTTAGCAGCCCTGTGACTCAATAATAAAAAGCAGAAATCACGTTAATGGCCAAGATACTTGAGAATACCTAACCCTATATGGCTAAAGAGTTTTAAATTTATTTTCAAATATACAAAAAATGTATCAAGAAAATATATTTATAGGCCTAATAAATATATTTAAAAATTTATATTTTAAATTGTGGTATACGATTTTCATCTAAAATACATTTAAAAAACATTTTCACAAGAATAAAAAACAGATGCTTTTTCAATCTCTAAAATATAGCTACTTTAAAGGGGGGATACACTGACTCTCCACACACATTTAGCCTATATGTGTATCTAACATGTAAATTGATCTATTTAAATTGTAAAAGAGGAATTTTTTCCCCCCAATTTTTCAACTCCCTTTTTTATGTTAGCAACTTAAGATATTGATGTATGGTTAATGTAGCCATGAAATGTTTACAGTTGGCCTTATTTCCTTATATCATGGAGCATAAAGTGGTAGAACCTGTTGTTGTAATGTGGTCAATGAAGGTGAGCTTTGAAATAGCTGCATTGACTGTGTGACCTCTGACGGAAATATAAAGGACATCCTGGCTATAAAGGAATCAGAGATCAGTCTTGTGTAAATCATCCAGAGACTAATATATCAGAGGGGCATGCAGAGATTCTGTCCGTGATTCCAGATGAAGAAACATAGATATAGAATCAATAGTTCTCTTACGAGAGGTTCTCTCGTATTGCGTAAGTTTAGCTTACGCTATGGGAAAGATTCATCTTCTCGAGATATCGAAGCCAAAAATTATCCTTAATTTTGTATATGTTGTCAACGCAGTGCAGCTGCTAGCAGACCTAGAGCGGGCATTCTAGCGCGCTCATAGGCTGCTCTGCGGGAACTGCACAGCCTACCAGTGAGCCTGACGTGACGTCCGCCGCGTCCTAGCCCGCCAGAATGGGCGTGGCTTAGCGTATATAAGCGGGGCTCGGAGGCTGATTCTCTGTTTTGCATCTCTTCAGCGAAGCTGCTCGCATCGCTGGACCTTGAGAAGCCACCGCCGTTGAAACAGCGACAAGCCAGCTAGGACAGTGACTGAGGCAGCCGGCCGCCTTCGCCACCTTCAGCCTTCCGAAGCGAGCTACGCTATCCGGCGTCGTATCCTTTTTTCTCATTGCAAACCGAGCATCTAAAAGAGCACGAGCGTCTTTTTAAAGATGCCTCGGTCCACTTGCGACTCGTGCAGAGCCCCTCTCAGCATCGGAGACTGCCGCGTTATATGCGCTCTCTGCCTGGGCCAGGAACATGTTGCTCTTGCCCTCTCTTCGGGAGGATGTGAGCACTGTGAGGATCTTCCAATGTCGACCCTGCGGGCTCGACTCGAAGCCTTCCAGGACGAAGCTATCTCTCCGCCCTTTGCTGCACCGCGCAGGAAAAAGAAGCGCCGTTCACAAAGGTCGCAGGAGCCTGCCGCCGCCGCAACGTGCTCCCCGGAGTCCCTCCTTCGAGCCTCGCCGACGGCCTCCCCGCTTCTTCTCACCGACGCGCAGCCGCCGGCTACGGGCCGCCCTGCCGTCGAGTCTGAGGACGACGCGGATGGACCCGCCGCAGGAGATAGCTGTTCCATCCTAGCTTCGGATAGCGAGGAGTGGTCGAGCTCTCAACGCTCCGCCTCCTCTTCTATTCAGGAGTCTGGGAGAACACGCGCTGGAGCGGAAGCCGAACTGATGCGCCTACTTTCGCAGGCCGTCGACCGCCTCGGGCTCGAGTGGTCACCGCCTCAGGAGCCCGCCCCCAACAGGCTTGATGGCTGCTTTCTTCAGAGTCGCCGCCGTCAAGCGCCCGCTTTCAGGCCCGCGCCCTTCCTCCCTGAGCTGCACTCGGAACTGGCTAAATCGTGGAATGCCCCTTTCTCCGCGAGGCTCTGTGTCGCTCTCCCAAGTGGACGGCGCCGCCGAGAAGGGATACAGCTCTATTCCAAAGGTCGAGGAAGCTGTCGCAGCGCACATTTGCCCACCCTCCGCGAGATGGCGCTCAAAGTCTGCCCTACCATCTAAAGCCTGCAGGACCACATCTGCCCTTGTCGGTCGCGCATACGCCGCCGCCGGACAAGCAGCTTCCGCCCTGCACTCAATGGCTGTTCTGCAAATTCTCCAAGCCGATGTCCTCTGTGAGTGGGACGAGAAAGGCCGGGACTCAGCTGCCGTAACGGACCTGAGGAGCGCGACGGATCTCTCCCTTCGCGCTACCAAGTCTGCGGCCCAGGCCCTGGGGAGATCCATGGCCTCGTTAACTGTAACTGAGAGGCACCTTTGGCTGACTCTGGCTGACATGAGAGAGTCTGAGCGTACGTTTTCCTCGACGCCCCTCTCTCACACTCCGGTCTCTTCGGCCCAGCAGTGAACGGAATCGTCGACCGTTTTTCTGAGGTGCAGAAAACGTCGCAAGCCATGAACCTGTTCCTGCCGCGTCGCGCTAGCTCCGCTGCAGGTCGCTCACGTGACCAGCAGCCTGCACGAGCCGCCACGCAGCGCCCAGCTCAGCCCAGACAGAACAGCCACTCTTCGCAGCGACAGGGCGGCCACCCTAGATCGCGCTCAGCTAACCGCAGCAGGCCGCACCCCCCACGAGGGCCTCGGCCGAAGATCGCGTTGAAACCTGAGCATGCGAAGCCCTCCTAGCACCATCAGGAGGAAAAAGACGGTTGTGTCTCGCGGCCGGACCACCGTCGAAACTTCTAGCCCTGTCAGTCCCCTCATCTCAGGCTACTACAGTGGATCATTTAGCAGTCAACGAGTCGGTTACACAACCCGCTCGCCTGCACACAAACGCCGTTTTTACGGCGACCCAGAGAAATCTCATAAAGAGCAGGTTATCTGGTTATCCGGCTCATGCCGAAGGTGTTTTATGTGTAGTAAAAGTGCCCACAACCCAGTGTTCACCCCTACATGTAAACACAACACTTCCCGTGTCCCACATAGAGCCCACTCTCATGAAGCAGGCAAATGCTGCTCGAGTGTTGCCCATAGCAGATGTGCCCACGTGCCCACATCTACTATCTGCCCGCTCTGTCACACGGCCAAGCCGCGCGCTTCAAACAGTGCAGCCTCTGTCCAAACAGGCTCCAAAAGTAAGTCACGTGCCCGCTCGCAAGCGCTCACGCTTACTGCTATGCACTTCTCACACAAAGCGCACCACAGTGCGCAGTCCCACATGAGCCACAATATAAACGTAAGTCTAGTGCCCGCTCACAAGCGCTCACGCTTACTGACACGCGCTTCGCCAGTGCTGTTAAACACACGCCACAAAGAGCAAGCTCATGCCGGTCAATCTATGGTTGTAAATCACGCGTCCGCCCACGAGCGCCCACGCTTACAAGCCTGCACGCCTCTCAAGGTGCCGCTCGCGCATCACAATGTGATCACAAAGCTCCCCCCATTCACAGTAATCGGGAAGCTGCATATAAAACCGCCTGTCACTGTTTTCAGCGAGCCGCCCCATATAAGTCCACAGAGCGCGCGCGCTGCGGCCGCTCCTCCGGTTCAGTCTCTCGAGCCCGCACAGCGCGGCGACCAGAGCCCGGAGTCCATTCTACCCTTAGCTGCACATATAAAAGCATGGGAAAACATCCCAGGGGTATCGAAGTGGGTGCTAAGCACTATAAAGCAGGGTTATGCGTTACAGTTCGCTCGCCGTCCCCCTCGATTTCGAGTGCGGACCGCAACGACAGTGAAAGCAGAAGTAGCACACCTACTTCGCTCGGAAATAACAAAACTGCTGTGCAAAGGGGCCATAGAACCGGTACCGCCTTCTCTGAGCGAGTCAGGCTTTTACAGCCGTTATTTTCTCGTGCCCAAGAAGGACGGGGGACTCAGACCCATACTGGATTTGAGGCATGTGAACAAAGCTCTTATGAAAAGACCGTTCAGAATGCTTACAACCAGACAACTCCTCGCCCACATTCGCCAGGGGGACTGGTTTATATCTCTCGATCTGAAAGATGCCTATTTCCAGATTCAGATAATACCCCGTCACAGGCCATTCTTGAGATTCGCCTTCGACGATCGGGTTTATCAATGCACCGTCCTGCCGTTCGGCCTGTCATTAGCACCCCGTACATTCACGAAGTGCATGGACGCGGCTCTCGCCCCCTTGAGAACTCAGGGCGTGCGAATTTTGAACTATCTGGACAATTGGTTGATTCTAGCACAGTCAGAGACAGAGCTATTATCTCACAGAACTGCGCTTCTCAGCCATCTGAAATGCCTAGGTCTCACGGTCAACTGGACCAAGAGCTCATTACTGCCCAGTCAGTCAATTTCCTTTTTAGGAATAGAACTGGACTCAGTGACCATGACGGCTCGCCTGTCTACACTGTGTCCGGCAACTGGCCATGCCATTCACGGCGGGCAGAGTTTCCCCTCTGAAAAAATTCCAGAGGATGCTAGGCTTGATGGCTTCAGCCTCGGCGGTACTCCAGCTATGTTTACTACACATGCGCCCGCTACAGCACTGGCTGGCCGCGCGTGTGCCACACCGAGCTTGGAAGTCGGGTCGCGAGCGGATCAGAGTGACTCAGAGCTGTATCACAGCTCTGCAGCCCTGGTCAGCGGCCGACTGGTACCAGAGGGGAGTGACTATGGGGGCGGTCTCATACAGGAAGGTCACCTCGACGGACGCATCCAACTCAGGTTGGGGCGCCATCCTCGAGGGCAGACCAGTCTTCGGCCTGTGGTCAGACCGGGAACAACTCCTCTATATAAACTGTCTGGAAATGATAACGGTCGAGAACGCGCTGAAACGCTTCCTCCCGCTCATTCAGGACCACCATGTTCTAGTCCGCTCGGAAAACATGTCTGTGGTGTCCTATTTAAATCGCCAGGGCGGCGTCAGATCCAGGAACCTCTGCAATCTGGCGGAACGCCTTCTCGTTTGGTCTCAGCACCATCTGCGCTCACTGAGAGCTGCACATGTGCCGGGTCACCTGAACGACGGCCCAGACAGACTGTCCAGGGACAACGTTCCCCCGGGAGAATGGTCCCTGCACCCCCAAACAGTCCAGTTATTATGGCGCCTTTTCGGCAAAGCGGAAGTCGACCTTTTTGCGTCACAAGACAACGCTCACTGCCCGACGTTCTTTTCAAAGGACAGGGATGGATGCGCTGGCCCGGACGTGGCCCAGCCGTCCGCTATATGCATTTCCTCCGGTATCTCTGTTACCACAGGTGATCAAGAGAATCAGGGAAACGCGTCATTCAGTGCTCCTCATAGCCCCGCGATGGGAGAACCAGACTTGGTTCCCAGAGCTAATGCGGCTGTCACAGACAGCCCCATGGCCTGTCCCGCTGAGAGCAGACCTCCTCTCTCAAGCGCACGGCTCGATCTGGCATTCCCACCCGGAGCGTTGGTCGTCACACGTGTGGGTGATCAACGGGTATCCATCGTCCTGCCAGACACAGTAATGAACACAATCTCGCAGTCTAGAGCACCTTCTACCAGAAGGCTCTACGCGTCCAAATGGTCTGTGTTCTCTAAGTGGTGCACTAACAAAAACCTTGATCCGCGAACGTATGGGGTCCCGCGGCTGCTCAGCTTCCTTCAAGAGCTGCTGGGTAGGGGCAGATCCCCCTCCACGCTCAAAGTCTATGTGGCGGCTGTCGCAGCTTTCTCTGAATCAATGCACGGCCAGTCAATAGGCAGAAACGAGCTTATCATCCGCTTCCTCAGAGGAGCCAGAAGGATGAACCCCCCGTGCCCCCTTCCCAAAAGTCATCCTCAAGCCTAGACATGGTTACGTTCCCAAAGTGGTTGGCAACCCATTCAGAGCACAGGTCATTTCTCTATCGGCTCTGCCAGCATCCGATAGTGAAAGTGATGTTAATCTCCTCTGCCCAGTCAGAGCTCTGAGATTGTACATTACGCGCTCCGCCCCATTCAGGCGCTCTGAGCAGCTGTTTCAGGCGCTCTGAGCAGCTGTTTGTTTCGTTTGGTGGGCGCACTAAAGGTCTCGCCTCCTCGAAACAGAGCCTGTCCAGGTGGATAATAGACGCAATCGCAGCCGCTTACACGGCAAAAGGTCTGCAGTGCCCCTTGGGCATCAGGGCTCATTCCACTAGAGGCGTGGCCTCGTCGTGGGCATGGTCAAGTGGAATTTCCATTCAACACATATGTGTGGCGGCGGGCTGGTCCACTCTGTCCACCTTTGTCAGGTTTTATAACCTAGAAGTTCCCGCCCTGCGGGCGAAACTGCTGACTGTTTAATGTGAGAGGCTAGCCCTGTCCAGATACTATCATGCGCAGACTACCCTCACGTGAATTCAGCTCTTCTGGTTGAGCTGCACTGTTTCAGGTTATGTGCTAGCCTATATGCCTATACACCAGCCACACATGGCCGCTCTGTATTACCTGTCAGTGCTTGTTTACTCGCGCTTATAAGCTCATGTTACTCGCGCTTATGCTCGCGCTTATGTACATGCGTGTTATTCCCCCTTTCTGGATTCACATGAAGTGTTGTGACTCATGAGGTGGATGCGGGCGCGCACGGCGTGGACAATGGGTTCCCGTAGCATATAAGCTAAACTTACGCAATACGAGAGAACCTCTCGTAAGAGAACGATACTGGCTACTAACCTCTTATCGTAGTATCAAATACTGGTACTGGTTACTCTCTCTTCTAGAGAGAACCGAGGTTACGTTAGTAACCAGTATCGATATATCAGAATAATATCGAATATGGGTCCAAATACTGAACCTTCAAGTAGTATCCCTGTGACGAAGGATGCAGTCTGTGGAGGGCGAGTTAACTTAGGACCTGTTTGTCAGGTGGAGTAGAAATCAAAGAGCTGACTCGGATATCACTGCCAACTTGGATGTTGACAGTTGAAAGCTGCAGATAAATCCAAAAGAATGAAGTTATGATGCTATGTATTGGTGCCTTGGTTGCTACAAAGAGAGAATATACAGTTTCCTCATTGTAGAACCACCCAAATTTAATTGTTTTTTTCTGAAGCCTAGGGGCTTTTGTTAAAGAAAAGAAACATAATGCAGGTATTTGAAATGTTTGGTTCTTGATCTGTATCTTCTAAATATAATTCCACACTAGCGCTGCTGGAAAAAATCTTAAATCTTTTATATGTGACATTTGGTGATGTGCAGTACATTCTCTTGGGGCTTCTTCTTTGTAAAGAATGTGATATGCCATGCTGATATTAAAAAAAAGTCCACTTAACAATCATCCAACATCAAATAACGCATTATACCATGACAACAGGTATGTCTGCATAAGGTGAGAAATTAGTATGTCTCTCACTCATCCACTAGGGGGACTCGTGTGACGTCAAACACCAAGGAGGCCTATAATACCTGAAGCCAGTTATTAATAATAATAACTTTTTTTTCCAGTAAACGCACAACTATGAAGTAGTTCCAGGTCATATTATTTCAGTTATTTCAAAGTACCAGAGCCAGCCTACAACAGCAAATTAACCAAAATCCACTGATCAAGCACACAGATATGAAAAATAATATGATCAAATGATAACAATTTCCATGTATATATACACTACCGTTCAAAAGTTTGGGGTCAGTGAGAATTTTATTTTTATTTTTTGGAGGAAAGAAATCAATACTTTTATTTATCAAGGACAGTAAAGACATTTATAATGTTACAAAATATTCTATTTCAAACAAATGCTGTTCTTTTGAACTTCCTATTCATCAAAGAATAAAAAAAAAAAAAAAGAAACTGTACTACTGACAGACCAACAACTGTTTCAACATTGATAATAATAATAAATGTTTCTTGAGCATCAAATCCTCATATTATACTGATTTGTGAAGGATCGTTTGACACTGAAGACACTGACACTGGTGATGCTGAAAATTCAGCTTTGATCACAGGAATAAATTACACTTTACTATATATTCACACAGAAAACAGCTGATTTACACTGGAATAATATTTAATACTCTAACTGATTTTTGTTGTATTTTTAATCAAATAAGCGCAGCCATGGTTAGCAGAAGAGAATTCTTTTAAAAGTATTTAAAATCGTACCGACCCCAAACTTTTGAACGGTAGTGTAAATAAAAGTGTATTTTAAAAGTCTGATAAATGCTTAAATGACAATCAAACCTTGTTTATGTTGACCTCTTCCAAATATTCTGAGCGTGTTCTAATCTAATCTTTAGTTTACACTTCATTCCTGCCAGATCAGCCTCATTGTTGTGGAGACGTTGCATAACCTGAATAACAATAGCAGTTTTACATTCATTTCAGGAGTCCTCCCACTCTTTGTCTAATCAGGAATGAATTAGGTGGATAACATCTGGTATTTCCTGCATTCATGGCTGTTCACTGAATATGCAGGACTTCTTTTGTTTACCTTATTAGACCCCTGCTTGTGGATGTAATAAGCTGTCAGAAACACTCTTGTTCTGTCATTCAGTCGATCCTCGAGGGGCTGTAGAAATCACCTCACAAAGATCTCAGGCAATTCATCATTTGCTTCAGGAACATGGCAGCATTGGTATATGAAAATTAAGCTAATGAAATGGGTCCTGAGACTGGTTTGACAGTGCAAGATGATCAAAATGTATTGCATAAGTGAGTTGTGCTGTGTAAGCACTTAGGGTGACCCGGACATCTTTATATCACCCGAGGAGGAGACATGTGATCAAATCATTGAGGCTTTTATCTCTATCACTGAATTACATCCCTCATATCATGCCTTTTATATGGACAGCAGGGTTGTGAGCAGCTGAGAGACATCAATAGCTTGTGAATATTCCTCTGGCAGATATAGGGACTAGTCTTCACTTCAGTCTTGATTGATTTTAGGAGCCTTCAAAACTGCTGTTATTGACTTGACAATGATCATGTGGGTTTTATCTCTGATGCAGTGTTCAAGTTCACCATCTTCATCAAGCATCTACGTGTGATTTTTAGTGCACTAGACAATGTCAACCATAAAGTGTCAATATCAAAAGCAGCATAACCAGTCATTGAGGAGATTTATTAAACCATCATCATCACTCATAACGTTGATCTACTGAATGCTACTGGTAATTCATCTTATATTACGGTTTAGAGCACATTAGTTTAGCCTCTATTCAAATGAAATGGCATTTAGACACTAGGAGTCCTTCTATAAATAAATGTGTAATTTCATGCACTGCCTCTCATTATATTCAAATGTATTCTCCTTTGTGAGTGATGTTGCACTATAGCATTTGCTTATTGTGACTGACCTCTTCCCTCCTGAAGGTTATCTGAATCTTTTTCATAAATGTTATCTGACTCTTTTGGCACACAAATTCCATAGGTTATAAGCAACAATGTTGGACATTAATGAGTGTGTTTGTTTATTTATTAATTAATTTGGTAACCCTTTATTTTACAGTGTCCTTATGCATAATTTAGTTATTTCTGTGTAAAATGTGTAATTACATGCAACTAACCCTAAACCAAACCCCAATCTTAACCCTATAGTACGTACATGTAGTTAATTATTATTACAAAGTGCTTAAATCACACTGTAACACGGACACCTTAAAACAAAGTGTAACCATTTTTTAATGTTACAATAGAAATACAGTATTTTAATTTTGGGGAACTTTCACTACATTTCAAAGCACAATACTTAAATTCACTTCATATATTTAATTTAAAAACAACATGTTTGTGCCGTTTGATTTGAGAACAATTCATTCTTAAAGGGGTCATATAATGGTACATGCACTTTTACAAGTTGATTGTACTGAAATGTGTGTTGGCAGTGTCTGTACACAACCATCATATAATGATAAAAATCCATCCAGTGGTTTTGTTTTAATCTCCTTATATGTTTTCCCCTGCCTCAAATCGAGTCATTCGAGCCTGTGACGTCACAGGCTCGAACTCCCTTCCCGCGATTGTTGAATGACAGCCGGGTTTCAACACAGACCCGCCCTCGCTCGTGAGAGCTGTCAATCATAGTCTGCGCGGACCGGCGCGGTCATTGGGGTGAGCAAAGCTCATGATCATTTAAAGTCATATACACTGAAACGGCGTGCTGAAAACAGAGCTGTTTTTTACCAGGTAAAATAAGTGTTTTCATACAATACTAATGAGAATTTTTAATTAAAGTATATTACAAACTTTTAATTTAGACCCTAAAGAATCATATTAGCTTGTACAAAAATGGCATTATATGACCCCTTTAAGATCAGATTTGATCAGATCAGATTCCTGAGCAGATTTTTTGTGGTGAACCTGTTAATCGGTTCACAAATACCACTGAACGATTCATTAGCGAATTGGATTAATCCAGTCGAGTCACCACTGACCCACTGATCTTTGTTTCATGAGAGTTTTCATTTGGGGAAACTTTTACTTCTCTATAGGCTACGCGCAAGCATAATAATGTCTTTCTTTTGCTCAACTACTTAAAAAACCCGATCGTCCCTCATTTATTCGAACTGAAGAAATTAAGAAGAAAACTGAAGAAACACGATAGCGATGTCCAATGTCATTCTTTCAGATTTTCAGATCATTTTATTTCCAATTTGAAATGAAATAAGCAGAAATGAGAAAACGGCACCTTTATTCGTTTTTTTTTTAAACGAAAAAACGAGATTTCGGCTTGATTTTTCATTTTTTAGTCCACAGGCAAAAAAACTAATACATGACTTGTTGGGTCAACTTAATTTTGGAAAATTTTAATTGAGTTGGGCCAACTTAATTTTGGAAAATTTTGATTCTAAATATTAATTATTGAGTTGGGTCAACTTAATTTAATTGAGTTAGGCCAACTTAATTTTGGAAATTTAAATTGAGTTGGGCCAACTTAATTTTAGAAAATTGAAATTCTAAATATTAATTATTGAATTGAGTCAACTTAATTTTGGAAAATTTAAATTGAGTTGGGCCAACTCAATTTTGGAAAATTTTAGTTCTAAATATTAATTATTGAGTTGGGCCAACTTAATTTTGAACAATTTAAATTGAGTTGGGCCAACTCAATTTTGGAAAATTTTAGTTCTAAATATTAATTATTGAGTTGGGTCAACTTAATTTTTAACAATCTAAATTGAGTTGGGCCAACTTAATTTTGAACAATCTAAATTGAGTCTAAATTTAAATTTTAGTTAAATTTAAATTCTAAATATTAATTATTGAGTTGGGCCAACTTAATATTGAACAATTTAAATTGAGTTGGGCCAACTCAATTTTGGAAAATTTTAATTCTAAATATTAATTATTGAGTTGGGCCAACTTAATTTTGAACAATATAAATTGAGTTGGGCTAACTCAATTTTGGTATTTTTTAATTCAAAATATTTTATTGAGTTGGGTCAACTTAATTTAATTGAGTTGGGCCAACTTAATTTTTGGAAAATTTAAATTGAGTTGGGCCAACTTAATTTTAGAAAATTTAAATTCTAAATATCAATTATTGAGTTGAGCCAACTTAATTTTGAACAATTTAAATTGAGTTGCGCCAACTCAATTTTGGAAAATTTTAGTTCTAAATATTCATTATTGAGTTGGGCCAATCATTAGCTAATGATTAATTAAAGCAGACAACTGGAAGTTGATGTGCATAGCTTTGACTAATTGTGGTAATTAACACATTAATTTACACTATTAGTTAATACAATGTTATCAAGGAATTAATACACAATGACACATTGAATTAATAGCAATTCATGTATTACTTAATCTATTAATCATATAGACTCTTTATTAGTTGCTGATGCAGTAATAATTAATTAATGGTGTAGTTCTTCATGAGTCATACATTATCTCATGATTATCTGTTGTCATGACCGAGCTCAAAAGGCCATGACAAAAACTGGAAAAGGACTCAGCGATTGATTTAACAAGGTTTATTATAACGTTAAATAATCAACCAATACTTGAATAATGAGATGGGTTAGTCAGCAACCTCAGTTGTGTGAGTGTGGATGAGTGATTGTGGGGTAAAGTGTTGAAGTGTTAAAATAAAACAAACATATAACAAAACCAAAACAGGTGACTGCTGGTAGCGAGGATCAGAGAGCGCGACGATCTTGGAGGTGGAGCTTTTATCTCCTGTGGCGCACTGGGACCAGGTGTTCCCAATCGGGAAGGACCTCTGCAATCAGCTCCTCAAAAACAGAAGAACACATCACCCTTGCAGTACTGACAAACATAAACAGTCAAGCCACACAGGGGTCACCCTACTGTTCCTAACTAGTAAACTCCTTCAGCCCAGTGTCTGAGAGAAGGATATATCTGCAGCCTGGAGATCTCCAAAACCAAAATTAGGGTGTGGCTTCTTCCTGTTGACAGACAGACACATGACACGCATGTGTGATTCCCCCCAAACCAGTTCAGTGCGTAGCCGATTCTAAAGATTTAATTGGTCATCTCAATCCCAGTGCTTATTTCCTACACAGTGCTACAACAAGTGCTAACCCCTAAACCACCCTACACCTTAACCTTAACCAATGAAATTGACTGCAGGGTGGGATTTGTGCGTAATAGAGTGCTAAAGAAAATGGCAGTTCAGGAGATAAGCCGTTAATAAGATCATACGGAATGAGATTACTGAGCCGGGCTGTCTGTAACTCCCCAACCGGACCTCACCATACAATCGGACCCAGCGTCACTACCCTCTTATACCCTGTGAATCTTGAGCCCCGGGATGCCCCCGTCGCTTAGAACAAAGCATTAAGTACAACTTTCCCACATGTAAAAATAACTTTTTATTTGAGATAAAACAGAAATGGTGTAATTTACGAATTTATATTTTGAAATGTAAGTCAATGACAAGAGCCAGAACCAGTGGCGCAAGTCTTTGAGTGTGGAGACCCCGCCCCCTTTTGGAGGTTCTTCCCACTTTTGGAGTTCACGCCCCACTTTGGAGATCTCCGGTCTGCACCCATACCTACTTGGAGACTGAGGGTGTGATATTGCTTTCCCCTAAATCAGTTAAGCGCAAACTCCACCGCGCGGTTTCTAAAGATTTCATTGGTCATCTCAATCATGGTGATGATGCCTACAAAATACTATACACATACCCTATACCCCACACCTTAACCCTTAATGAAACTGGCTGCAGAGCGGGATTTGCGCTGAACAGGTTTGGGAAATCCCTTGCTGAGGAAGAACAGTAGTTGGTTGTAGTGAAAGGGGTACAATTTGGCTGGTTAACAAGTAAGCCCCTGCTGTTAGATGTTGTAATTAATTACGCGTCTGGTTGAATCTTTCTCTATTGACAACCCTCTGCAAAGATTTCTCCTTCACTCCAGTCTGGTCAAAAACAAAATGTTTTGATTAGATTTTACCTTTTAACAACATGTCACCTTTTTGTTTCCCTTTACTTGGCACCCTGCAGCTCAGGATTAGTAAAGAAATAATTTGGCATATTGATTTTCCCAGATTCACATTTACAACTCACAGTGGGCAGAGGGTAGGACTCAGTGGCAGCCAGCTCCCAAACACATCATGATCAATGCACAACACTAGTGGCTCCCACCAACCCGCGGAGAGGCATCTGAGCCCTAATGAACACTAACTACGATTCATTGCTAATGGAGGGCACAGTGGGCGTTTAGAGGCAGACCCCCAGGATGCACTTTGCATCTTCCACCGTGGAGTCTGTGAGCACTCATATGTGTGTTCATCATTCTCTCAAAGCCTCAGATTTACCACTGCCATCCTCCACTGCATATTATGAAGCGATTTGTTTCGCTCAGCACACGAGACAACAAACCTCTGTGAATCTGCCATGGATAACTAAACAGTTATTCCAGGGTCTATATCCTCTTCTGCTTAACATTCACATGTCTTAGTATACACCTCTGCCAGCAGGGAGTGGATAAGCAAATTGTCATCATTTTTTATTTGTAGGAAAATGTTTTATTTGCAATTCATTGTTCTAACGTCTTCTACAGAGGCATTGTAATCTGAGAAGATCCTGCCAGGCTTTCACCGTGAAGGTTTGGTTCTCTGTTTACTTTGACAGGCGCAAAACAATTGCATCAGGTTCTCTGCGATAGCTCCCCAGTATCAGGTTTGTATCCGTATTCGACAATACAGTAAGTCTGGTTGAAATATTTTACTGTCAACCACTGAGACAGTAATCCTTGCTGTGGGAACTCATACGAAGCCAAAGCCTATGGCACGATATAAAAGCAAGACGTGAGTTCATTTTGTCATAGTCAAACCTAAAACTATTACCCGCTTGTCAACACTGAAGTTATTCTCGGATCAAAGAAAAAAAAAGTTACATCTTTCCTCAAGCATATCAAAACGTCTGGAAAATCTTTCATGCTGCTCTGACGTCTATGTTGCTCTTATGGAGTTCCTCTTCCTGTTTCCTGTAACCGAAGGGTTGTTAAGAGATTTTATTATTTTAGCAATATTCTTGTTTTAATATGGTCCATCAATATTTGATAATAATAACGCAAGGCTCTAAGTCATTTAGAAAAGAAAGATTTAATATCAGTAAGTCCTGAGCTTCCTGTTGAAGGCGGACGGAAACACTGAGGTAAGAATAACTTTGAATGTCATTTCCTCACATTAGAGATTAAACCCAAATTACACTGCCTGCCTCCTTCCGCTGCTGCTCTGTATTATTAATTAACTCGTCTTGCCTGAAAACACTACCAACATGTGTATATTTCTCTCTACTGATAACAATTGTTTCACTTGTAATGCAAGTGTATATTGTAATAAGTACACAAAAGGACACAATATATGTTTTTCTTCTTGAAATTAAAAATAATTCAGAACGCTCATTGTAATGGTACATTCTGTCTTCTGCTGCATACATTGGGCCACGCTGCCAGAGCTGTCCATGAGAGTTCATTAAGAATGTATTGAGATAACAATACATTGTTAAAAAACACAATATTCCAACTGGGGTAAATACACACTTTCTGAAAATATAAAATAATTAGGAATATTTGTTTTCTGTGACAGTTTGAGCCCATCCAAAATGCGACAGGAACACTATGAGTATTGAAATATATATATATATATATATATATATACACTCACCGGCCACTTAATTAGGTACCCCATGCTAGTAACGGGTTGGACCCCCTTTTGCCTTCAGAACTGCCTCAATTCTTCGTGGCATAGATTCAACAAGGTGCTGGAAGCATTCCTCAGGGAGTTTGGTCCATATTGACATGATGGCATCACACAGTTGCCGCAGATTTGTCGGCTGCACATCCATGATGCGAATCTCCCGTTCCACCACATCCCAAAGATGCTCTATTGGGTTGAGATCTGGTGACTGTGGAGGCCATTTTAGTACAGTGAACTCATTGTCATGTTCAAGAAACCAATTTGAAATGATTAGAGCTTTGTGACATGGTGGAAGTAGCCATCAGAGGATGGGTACATGGTGGCCATAAAGGGATGGACATGGTCAGAAACAATGCTCAGGTAGGCCGTGGCATTTAAACGATGCCCAATTGGCACTAAGGGGCCTAAAGTGTGCCAGGAAAACATCCCCCACACCATTACACCACCACCACCAGCCTGCACAGTGGTAACAAGGCATGATGGTTCCATGTTCTCATTCTGTTTACGCCAAATTCTGACTCTAACATCTGAATGTCTCAACAGAAATCGAGACTCATCAGACCAGGCAACATTTTTCCAGTCTTCAACTGTTCAATTTTGGTGAGCTCTTGCAAATTGTAGCCTCTTTTTCCTATTTGTAGTGGAGATGAGTGGTACCCGGTGGAGTCTTCTGCTGTTGTAGCCCATCCGCCTCAAGGTTGTGCGTGTTGTGGCTTCACAAATGCTTTGCTGCATACCTCGGTTGTAACGAGTGGTTATTTCAGTCACTGTTGCCCTTCTATCAGCTCGAACCAGTCTGGCCATTCTCCTCTGACCTCTGGCATCAACAAGGCATTTCCGCCCACAGAACTGCCGCTCACTGGATGTTTTTTCTTTTTCGGACCATTCTCTGTAAACCCTAGAGATGGTTGTGCGTGAAAATCCCAGTAGATTAGCAGTTTCTGAAATACTCAGACCAGCCCTTCTGGCACCAACAATCATGCCACGTTCAAAGTCACTCAAATCAACTTTCTTCCCCATACTGATGCTTGGTTTGAACTGCAGGAGATTGTCTTGACCATGTCTACATGCCTAAATGCACTGAGTTGCCGCCATGTGATTGGCTGCTTAGAAATTAAGTGTTAACGAGCAGTTGGACAGGTGTACCTAATAAAGTGGCCGGTGAGTGTATATATTGACTAAAAATATTAAACAGCACAATTTTATTCAACATTAATAATAATAAGAAATGTTTCTTGGGCAGCAAAAGAATCACTAAAGACGTTTGAAGTAATGGCTGTTGAAAATTCAGCTTTCTCATCACAGGAATACGTTAAAATATATTAAACGATAACATGATTTTATGTGTGGATCTCTCTCTCTCTCTCTCTCTCTCTCTCTCTCTCTCTCTCTCTCTATATATATATATATATATATATATATATATATATATATATATATATTTGTCTTGCTAAAATATATATGTTTGTCTTGCTAAAAAAGTTTCATTGAATTTGTCATCTGGGATCATAAAGTATTTCTATTTATCTCCTGAGATCCATTTTCTATAAAAAATTTTCTTTTTCGTAAAGACATAAATGAGCCAAACCCATTAAAAAGGTTACCAAACCTTTGGATTTACATTGTAAGTTTGACATTATACATCAACGCCTTGGTATTATTATTGAGCATTTGACCGTCCTTGGCAGCGCAATCCCCTGACGCAGCACTCTGCTGAGGAATTGCTCCTCTCGATCTCTTCATCCATCCCTCACCACTGCCAGGAGCTTAAATCTACACCTCTCAGGTCTCACACAAACGCAGGAAGTCATTAAGCAGCCCATATCAACAGCCTAATCACCAAAGGATTGGGAGACTGTGGCGTGGTGTGGGCAATGCCAAGCATAACAAACACTCTGCTTGGAAAAAAAGGCCGCTGCATGTTAATAATTCCTACTGAAACAACCCTGCTGAGGTATGCAAACAATGTTTACCCCAAAGATGCAGTGACATCAAAGGGAACATAGAAATGTATTCATATACTTTAAGGTGCTTATTTTAGGAAGTCTATGCATGCTTGTAACCTGTGCACTTGTTTAGCAAGCATGCGTAAGGCACGTTAAAAATCCTTTTCACTGAAATGTCCTCCACTGTCTTTCTTCTTGACTTACCTCTTTAGTCCTTCATTGCAGGAGTATTTCACTTAAAAATTATCATTCTGCCATCATAACGCAAAAAGTTATATTAAATATATTTTTGTAAACAGCTTTGTGAAATATATTTTCCAATTGAAATTTTTACTTTTTAATTTCTAAAAATGTATTTTTGGTAAATGTGTTTTTAAAATACACTACTGTGCAAAAGTTTGGAATCAGTAAGAAAAAATTATATTTTTATTCAGCAAGGATGCTGTCACGGAACGCACGGCAACGCCTCCTCCTGGTTTCACTAGATCCCTCTCTCCTGCATCTGGACTGTTCTGTTCTGTGCCCATTTGTGAAGTATTGTTTTACCCAAACCCTGTCTCAGTTTGTATCTCTGGTTTCTCTGTGCTTGGACTTGATCTTTTGTGTTTGAACTTGGACTCTGAATTCATTTTGTGAACCTTTGCTGCCTGCCTCTGACCTTTGCGTGTTTGACTTCGATTCTGGATATCCCTTGACTACTTTTGAGTTTCTGTCGGCTTGTTCTCTGTTTGTCATCACCTTTAATAAATATCTGCAAATGGATTCGACCGTCTCCGCCTCTATTTCACAGAATACTTCACCACATCAGGATCCAGCAGATTTCAGTCGACTAACCTCTGAGGTATCTAATCAAGCTAACGTTCTCACTGCCCATCAGCAACAGCTGGTAAAATTAACCGCTCTCATAGAGAAGCTCGCAAGAACGGTTCAAACTCTATCGCAGCCAGACGCAACTGCGGTTCAACCTGCTAATCCAGCGCCACCACCTGTCGTGAGTAACAACTCTTCTCTACCCAATTTATCTCTCCCGGAAAAATTTGATGGCTCACCCTCTGCAGTTTGTATTTCGACCAACGGCCACAGTCCTACTCCACTGATGGAAGCCGCGTGTCCTTCATCTGTTCCCTACTCACGGGTTGAGCTCTGGAATGGGCTACTGCACTCTGGTATGGCGGTCAACTCTCTTTCCCATCTTATAACGAATTTCTGATTCAATTTAGAGAGGTGTTTGAGCACTCAGCGGGAGGAAAGGATCCAGGTGAACTGCTGTTCACGTTACGCCAGGGAAATTCGACTGCAGCCGACTACACGCTCTCTTTCCGGACCCTGGCTGCCCAAACTGGATGGAGGGAGGAACCTCTTAAGCTCATCTATCGCAAGGGACTTAACCCAAACCTCCAAGGAGAACTGGCGTGTCGCGACGACGGTAAAACCCTGAATTAAATTATGGAGCTTGCTATCCGCCTAGACAATTTGTTACGCGCTCGACTCGCACCTCTCAGGACCAGCCTTCTTGAGTATTGTCAGAACCTATGCAGATTGGCTACACACGCCTCTCCACAGCGGAACGGGAGAGGAGATGCCGTAATCATCTCTGTATGTACTGTGGAGAAGCAGGACATCTGCGGGCCACCTGTCCGGTGAATCCAGCTCTCAAGAATTCGACGGCGGTGAGTTCTAATTCCTCTTCTAAACTGTTTACTGTGGATAGTTTTTTAAGGATTAACGGACAAGATTTTAACATAAAAGCCTTGATTGACTCGGGAGCAGCAGGAAACTTTATCGATCTCACTTTTGCCAAAACTCATTGTGTTTCTCTCCTCGCATGCGAGTCCGGTGTCACGGTAGAAGCCCTGGATGGACGCCCTCTAGGGTCTGGAGAGGTTCAGTACATCACCCAACCCCTCACGCTAGGCTTCGGGAAACAGCACACTGAGACCATCCAATTCTTCACAATTCACTCACCCGGACATCCAGTAATTCTAGGACTTCCATGGCTGGAGAGACATAACCCCCAAATTTCATGGTCTGAGGGGAAAATCTCCCGGTGGTCCGAATTTTGCCAGATCAATTGCAGGGCAGCTGTCCAAGGTACTGAACTTCACAACACTTCCCTTAAGGGAGTGGATTTCCTGAAAATTCCCTCTGAATATCATGATCTCGCTCTAGCTTTCAGCGAGACTGAGGCTTCTCAACTTCCTGCTCATCGCGCTGGTGATTGTGCTATCGAGTTTTTACCAGGGGCGGTAATTCCACGTGGAAGAGTTTACCCGCTGTCACAACCCGAGACTGAAGCTATGAAGGCGTACATTGACGAACAGCTGGCAAGGGGTTTCATTACTGCCTCGACATCCCCGGCCTCCGCTGGATTCTTTTTCGTCAAGAAGGACGGGGGTCTTCGGCCGTGCATAGATTATCGTGGTCTTAACGAGGTAACAGTCAAGTATCGCTATCCCCTTCCTCTAGTCCCAGCAGCTTTGGAGATGCTCCGCACTGCTCGCTATTTTACCAAGCTGGATCTAAGGAATGCATACAACCTGATTCGCATACGGAGTGGAGATGAATGGAAGACGCCGTTTTCGACTACCTTTCGGCCTGTCCAATAGTCCTTCCGTTTTCCAGGCTTTTGTTAACGAGACTTTCCGGGACATGTTGCATCGTAAAGTTATTGTGTACATTGATGACATTCTGATTTTCTCTGATTCCCTTGAAGAGCATGTTCGTGTAGTTCTCAGGCGCCTGATTGAGAATCAACTCTATGCCAAGCTTTCCAAGTGCGAATTTCATTAGACACGCATCTCCTTCCTGGGTTATGTCATCAGTGCGGACGGTGTCCTTATGGATGACAACAAGGTCAGAGCAGTGATTAACTGTCCCCAACCATCCTAAGTTAAAGAGCTACGGCGCTTCCTGGGCTTCTCTAACTTTTACCGCAGATTTATCCGCAACTTCAGTGTGATTGCAGCTCCTCTCACATCTCTGCTTCGAGGGGGAGGTAAATGTTTCAAGTGGACAGCGGTTTGTACCGAGGCCTTTGCTCGACACAAGGAACGGTTTACGTCTGCTCCTATTCTCCATCACTCTGATCCAGAAAAGGAATTCATCGTGGAAGTGGATGCATCTAGCACAGGTGTAGGGGCAGTGTTATCACAACGGCATGGTGAGCCAGCTAAGATGTTTCCTTGTGCCTTCTATTCTCGCAAACTCAATTCTACAGAAAGAAATTATGATGTGGGTGATCGCGAGCTTCTGGCCATGAAGACCGCCTTTGAAGAGTGGAGGCACTGGCTGGAGGGAACCCGTCAACCGTTCACAGTGCTCACGGATCATAGGAATCTGGAGTGTATCAGGTCAGCCAAACGTCTGAATTCCTGCCAGGCTCGCTGGTCACTGTTTTTCTCAAGATTTGATTTCAGGATTACTTACAGACCAGGTTGCCAGAACGTCAAGGCTGACGCTCTCTCCCGCCAGTTCGATGATCCAGCCATCGAGGCCAAGCCTGAACCCATTATTCCCACTGCTCTCATCGTGGCTCCCGTTCAATGGGACATTATCTCCGAGATCACCACTGCACTGAGTTATCATCCCGCTCCACCAGCATGTCCTGCTGATCGTCTCTTTGTTCCACCAGATCTCCGCCACCGTGTGCTTCAATGGGTCCACTGCACTCCCAGCGCAGGTCATCCAGGTATTACCGCTACCATTCAGTTGGTCTCAAACCGCTTTTGGTGGGCTTCTCTTCAGTCTGACGTTATCAAATTCGTTCACCAATGCTCTGTCTGTAATACTGTGAAATCCTCCCATCTCAAGCCCGCAGGATTGCTGCAACCTCTGCCAGTACCACAGCGTCCCTGGTCTCACATCGCTGTGGATTTTGTAACGGATCTACCTCCATCACAAGGATTCACTACCATCCTCTCCGTGGTGGATCGTTTCTCCAAGTCCTGCCGTTTTATTCCTTTAACCGGTCTGCCCACGGCCTTACAGACTGCAGAGGCTTTATTCAATCAGGTTTTCCGTCTGTTTGGCCTGCCCGATGACATTGTAACTGACCGCGGCCCCCAATTTACTTCCCGTGTCTGGAGAGAATTATGTGCTAAGCTAAACATCAATGTCAGCTTAACCTCTGGTTACCATCCTCAGGCCAATGGCCAGGTTGAACGTCTTAACCAGGACCTAATTCGTTTCCTGAGAACTTACTGCCACCAGAACCAACGGGATTGGAGTCGTTTTCTGGCCTGGGCGGAGTATGCCCAGAATTCTCTGATAAAGCCTGCCACTGGTTTAACACCCTTTCGATGTGTTCTAGGTTTTCAGCCTCCCCTCTTCCCGTGGGCCAGGGAACCTTCCGACCTCCCAGCGGTAGATGCCTGGCTCCGGCGCAGCGAGGCCACCTGGGATGCTGCTCACGTCCATTTGCAGCGCGCCATTCACCGTTATCAGCATCAGGCGAATCAAAGGAGGCGTGAGGGTCCCAGATACCGACCTGGCCAGTGGGTGTGGCTTTCCGCTCAAGATCTTCGTCTCAAGCTCCCATGCAAGAAGCTCTCTCCTCGTTTCATTGGACCATTCAAAATACTCCGCCAGATAACTCCTGTTTCTTTTCGTTTGTCACTCCCTGCTCAGTACAAGATCTCACCCACCTTTCATGTGTCCCTTTTCAGACCCGCTATTGCCCCCAGGAGTGAGAGGAACCGGGAGGAGGTCGCTGCTATTCAGACTCCCCCCATTGAAGTGGACGGTGCGGAGGCTTTCCGGGTGCGAGAGATCCTGAGCTCCAGACGTCACGGCGGGGTTCTACAATATCTCATTGACTGGGAGGGCTACGGTCCTGAGGAACGCTCCTGGGTCAGGTCTCAGGACATATTGGATCCCACATTAACTGCTGCATTCCACCAGGACCACCCAGACCTACCTGCTCCAAGACCCCGTGGAAGACCCCGCCGTCGACCAGGTCCTCGCTTCCGGAGCCGCTCGCAGGGGGGGGGGGCTCTGTCACGGAACGCACGACAACGCCTCCTCCTGGTTTCACTAGATCCCTCTCTCCTGCATACTAGGACTTCATTTCCCTAATCACCTCATTATGCTTTCATCAGCCTCACCTGTGCACCCTCAGCTACCCTTTATCTGGACTTCGATTCTGGATATCCCTTGACTACTTTTGAGTTTCTGTCAGCTTGTTCTCTGTTTGTCATCACCTTTAATAAATATCTGCAAATGGATTCGACCGTCTCCACCTCTACGTCACAGATGCATTAAATTGATCAAAAGTGTTAGTAAAGACATTAATAATGCTGCAAAAGATTTTTATTTCAAATAAAAGCTTTTTTTAAACTTTCTATTCATTAAAGAATTGTGAAAAAAAATGTATCACAGTTTTCACAAAAATATAAAGCAGCACAACTGTTTCAACATTGATAATAAACGTTTCTTGAGCAGCATATTAAAATTATTTCTGAAGGATCACGTGACATTGAAGACTGAAAATTCAGCTTTTCCATCACATGGATGAATTATATTTTATGATTTCCATTACACGAGAGTAGATGTTAAAACTTCATGCTGATTTGTACTCGGTTTTCGCCAAGATAAGCACCAACTGGGCACTTTACTTGCGCGTCAGCACACACAACGGCTGTGATGCTGGCTCCGGAGATCAACCACAGTGCGGTCTCCCCAGCGGATCAACATGACCAACCGTCTGGATTGATCTGAGAAGGGTACATGGGGTCTTCAAGTGGGCACCTTCCATCCTCAGTGTTTCGTAGACTAGCCCACGACACCTCAAGAGGGCTCGACAATGATTCTGGCGTCCCAGAGTCAACCCCCTCCATACCCCACTCAACTCAGCCTAACTTCTTTCTATTGTGCTTGAGATCCCTCCTGCTGCTGAGGTTGCTCCTTCCTCGTAGTTCAGAGGCATAAACCCTTGATGTGACCTAACCTCAATCTCCTAACCACAATCTCTAACGCCACAATCTCACCGCAACCCGACCAACCCGTTTGACTAAGGGTGTCGAAGCCTCACTGTCGTCGTTAAAGCAGGTTCCGTGGCAACGGTTCTGTATGGCATACTGTAACACACAACAACCAACCATTGTTGAAGATTTTATTATTTAGAAAATAAGTATTTAGCTGTATATTAGTACATCATTATTTCCTCTGTGTGTGTCTTTTGGGGGCTTGAAGAAAGGTCAAAATGCTTGCTGATACAACAGAGAGTGCTATTTCAGTATGTCACATGGTACAAAGTATTTCTCAAAATATCTATAGGATGTATTACCATTTTTGGAGGTGATGTGAAGCTGTCCACTTTTTCTGGAGTGATCGCCTGCAGGAGATGCTCGGCTTTGTTTGTTAATAAAGTCTAATATATCTGGCATCAAAGATTCTTGAGAAGTGATTTCAAAAAAAGATTGAAACCACGACACCATACACGCCAACCCGTTTGACTAATGCCGAGTTCAGACTGCACGATTTTAGCCCCGATTTTGGCTCGCCGACAGGTTTTGAGAAATCGCCGACAAATGCCCGAAATCACAGGCAAATCGGTGCTCGTTCACGCGAGTGACAATCACGCAGTGTGAATGAGCAAAGACGCGATCTGAGAGAATCACCGACGAGTCGCCGACGCCCATGAGATATTTGGCATGCTAAATATCTGGACCTGTCGGCGATTCAAAATCCTGCTGTGTGAAAAGTGTTATGACTGAAAACTACATCGGCGATGACCGACAGCCAATGAGAGAGCAAGATACAGGACAGCAGGATGTTCGGGGAGGAGTTATAGACCAGAATATCAGTATTTTAATAGATAGCCCTTTACAATTATATCAAACAGAAACAAAGCACAAACATTTGCATGACCAGCAGCAACAGCAGGACATTTGCTAAATTATTTATTTACCCCCAACTCTCTTTGCACAGTCCTTGCTCCCCTCGTCTTCCCAACCATTTCCTCCTGCATAAACTGTTTATTTTTCTCATTTTCGCTACAAATCAGCGCACATACAGTTTGGATCGCAATCTTCTTGTAGGCTATCATTTTTAATAACAAATTAAGTGTCGCGCGAGAACTCCGGTCTCACGCACGCGTGATCTTCCGTTATTTCCTTATCACTTCTCGCGTTTGTTTGGTTGTGAAACGTAGTTTGCGGACCAGGCAGAAGTTGTCGGCGATTCTTTCTTTTGTAAAGTCATGCAGTGTGAAACCTCCTGTCGCCGATCCATCGTGCAGTGTGAACACAGCAGCAACTGAATGTTACCCCAGATAGTCATGCAGTGTGAAAACAACAGTGACCCGATTATTTTGAAAATCGTGCAGTCTGACCTCGGCATTAGGCTGTCGAAGCCCCACTGTCGTAGTTAATGCAGTATGACATTCTACCTACCGCAAAACACAACAATATCTGTCCAACACAAATCCTCATTCACGCAAAATACAGCACACGGGATTGTAATAACTATGATAACTATGCAAACTATACAAATAATCCAACAGACTCTTCAAGTTTTTCAAGAATTCTTCGAAACCGTAGTGTAGCGGCCTGTACACAGCCAGCCAGAATCTTTCCGTCTCAACCACAGCCAGTTGCTGCTCCTCTCTGCTGCTTCAGATAAGTTCTTCACTGTGCGACGCAACTCTTGGACACTGAATCTGACGTCTCTGAGAAACCGGGTTGTAGAGTGTGCTACAATTCCTCGACAACCCACTTCCATCCTCGACAACCCACTTCCACTGGATAAACCCGGATTCTCCATCCTGGCTGTTCTGCTTCAGTGGCCAGATGAGCATACCGCAGTTTCTTCCTCTCATACACCTCATCTACAACGAGGAAGCTTTCGCGCTTCCTCCCGCTCATTCGGGGACACCACGTCCTGATCCGTTCGGACAACATGGCTGTGGTCTCCTATCTCAACCGTCAGGGCGGTGTCAGGTCCAGGAATCTCTTCCTACTGACACACCGCATTTTAGTTTGGTCTCAGAGCCGCCTGCTCTCGCTCAGAGCGACGCATGTGCCGGGCCATCTGAACGACGGTCCAGACATACTGTCCAGGAACCTCATCTCCTCAGGAGAATGGTCCCTGAACACACAAACGGTCCAAATACTGTGGCGGCTATTCGGCAGAGCAGAGGTGGACCTCTTCGCGTCAGAAGAGAACGCTCACTGCCCAATATTTTTCTCAAGGAGCGAGGACGCGCTAGCCCAGGAATGGCCTCGCCGCCCGCTCTATGCATTCCCTCCGATCGCTCTGCTACCACAGGTAATTCAGAGGATCAGGGACACACGCCACTCGGTGCTCCTCATAGCCCCGCGTTGGGAGAGTCAGAATTGGGTTCCGGAGCTCACTCAGCTGTCGCAGACAGCCCCGTGGCCCATCCCAGTCAGAGCAGATCTCCTCTCTCAAGCTCGCGGCACGATCTGGCACCCCCATCCACGGCGCTGGGCGCTACATGCATGGGTGATCAACGACTATTCGTCGATTTGCCAGAAGGAGTAAGAAACACTATCATACAGGCTAGAGCACCTTCCACGAGAAGGCTCTATGCGTCTAAATGGTCTGTGTTCTCAAAATGGTGCACCGACAAACATCTGGACCCACGGTCATGCGAGGTGCCGTCTTTGCTTGTTTTCCTTCAAGAGATGCTGGACAAGGGCAGGTCCCCCTCCACTCTCAAGGTTTACGTGGCAGCCGTCGCGGCGTTCTCTGAACCCCGACGCGCTCAGTCCCTGGGCAAAGACGAGTTAGTCATCCGCTTCCTCAGGGGAGCTAAGAGGATGAACCCTCCGCGCCCCGCTTCGGTTCCTATCTGGGATCTTTCTATAGTTCTCGAAGCTATGAAAGCACCCCCGTTCGAACCGCTCGAGTCTGTGGACCTAAAATACCTCTCGCTCAAAACCGTTTTTCTGACGGCTCTGTCCTCAGTAAAACGCGTGGGGGATCTTCACGCGCTCTCATCCAGCGCCGCGTGTCTCGAGTTTGGCCCGAATGATTCTGTTGTCATTCTCAAACCTAGACATGGCTATGTCCCGAAGGCGATTGGTACCCCGTTCAGGGCTCAGATTATTTCCCTATCGGCTCTGCCTTCATCCGATAGTGAGCGCGACGCCAATCTCCTCTGCCCGGTGCGGGCTCTGAGATTGTACACTACGCGCGCTGCCGTGTTCAGACGCGCTGAGCAGCTTTTCGTGTCGTTTGGGGGGCGCACCAAAGGTCTGGCCGCCTCTAAACAGACACTGTCTAGATGGATAGTAGACGCTATCGCCTCTGCTTACGCATCTAAATGCCTGCCCTGCCCTCTGGGCATCAGGGCGCACTCCACTAGAGGCATGGCCTCATCGTGGGCATGGTCCTGTGGAATTTCCATTCATGACATTTGTGTGGCCGCGGGATGGGCCTCCCCGTCCACTTTTGTCAGATTTTACAACTTGGAAGTTCCCGCCTTGCAGGCAAAATTACTAGCTGTCTAACGACCAGCTCCCTAAGAAGCTGCATTACTGGGAGTCCCTCACACAACCGGTTCGCCCCTTGTGCTCTCCTTAAATGCTTATACACTTCATGTGCCCGCTCTGCCGGCCTCATACATGCTTATGTATACACTTCATGTGCCCGCTCTGCCGGCCTCATATTACATTCACTCCACGTTAAAAATCCCCCGGTATCACCCTGGGATTTATGAGTGGATTCATAGCGCGCACGGCGTTGACCAGGTGTTCCCGCAGCGTAAGCTAGTTTACGCAATACGAGAGAACCTCTCGTAAGAGAACGAATCGGTTACCTAACGTAACCTCGGTTCTCTCTAGAAGAGGGAACGAGTATTGCGTTCCCGGCCGTGCTTGCGCTACTAGCGTTTCGCTTCACGCTGAAATAAATCAACATATAAGCCTGGGAGAGACTGTTATATACACCATAGCCACGCCCATTCTGGCGGGCTATGACGCAATGAGCGCGCGGGCGCCTCTCATTGGAAGCGGGTTCAGCCCCGCTCTCCCATAGGCTTAAGCAGTTCTCTCTGAGCGAACCAATGAGCTGCTAGCTAGCCTGCTCTAGGTCTGCCGCAGAGGAACTGCGTTGTGTATGGATACAAATTATGAAATAATTTTTTGGCTTCAATATCTCAGCAAAGATGAATCTTTCCCGCAGCGTAAGCTAGCTTACGCAATACTCGTTCCCTCTTCTAGAGAGAACCGAGGTTACGTTAGGTAACCGATTCGTTTTAAATAAATAATAATAATAAAGTTTCACAATATTACTGTTTTACTGTATATTTGATCAAATTAATCCAGCCTTGGTGAGCATAGACTCATAGAAACTATGAGTTTATGCATAGAGCATAGAAAAAAACATTAAAAAAATCTTTCCAAGCTCAACTTTTTGAACAGTAGTGTATTTTTTTGCCAATACATGACTGTCTTCAGTGTAACATAAAAGTAGGCTCTATTTTGAAGAATGTTTTAGTAGCTTTTTTCATGCAATTACTGTATTTGAATCATTTTTGAAGCTTAAAAGGCCCAACCATTTACTGTAATTGTTTATTACTTTATTTCCAAGGAATAAACAATTACAGTTTAATTTTTATGAGAACAAAATGAGAACAAAATGATGACACAATTATGTATCTGGGAGCTTTTCCTTTAATACAAGTTGTTAAAGTAGAGTCCGTCTTTCTAAAACATTTCAGTTCTGTTGGTCTTGCTGAAAGGTCGGGATGACTAAACTGCTAGGTCACCGAGGCAAGATGATTTTTTTTGCCAGGTTCATGATGTGTCTTATTCCATGCCATCAGTTAAACATGGCCATGATGCCAGATTTGGGTGAGGAAATGATTCACCAGCCTGATTCAAGTCATTTGAATTTCCCTTTGAATAGGCAGTTCAGATGATTTAGTGATAGTGAAGAGACTGATGATATTCAAGGATGTAATAGACAAATGGATCATCTTGGGGCAGTAAAATACATGGACACATTTGACTCGGACTTTGAAATTTGAAGGACTTGTTTAATGTACTACTTGAACTTGGGCTTTGGGGAGAAGAGTGGTGATAGAAAAACTGCCCAGTGCTTTCTGTAGAGTTCTTGCTCTGGTCTCAGGGCAAAGAGAAAGAGAGGTGATAGGCTCTCAAGATGTTTATGTGTTTAAAAATGACTCGATGAGTTCCAACACAATCTTTATGAGCCCCACTTCCAGTCCAGTGCCATCATAAAAAGTGGATGTTGCAAAATACATGATTGATTCCTTTTTTGGAACAGAATCCATTATTGAAATTACTTTGGTAAATTGGTGAATCTGTTCATTTGTAACATTTTGGCTGAGGTTCAGGTTGAAATAAAGTATTCATTCATTCAATTTGGCCCTGTGACCACATTTTACTCATTTAATTCTTCAGGCTTCTGAAATACTTTACCAAAACTATTTTTATATATTTTTTACTTTCATTAATGAAGCAGCATGGGTTCTTGGAACAACTCCAGGTTTTTTCAAGTGCATGAATTTATGAAACAGAAATAATGGGCGAGATTAATCAGGTTGTTCCTAATTTGATTTCAGAAAGCATTAGTGGGAGAAGAAAATCAAGATGGAGCGTTACGGAGGCAGATATACCAGCCTTGTGATGTATCTGGCGCTTGATCATCATTAATAAGAAATGTAATCAGCTGTAGCAGTCCAACTTTATTAAATTTGCTGACCTAAAAGCATGAGATAGCAATGCTTGATTCATATTTTGTGGAGTAGTCCATTCAGTTTACATATAGGATAGTTCACATTTTCTGGTCATGTATCAATTTGTAATCACTTTTTTGTTGTATGTATTATTATTGTTGTTGTTATTTAAAAAAAACTTAGGTAATAATAATAATAATAATGAAAGAATTTTAAACACAGGCACATCATTTCAAATGGGAGTAATACAATTTAAATGTATTTATACATATATTGATCGAGCATTGGTAGTTATATTATACTTTTTTTTCCACAGCCTAGAGCAGTCATGGAAAGAAACAATCGGCACTCTCCTCTGGGATTCAGCATGTTATAGCATCATTGAAAGAGCATACTTAAGGTAAACATCTGAAAATATTTCTAAAGAATTGAAGCTTTCCGGTTCCACTATTATTCAAGACTGGGAGACTGATGCTTGTCATAAAATCTATAGCTCTCCGGCTATCTTTATATTGCCAGCTAGACTCCAGCCTCTCTGTGAAAGCTAGATGCTGAACACACCTGAAAAGCATTAAAGCAGACAGCATCTATTATTATGTGCTCTTTTCAGTCCTCTTATACCACTCATTAGCTTCTCAGTATATGAAAAAGGCTTATGCCAAGTTGTCATAGCATATTATTGTTCTGCTTTTGGTTTATACTTGCATAAGGCTGCATAATGTGGCACAGAGCAGATTCCTTTTTTTTCTCCATGCGATTTATTAGAACGAAGCACCTCAACTCTCTGTGATCTCACAAGAGCCAAGGACGTGAGAGATGGGGGTATGAAAGGTCGGGGAAACAGAGCAGCAGGCATGACTAGACCGCGTCTCTCGTCTCGTGCCAGTGTTCTGCATGAACGCTCTGGCCGTTCTCAACACCTCCAGATCTGCAAAGGTCAGTGACTGCAAATCATCACATGAAGGAGAGGGAGTTCTTGCATGAAGATGGTTTCCAAGTAATAATACATGAACCACAAAGGGGATCAATGCATCTGCCCCTTTTAATCACTTAGGTCGGGTTAATGAAATGCTTGGCGGGCTAATCATCTCAAAAGCCACATATGCTCTGCTTCTCAATTTGATGAAATCACTGAGGAATGCCCTATTAGAGGGAACGAGGATGATAAGACTGAGAATTTTCAGCAAAATTCCAAGATTCATGTGCCGTGGAGCTTCTGTTTTCACGCACACTACCACCGACCTCAATTACCTCTGAATCTAAAGGGCAGGCCTTTTTCAGATATGCGTCAATGAGGAGCAGGATTTTAAAGGGATAGTTCACCACAAAAAAGAAAATTTGGTCATCATTTATACACCCTCAAGTAGCCCCAAAACCCATATGACTTTCCTGCTTAATGCAATATTTTATACATTTTGAATAATGTATTGGTTGTTTTTTTCCATGCAATTACAAAGAATATGCAAACGTACCATAAAACTGTAATGAAGAATGGGCAAAAGCATCATAAAGTAGTCTATGTGACTCGAATGTTCTGAAGTGATACAATAACTATATATGTGCCGAACATACTGACATGTACATGTCTGGTGAGCTGTTAACAACTGTGACAGGATCATTGAGTCAGTTAGTCGAGAAGTAAATCAATAAATCATGGACAAATCATTCAGGGCTGTGTTTTCCAAAAGCATGATCGTAAATGATAAGTTGATCGTGGAACAATTGCCACCAATTTTGGGAAACGCCGCCCAGACTAGTATTAGGAATCATTAAAAATATTCAACTCAAACAAATTACTCATTCAGAAATCAGACATAGCTACTTATAGTAGCTACTTATAGCTACTTATATACACTTATAAAAGTATTAATTCCTTTAAGAAGAAGAAAAAATCTCACTGACCTCAAACTTTGAATGGTAGTGTAAGTCATGTGTGCCACTTAATGGTGCTTTTGTGTCAAAAATAATAGCTCTGTGTAACGTTAATTAAAATGTTTTGTCGTGCCATGATTTGGATTAATGCACATGGAAACGTGGGTGGAATGAGCCACGACAAGGAGATTCTTTCACAAGCTTTACACATTTTCCAGATGTTTGCACATAAGTCCAGATTTACTGAACAACTTCTGACACAGATGTAAGTTACAGTTCACAGCACACTCGCCAAAAGTGCCATATTAAATTAATAAACTCAGACTTTATATTCAGTCAGCTGATAGGCGCTCTTGCTCCGGCACGTGCGATGAGCATGCGAGCTACCGTTAAATATGTTTTTCAACGGCTCTGCCTCTAATAACAACAGCTGATTTGCCATGGTAACTTCACGCTTATATACTAAGGAGTGCGTAACTGAACAACCAATAAGCAACAAGAACACAATAGAGGTAGTTAAGGGACTTAAAGGGCCAGGTTACTACACTATTAATTTTCCTTTAATGTTACTGTCAAACTCTTGAAAAAAAAAATGAAATCAGTTTTGAGTTTTGTTTCTTGTGAAGTGGGATAGTTGCGTGGCATTCGAAGCAGGGCTTTTCAAATCAGTCACTTATGGAGGTTCTTTACAATGAAGGCTTCTGTTAAAGAAGGAACCGAGTTAACGATTTTTTTTAAATAATTGTAACCTTATGGCGCTTTTCCATTACCAGTACCAGCTCGACTCGGCTCGCCTCGACTTGGCTCGCTTTTCGCTCCGTTTTCCATTGCAGAAAGTACCGCCACAAATAGTACCCGGTCGTCATAGCGACGCATTTCGTTCCTCGTTGCCCCATCAAGCTCTCGCTGGATCCTCTCTTCGGTAACCAAACAAAGGAATGTCTGCACCTCCTCGTTTGACCACGGCGTATTCTTCCGAGTTGCCATAATAATAGTAGTAAGTTTAGTAACTATCTCTGGCCAAACTATTTAAAAATGGCAGGGTTATTCTGGATACTCCATCTGGCGCGTGCAATGATGACGCAGATTCTCTGTGACCAATCAGCAGTCGGCATTGTTTTCACTTAGCCACTACACAGCGCATGTACATGACTAAATAGTATCCCTGTGATAATTCACTTATCAATGATGGGGTAAACCAGGTTTTCTGCCCTAACATTGTCCTTGCCCTAACACTACCTAAAACAATAAAGCCTTTCCTCCAGCTCCCTACACTCTTGCAGGGTAAAAGAGTGGAAGCGGGTAGGTTATTTCAATTGATGGTGGCTATAAACTATGACATGCACATATAGCCTACACACAAGCAGTGAGTGCTTGTCTCTGTGGATATGATAAGTATGTCTGAACTATGGTAAAAATAAATCCAGCTCAGCAATACTAACCTACCCAGCGGCAGGGTGAGCTGTACGGATTTACATATAACTTCCAATACAGAACCTTATCCCTCATTAAACTTTAATGCAATGACACAACTTGTGTTTCAGAAAAAAGTACAGCCAGAAACGAGACATTTCCCCTATTAAACCAAAGTTAGATCTGCGATGCTTTCTGATCATATTATATTTAATTTTTGCACTTCTAAATGGTGTTGACTTTTCACAAACTCTTTCAACTTCTTAGAGACTAGCAAATGTGTAATCACAGTACTTTACCACCTTAATAATGTGTTGTTAAGTTAATTAACTGCATGAAACTCATTAGTTTTTATCAGAACCATGTTTGCTCAGTCTGATAAAACAGAGAGGGGTTATGGAGTCTATGACCAAATTAAATGAGTTTTCATATAGATACCATCCTGCTGTGAACCGACTATTTATGCATCCCGACCCTAATTTGAAGTCTAAATTACTCTTCATCTCCAACACAAGTCAGTGGAGGGATAAGGTTTACAATGTTCCCGTTTTCAAACAGACATTCGTTTGATTTGAAAGATGTGCCAAGCTTTCCAAAAGCAAGAATGGTCTTCATTTTAGTACAGTAAGGAAAGTCAACTGCTTTGCCTCCAGCTAATTCTCTTGTAACATATGAGTATATAGCACTTCAGATTTTAATAGAATTATCCATTTTAGCTCCTTCCCTCTCGCGCAGAGTGTCCCGTTAGTTCACTGCATTCGGCATGCTGCTGAACTGTCTAGTGGACACAAAATATGGAGCTGAAATTAGTCAAGTAGGATGTGCTGAGAATGTAGATGCCACACAGTGATATTTAAAAGCTCTGCTCTCCTGTACGAGTTGTTCTGTAGAACATTATGGCAGATTATGGAGTGCTGCGACATGCAGTTCGACAGAAACAGCACTGATGCTACATTTATCCATGCGGTAATTGCAGAGCTTCTGCTCAGAGGCTTTTTCTGAGGTACCTCTCAAAATTCAATTTCAGAACTCATTGACTCAACTGTTGCATCTCAAACAGTGCAAATGCAGGAATGCCTAATGTATGCGTATGTCACAATAACAGAGTGAAGTCATAGGGAGAGACTGAGGAGGATTATCTATATTGGCGCACATAAGGTGGGTGTAATCCCTCTGAGATAAACGTGTTTTAATTGGTTTCCTGATTAAAGTGTAATCCATTAATTTATATATTAAACCAAGTTAATAATAATAATAATAATTCATTACATTTATATAGCGCTTTTCTAGGCACTCAAAGCGCTTCACATAGAAGGGGGGAATCTCCTCAACCACCACCAATGTGCAGCATCCACTTGGATGATGCGACGGCAGCCATATTGCGCCAGAACGCTCACCACACACCAGCTTACTGGTGGAGAGGAGACAGTGATGAAGCCAATCAGAATATATGGGGATGATTAGGAGGCCATGATGGACAGGTGGCCACTGGGCGAATTTGGCCAGGATGCCAGGGTTAAACCCCTACTCTTTCGAAAGACATCCTGGGATTTTTTGTGACCACAGAGAGTCAGGACCTCGGTTTAACGTCTCATCCGAAGGACGGTGCTCTTTTGACAGTATAGTGTCCCCGTCACTATACTAGGGCGTTAGGACCCACACAGACCACAGGGCGAGCACCCCCTGCTGGCCTCACTAACACCTCTTCCAGCAGCAACCTGGTTTTCTCAGAAGGTCTCCCATCCAGGTACTAACCAGGCTCAGCCCTGCTTAGCTTCAGTGGGCAACCAGTCTTGGGCTACAGGGTGATATGAAGCTGACGAATGAAGTTGAAGACAATTGACTATTGGAAGGGTCCAGAGATACACCCTTTAAAAAGGTTCAATGGGGTTCTTTAAAGAACCTTTTTGCCAAAAGGTTCCATAAGGGAGAACTGTCCTAAATGATTGCATAATACTTTTATGTTTAATGGGTTATTTAAAAAATTTTCCAGAGATAAAGTATGTTTATGAGCTGTTTAATTCATACAATTTAATGGGGAAAAAATATTTCAAACATTTACATTTACATTTATTCATTTAGCTGACGCTTTTATCCAAAGCGACTTACAATTGCTATATATGTCAGAGGTCGCACGCCTCTGGAGCAACTAGGGGTTAAGTGTCTTGCTCAGGGACACATTGGTGTCTCACAGTGGATTCGAACCCGGATCTCTCACACCAAAGGCATGTGTCTTATCCACTGCGCCATCACCACCCCAAACAAATGATGGGATCACATGGGAACCCCTAAAAAGCTCTATATATGAAGCACCTAATAGAACCCTTACTGTGCGTTCACACCGGACGCAAATAGCGCGTCAAATTCGCGTCTACCGCGTGTAGTTTGACGCTTGACCACTTTGTGTTAATTCGCGCGTCAAGAGTGAAACTGACACGCGTAAAAATAAAAGTTTGAAGCGAAATTTACGCGCGTCAGAAGCGAAATCCGGAGGCGGCCATCTTTTTTAGATGTTTATCGAGCATTACCATTAGCAGTAATCGAGAGAGTCACCGCTCGTATTTGCTCTGGAGAGCAGAAACAGCTGCGTAGGGTACATCATCGCTGTACTCGGATCCACCAGACCCTCCGGAGGGTTTCAGGAGTTTCACCATTTGTTCCAGGAGCTAGGTTTGGTGGACCTAACGGTGAGGACGTTGACGAGGACAGCGTAGGCCGTGTAAAGCCTCGGCCTCGAGTGGTCGCTGCCTGACGAGCCCGCGCTCTACAGCCCGGCAAGAGGTTCACCCTCGCCCGCACATTTATTTGATAATAAATGGAGCCAGCCTCCAAAAGTGAAACCTGTCCTGTGATTTTTATTTATTTATTATACACTAAGTGTTTGTTGTTTTTACATTAAAATAATAATGTTTCATATAATCTAAAATAGATATGGAATAAATAGCATTCAATACAAAATGAGTACTATCTCTCATATATTAAAATCAAGATTTTATGTGAAAGATTTGCTTTGTTGTGCATTAGAACCACACCAGACATTTTAGTAATATTACAAAATAGTTTAATAAAATAACATAAACTTTCACTTCACCACGTGACAGCAGCAAGCAGGCTCCTGATTGGTTAACGCGGCGCGAATTGACGCAGAAGTTCAAATTTTTCAACTCGGGCGGCAGACGCGAATTCGCGTCAAACGCATGAATGCACAAATAGCACTAACTAAATCATTCGCGCGTAACGCGCTTCCGCGCCAGACGCTTCAATTCGCGCCATTCGCGCAAACTTGACGCGCGAATGTGGCGTATTCGCGTCTACCGCGCCGCGCTCTACGCCTCATTCGCGCCGCAGGAATTTTTTACGCGCATAACGCGTCTTTGCATTGACTTAACATTGAAATCACTCGCACCTGACGCGCTATTCGCGTCCGGTGTGAACGCACCATTAAAGGGATACTCCACTTTTTTTGGAAATAGGCTCATTTTACAACTCCCCCAGAGTTAAACTGTTGAGATTTTACCGTTTTTGAATCCATTCAGCCGATCTCCTGTTCTGGCGGTACCACTTTTAGCATAGCTTAGCATACATCATTGGAGTGGACAAGACCATTAGCATTTCTAAAAAAAAAATGACCAAAGAGTTTCGATATTTTTCCTATTTAAAACTTGACTCTTCTGTAGTTACATCGTGCACTAAGACCGACGGAAAATGTAAAGTTGCGATTTTCTAGGCTGATATGGCTATGAACTATACTCTCATTCTTGCGTAATAATCAAGAAACTTCACTGCCGTACCATGAGAGCAGCAGGCGTAATGATATGCCGCAGCGCCTGAAAATAGGCCACCTTCCGTCAACACAACGGAACTATTTTCAGGCGCTGCGTCATATCATTACGCCTGCTGCTCTCATGGTACGGCAGTGAAGTTTCTTGATTATTACGCAGGAATGAGAGTGTAGTCATTTTTAGTCATTTATAGTCTTTTTTTTTTTAGAAATGCTAATGGTCTTGTCCACTTCAATGATGTATGCTAAGCTATGCTAAAAGTGGTACCGCCAGAACCGGAGATCGGCTGAATGGATTCAAAAACGGTAAAACTCAACAGTTTAACTCTGGGGGAGTTGTAAAATGAGCCTATTTCCAAAAAAAAGTGGAGTATCCCTTTAAAGGCTTTATATAAAACCTTTTCTTCTAAGAGTGTACGAGCTGTCTCGAAGAAAGACGAGCGAGTCTGCTTGAAGGTGAGTAAAAGACAATCGCATACCTCTGCTGAAAATCAAGTGGAGCCATCCATGTGTCAGGACAGGACAACGTTGCGTAGGTGTCTTGTGAAAAGATTTTGATTTACCCTAAAAATCACCTGCATCTCTGAAATATCCTGAAATGTTGATCTGTATGCACTGGAGCTGAAAAAACAATCAAGCAAGCATCACTGGTTACATGTTAGTGTCAGACATCAGACGGACATCATAGTATACGCCTATTAAGCAGAAAGGCAAATGGTTTTTGGTGACATTGTTCAGACATTGTTCATTGAGATGTGGTTTAGAACAGGAAAAGAGATTGAATTATATATATTGTTTGTTTCTGAAAGAGATTACATATACTGTAATATGGGCCATATATAAATGTAAATCTAAATGTAAACCATCATTTTATGTGATGTCTGTAGCACACATAATGTCAGAAGTTTTGCTATACCAGGACATGCTGCCGAATTTTGACATTCATATGCTTTTTACTCAGTCAGTGGCCTCTAATCCTCAATTAGTCTTTAACATCCAAGCTATTATTACCAGCAAATGGATTTGAGGGTGCAAAGCTTTCCAAAATGCACAAGTAATTGCTTAAAAACAGTTTCATGCATTGCAGTACTAATGTTTCTTGTCAGACAGGAAATAAATGAACTATAGATGCATGAAAGAAAAATGCACTGAAATTATGTAGGATCGGATCATAGTGATAAAATGACAATGCTATTGAAAATAACTTTTCTTCTAACATAAACTTCCATTGTTCATATTTCTTGTGTATATTTGCAGAGGTGAAAAGGGCACATGTTCATTCCTTCCTCAGTTGACTGCATATGTGCATAATTTTCTTTAGACTCCATTACTGTTAAGGAAGCATTGTGTAATGAGTAGTTTATGGCAGATATACATTTTCTGTTTGATTACTAAAGGAGAAAATAATATTTTAATGAACATATTAGCCACCTATTGTGGGAAAATGTCTACGGTACCTACTATAGTACTAAATTAAAATGCTCTGTAAATGTGAAAAAAAATCTATTACACTGCATTTCAGTTTTGTGCTCAGAGTGACAAGTTAATATATTTGGATTACTGTTCAATAGCAAACAAAGGCTACTGTAAATTAATTATACCGAACAGAGCATCTGTGTTGCCATGCAATTATTATTTAATTAAATAATTTATGAATGGTGTATTGTCCTTGAACTATGCCAAACTGTCTGAATTCACTATGCAATTACTGCCTCAGTCACCTCTTCATCTCTTTTTAAGACTTTACTGAAATCATTAACGGTGAAAAATATTTTGCTTACCAGCTTCTGAAGTGTAGAGTTTTGCACCAATCTCAATTTAAAGGTGCACTCTCTCAGTTTTTGCTTTAGCTTTACATTTAGCGGGCTCTTAATCATCCCAATAACCAGTGGTTTTGGACTTTAAACTGATGTCTATCAGTTTGGATGCATGCAGGTTCTTTACTAAATATAATCTGTTCTCTTATTATCAATATAATGGACATTCTTGAATTTAATCTCACCAATTTTGAACAGTGTTGATAGTTAGTGCTGGTATGCAGATAGCATTTTGCTGTGGTGACTGTGACCATTATGTTCATGCTTCATTCACTGTAAAAAGCACTGACTGAAAGCACAATATACAGAAAATGTATTATTATCCCTGTCATTTTAATAGCAGTAACTTGCTTAATTGCATGACACAACTGGTCATGTGATGTTAACATGGCGGCGGCCAAAAGGGGGCGACCCTCTCCATGTACAATAAAATCTAAAATTCTGGAAAAAGTGCACTTTAAATGTAATTTTAATTATATTTAAAAACAAAAGGCTGTTCATATCATTATGTGAATCAGTTTTTTAAAAAGCAAACATTACTGAGTCCCCCTTTACTTTTCCATGAAGTTAAGATTTGAAGACATTTTAATAATGTTGCATAAGTGACCTTTGGGGAAGCTTAATTCGTCATAATTTGATCTTCTAGCAAACCTGGCGTGGCCACAAATGATCTCCCTTTCGAGCTCGGGTGATGCTGAAGATCTCCTGTGGCACAGCACCTCCTCCTCCCTCAACGGCGCGCACACCACCTCCTCGCCTTCAACACTTGGAGTAGACGGAATGGTTGCACTACTTGCATTTTAACCGAGGCTGCATCCGCGTACTCGTAAAACCATTAAGGACAAGAACATTGGACAAGAATAGAGCGATGCCATCTTGTGACGAAACCTCAATCCAGTTGCGAAAGGAGCAGGATGAATTTAGTGCTCTTCAGATTCTTGGCATACCTTCATGTCGGGCTCCAGGTTGCTCTCCAGATGTTTATTTACCCTTGTCATCTGCATCCCCAGCCCTGTCACATCCTGGCACGCATTGGGCACACAGTGCGCTTGGGTGCGCTCCTGCCGACCCGCCAGCAGTCCAGGATACAGGGAGCCCTCAACCGCGCCCTGGTCCACCTCCGACAAAGTGGGAACAACTTCTTGCCGTACAATTTGAGCTTGGAAGTACTGTCCCGAGAACCGCTAAATGGAGACCCGGAGTCAATGTTCAGGTGCGTGTGTCAGGATATCGTTGTTCAGGGAGTCTCGGCTGTGCTTGCGTTCCCTCAGAGTCACGAGGAGCTCATACAAGTGGAGTTCATGTCCTCGTTTTTGGAAATACCTTTCATCAGCATCATTGAAAAGGGTGAACCTCTTAAGACACAGGTGAGCAGCAAACTCATTTTCTTTACTTTTATCCAAAGCGCTACTTAGATTTTGAGGAAGATGTGGCCAAACTGTTCCGATGTATTGGCGTCTGTCTGACTTGTGTAAGTCGGACTTGTTTTCGGTCTCGAATGTGCATTTTTCCAATTTCGGTTGTTTTCTGATTGTTTGATTATTTATTCTCCCTGTTATAACTCACTCGTTGTTATTGAGACAAAACCAACATAATCCAAAAGCGCGTGAGAACCGCGAAATGTTTTGTTTCCGCGACTCTTTTTTGTTTTGTTTTTTCACTGTCAAACTTTGATATAATGTTCCAAAATTAATCTGAAACATGTCATATAGTTAGAAATCTACAATGTCTCCTTAAACTGTGTGAATTAATCCAAATACAAAGAGTGCTGTAGTCATCGGGGTAGGTTTTTAAATTTTGTGCATTTAAGAATCGAATTTATTGCTTCAAATTAACCCAAACCATTTCCTTTTAAAATTTTCGATTAAAAATGGTTAACATATAAACAGCAAATAGAATTGGAAACAAATATAGAAATGCATAAAAGCATGTACTATTTGTGTTTGTCACTCTCACAGTTGGGACAGTACAGACATACATTTGGCACATTTTGTGCAATGCTTGTGGAAAGTAGATGAAGATGGAAGAAAACCTGCTGACAGATACCAGATGATTCCAGTTCTGTCATGTGAAATTCCTTCATTTGACCACAAATTATATTATTAGCCAGTTTTTGTTGTTGTTATCCTAATCCCTCTATTGTTACACACAGTTGTACAACTTCTACTGTCACCTAAGGAGGGTGGTGGGTAGAGAACTCTATTCTCAAACAGAGTTTACATGCTGAAAAAAAAACATAGAAAGAGTCAGTTAAAAAATATTTAAGAGTTAGAGCTGTGGCATGTATTTTAGGTGCTTTTGTCCAGGGGCCGGACATAGAGATCCTGATGTATTCCAGTGGAACAATCCTAACACTGTTTAGGGCTCAGGGTTGAGGCGTGCTGACTCTCGTTAGTATTCTAAGCAGCAACCAGAGCGGATGACAGTCGCACCAGTTGTTTCTGTCTCCAGCGGTGCACCCAGTTGCAGCGGTTTCTCCTGGCAGGGAAACCTCAAAAGATTTTCCTCCCGTCAAATTCTGCCAGCATATGGACACAAAGGAACAAAGGCACCCCTGATTTTGCATAAAGAGGCGTGAACAGTGGGTCAGCAGTGAGACTCATCTTTTAAGATGCTCATTCATAACAGCATGATTTATCCTACATCTTATAAAGTGTCAGTCAAAAGGCTTTTGTGTCTTGTACATTTACAACCTGGCTGCTCATAAAAGCTGCTTCATATATTGTGTTATTCTTAGCCAGAGCGAAATCATAAACAAGGTCATTTCTGTGATTAATGAAAATTATTAGCAAAATGTTTGTGATTGCTCCATTTTGACACAGCCCTCAGGAAGTGTGAAATCATTAGTGCCCATCTTTTTCTTGACAGAGCAAGGCTTGGCTCATGCCATCACTGTGAAGTCGTTAACTTTCCAAATTACTTTAACAAATTAAAATATAGATCTAATCCTATAAATTTCCCTGGCCAGTATGGGGACAAGGATGTTCATATATTTTAGGACACCACCCCTAGGATATTATGCTGTCTGAACACTTTTCAAAAGTAATTTTCTATCCTTGCTGAATATCTTCCCCTTTTGGCTCTCTAGAACGAAATAGCCATCCACTGGTGTCTTTTACCGAGCACTAGCCTGAATTTGCAATTTGATTGATTCAAATGAAATAGTTTCTTTCATTCCCGTGACTGTATTCGCCCCCACAGCAAATCAAACGCAGGGTAGATTACCATATTCTTAGTGTGTCTTAAATTATTTTGTTTGCTGACCAAATATGCCGGGCCTGTTTCGTTCTGGAAAATTCTTCTGCTCATCTACGCTTGAGTGCTCATTAACTTGTCTCCCTTCTATAGCAAATATTCCTAAGCACAAAAGGAAGATTAGCACATGCAAAACTAATTTTGTCCCTTTGAATGAAATCACATTCTAATCCAAAGGCCTTTCTCAATTATGACTCTTTGTTAGCTTACCAGTGGACAACCACTGGAAGGTTATTAGGCTTAATGAATCCTTAATTCAAGAGAGCCGTCGAGACTGTCCAAATGTTGATTTTGAGTTAAATCCAGGCCGTAACATTCACAGTGGACTCAGAATGACCTTATTCACGTACACCTAAATGAAGACATTAATTTGTGAAAAAGCTACAGTTATCTTGAAGATTCCCTCCTCATTATTTTATAGCATGACCTTTTGCCATTGCAGTCTTGCAGTAATCACTGAAAATAGTAACCTTTGGAAAATTGAAACCACAGCAGTGGTTCTCAACAGTGCACATTTTGAATGTCTTCCTATCAAACCAGGGTTGAGAACCACTAAGTTAGAGGACCATGATAACGGTCATCAGATTACAGAATATTTAGACAGCACAATATTTGTACAACAGTTCAATAAAAAAAGATCATGTTAAAAGTAACTTACATATCCATTTTAGACACAACATTGTCAGCTGTGTATTTTTGCTCCGCTAGTGAAAATAGTGTGAAAAGAAGCCACAGCAGAATCTGTTGTTGTGTGTCTCAGAGCACCAGACAGTAGTGGCACTACCGAATGAATCAGTGTTGTAAACAAATGACTTGAGTGAACGATTCAATGACTTGCTCAAAAATACATTAGCTGCGTCCGAAATCACATATACTCTTGAGTACAGTAGGTACTTATTTCGAATAAGTAATTACTTCACGACCGCTAAGAAAGTATGTTCTATAGTATGAATGTGTGTAGTATAAATGTAATCCGAACATACTACATTCTACCTCATTTATACTACATGAAGCCACAGAAGAGGATTTATGAATGGTGGTGAAGAGACGCAACTGACGCTGGTAGGTCACATGATAATTTGTTTATCAAATAAATAAACAAATGATCATGTAACCTACCAGCGTCAGTTGCGTCTCTTTACCGCCATTCATAAATCCTCTTCTGTGGCCTCATGGGATAGTAAAGTGTCCATCGACTGCACACTTCAGATTCTCGCCAGAAGAAGGAGGTCATCCGGGGTTTTTTTTGCCTACTATTTTACAATGTGAATTTGTAAATACCTCTTTTGTCACATACTGTTTTTCGCTTGTATATAGTAGGGAAGTATGCGATTTCGGATGTAGCCAGTCACTTGTTTCATTCCTGAATGAAGCAGTTAAGCGAATAATTCAATTACTCGCCCATTAAGAGAGTCGCTTGTTTTGTTACCGTATAAATCAATGTTTTGATCAGTGTTTTTTGACAAGCGAGATGAAGGGCAGTGTAAAAGTTGACCTTTTTTATCTTGAGCACCACATTTTTAGAACGCAGTGTCATGTGCAAGACGCTGCAAGAGACAGGAGCACAATGGTCAAACACACCTGTCTAGCACATGTTTACATAGAAAAACAATGGAAAAACTTCACAGTGGAATGCAAAAACACATTCTGTGTGAACGGGCCCCTTAGTCAAAGAAATAGATGCAACAGTAGATGCATTATCAGAACTCGCATTGTAAAATGGAGTGCCATATTGTGTTAAAATGGAATTTTAAGGAAAATGAGCACAAAACCTTCTTGTCTGTTATTTGCATGCGCAGTGTAGTGTGTAAAATGTATAGCTGAAGTAAACCTTACAACATTACCCATTTTTGTGCACTGCACAAAATACATATTTCCAAAAGCACCTGGAGAGCAAGTACTTATTAGTCATAGAGGTGGTCTACACTCCTTCTGTTGAGACAATGCCATGCACACATGCACACAAGTCACCACCTATTCCCAGCCGGTACAATGCCGATCATCGGTGCATTGCTGCTGTGATTGTCTGCAGCCTGGATCGCTCCATTATGGAGGCAGAGGGTGTAAATAAAGTGTGAAATACCTGGAGGAGATGGTCTGTAATCTCCCACATGTCCAGGGTTGAGATAAGCACAGATGGGCCGCTGAGGTCTGTGACAGTAAGGATGCGGGAAGAACGTGGTGCATCAGCCAGGTGAGGAAGAATTCTGCAAGCTGCGCTCATGGGGACGAGATGGCTCAGTGTTGCCAGGCACTTAATGTTACAGCACCCAAGCACATTCATACGATTTAATACACAGCCGCCGCGTATGTGGTTTAATACCGCCTGGATTTAGGTTAATGCCCATATACTGTAAGCCGAGAATGCTCTGACCCATCAAAACTAATTGAGCAAGTAAGCTGAGGGATGTTTTTTGAATGCTCTGGGTTGGAGCCCTCTTCTTAAAAACTTTTTTTTTTTTTATCCATTTTGATGTGCCTGCAAAGAATATGAGAGTTTAATTGAATCTGAAGGTCTGTTTCCAATAAGTGGCACGATTGCACCCTGAGGTACATATGACACTACCCCGACCTTATAACTTATTTCCACTCTAAAATGTGTCTTTGAAAATTCAACCCTCTCTCTGCCCGAGGTGAGCTTTGAAGTGGTGCCTGATCTCTCAATATAGTGTGATTGAGTTTTCACCCACTTCTGAATACGGTGTCTCACTGAACAAATCTCACTGGCGTTCAGATCTCATGACAGAAATGATTCATTGTCTTTATTTTGGCTGTTGGCAGCATTACGGTGGGCACAGCGCTGACCAGGCTGCATCGAATGCCAAAGATACCTCTCCAGAGTGGCTAATTCTTGTTTTTTCATGGAATGAATATTGTTGCTGTTTTCATTGTCCTAATCATAGCGTACTCTACTGCTCATAGCAACACAATGAACAGTCTGTTGATCTTTTTATCAGTTAACAGACATTTTAAATCAATTTTCCTTTGAAGGATTCACTCTTTAGCTTGGCTCTGGTTAGGGTCTATATCTCAATCTGCAATCTCATAGCCTCTCTGATGATTGCTTTGATGACAGAGCCGGTTAAGAAAACACACAGAGAGAAACAGCAGCGTCTGTTCGTTTTGGCATGGGAACCTGCAAACGGCATCTATTCTGAATAGGGGAGAGATTTGCATAAGCGGGTATTACAGTTTAGCACTATGGGTACTTTTGATGCAAAGTTCCCTTTCTGTGTGTCAAAGTCTCTCTGCAAGTCATTTTCCATCTCGTCTCCTCCTTTTTATTTCCATTAGTTTTGTCTTATCTCTTTCACCCAACTCTCTCGTGACTGTTTCAATTATCTTTCCCTTTTCTGAAGGGATAGAAAAAAGACAGACTTGGGCTGGATAACAAGGCTGAAGATGTGACAACCATTCCCATCATGCATGAAGCACGCAAACGGAGCTCTGCTATCATGCTTATTAATAACTATGCTTGCACTTCTGATCAGAGCAGTCTCCTGCCCATCTGCACAAAAATGCCTCTGCTTCAGTTAAGCTGTAAGTGAGGATTTTCACTTTCTGTGGGAGAGATTTGGCCTTTTTTTATTACTTGCATCGGTTTATAAAACACACCCCTGCACTTTAGGCTGGGACACACCAAGCCAACGGTCTGCCGTTGGTTAGTTTTTGATCATTGGTTGGCTTAGTTGTTTCAGTGTGTTCCTCACTATTAGCTCTAGTCGGAATGAAGAAAGAGATCAGCGTGATTGATATTCAAAATGGTAAGCAAGCGCTGCTTTATTTACGGATTGTATATCTGCAGTCCTAGTTTCGGTTGCCCTTTTTGAATGATGATAATAGACTGACCTGCTGATAAAGACAGATATTGACTTACACGCAGGTGCAGAACGCACATGCTAGTTAACAGTCTCCTTTAATGCTTTTGGTGTGTTCAAGCGCAGCTTTTTGGATGAGACGCAGCCGACGAGGGGCGACAACACAGTCGGCTTTCGTCGCTGCTAGTTCTTTGACGTTGGCTTGGTGTGTCCCGGGCTTTAAAGGAATTCCGGGTGTAGAGCTCAAGTTAACAAGTTAACAAGTTAAGCTCAATCAACAGCATTTGTGTTATGATGTCTACCACTAAAAATGATTTTGACTTGTCCCTTTAAAAAAATGGATGTATATATATAATGTTTTATTTATAATGTTATAATGTTTTTTTCCTGTTAAATCTGTATTATTTGAGCGGTAAAGTTGTTCTTGTTATTTGTATGGTTGTTTTAAGAATAGGCATTACATTTTCATGGCAACAAAGTAAAATTTGATATAACTTGAACAGAAGTTATATCAGAACAGAAATGGGTAGTAATAATAATCTCTGCTGTTAAGACTTAACTTAAAACCAATAAACATATCTGGAAGAAAAAAAAAGGTTAGTTTAGTGAAAGTTTTTGTCACACCAAAATCATGTTAACGCATATAATGTTGACATATTATGGCTACTACACTATTGAAACATTTTTAATGTTTATGGGTTGGCCTCAATCAAGTTTCTCACTGTAACCCATATTTTTTATTTGTTTAAAGAAGCAAAACGTTATTTTTTTAAGGCAATTAATCCACATTATAGCACTAGTGCTGATGGTTGAGATTAACTTGTATTGAACCCAGAATATTCTTTAAAACAACAACAGCATTTTTAGTTCAACTTGTTTTATGAGCAATTTTAAGATTCATAACACTTGTTCAAGCTTTTATTGTTTTTAATGCCAGTTGAGAACCAGTGAAAGAAAAACAATAACAGCCACAGTTTTGCTTTGAATCTTTAACCTACAGATTCATTAATTTCCACCCTCAGTTGGATAACTTCCCCAGTCTTGTAAAGTGCCTGAAGCTGGGTCGTCCTCTAGCTTTGAATGTTTTTGCAGTTGCAGTGCAATATGGAGCTTGTCTCTAAAGATACTTTCAGTGTTAACTGGGGATACACAGAGACAGCCGTGTGGAAGTGTTTATTCAGCTCTGTCAGACTCACTTACTGTTGGCTGTGTGTTGCTGATGATTGCAGACATTGTGCTGAATTACCTTTTGTGCCTCCCTGCACCTTCTTGCAAGGTTGTCCAGCCCCCTAAATGCACATTGCTTGGCTATCAGAATTCTTGTTAACTTTCATCTTTTTTCCCCCCTTTTTTTTCCATTTCAAGGGAATCGGAAAACATGACCTGCATTGCCTTGACATATCCTATAACATTATTTTCCCCTCATATAGATGACACAAAGGACTAAAGGGAGCAGGCGTCAACTGCCCGTGTTTATTTACAGCTTCACCTTTGAATCCACAGGCATAATGAAACACTGGAACATCGTTTGCTAAATGAATCATTCACTGATCATTATTTAATGAGTGTTTAGATGCCCTGTGTGGATAATTCAAAGCATTGACAGGTAAAACTATTGCTGAAGAAATGTCCTTTTACAGTTAGAAATAGATTTAGTTTTGTGCCAAACATGTATCACAGTCTTTAACTCTTCATTCGCTAGACATCATATTTTATTCCACTGGAAATCCATCAAGCTATTTTTGAATAGCTCGTAGATAGTAAGGAAAAGTAACTTAGGCTACATAATGTCTTATTTTTCTTTTCAGGTTTGTCCTTTTTCTGTATTGGGTTTTACTCTTAGCGTCATTTGGCAAATTAGACAAGACATTGCATATTGGTTTTATATTTATGTGAGATGATCTGTTGTGATCAGAGGTGGATTTTTCTTTCACACCTAACTTTTTTTAAACTGGGGTCTGCACGAGGGTTATAGATAATAGTATTATAACAGCCCAACTATACACTAAGGATGCACGATTAGTCATATTTTAATCGTGATAACTAACTTTTCCTTCTCTTGATTATTTAAAAATTCCCATTGTGATATTGGCCTGCTATTTATTCTGAAAAAAGAGCTTTTTTCTTAAAAGCATACATTTCGGGTGTTTTAAAGGGACGTGGTGGTGGAAAAAATTTAGGATGGGAGAAAAAAATCTTTTTGCGTTCCCACGAGAAACTTTGCATTTTCCTGCACAAATTGTTGTGAGCTCGGACAGACACTTCCTGTTTAATGTCCCGCTGGCAGCAGCTCAAAGTCATACAGCCATACAACAAATTACAAAGCGCTCACCAAAACCATGAATATTGATTGAAAGTGTAATAAAGCTATCATAGTTAGGGTTAGGTTAAATTGTATATGTGCCACAGGCCTATTAGGTGAAGTGGGCTGTAAGAAAACACGAAATGTGAAACTACCTTTATTACATAATCCCATTCGATAATTATACTATATAAACTTTTCCGTGTCTTCTCTTTCTCTGTAATTTCTCAAATGAGAATAATAGTGATTATAATTTGAGCAAAATAATCGTTATTATCAGTTTAACCGTTATTGTGCAGCCCTATACGGTATATACATGTATGATATATCTAATAGGATAATCCAACATGATCTCACGAGTATTCATGTGTATTTTACATAAAGTGTGGTTCTACCACACGTACATTTACTTACTTTTGCATAAACAGTGAAATGTACCATGTTGATGTATTGACATAATCTAAAACATAAATTATCTACAAAACAGCAGCAACTTTACAGATGTGCAAATGTTTACGAACTCTAATTTAATACTGAATGCATGGAATTAATCAGCTGATTCAGTTGCATTTATGATAAATGATACCATGTTTTAAGTCTCATTTATTTAATGCAGTTGACTTGTTTACTTAATTTAAATTATGACATTTCATTAGTTTCAGTGAGACTTCTGGTGCAAACTAATTTCAAAGAATTACATAATATTAAACAAGAATTTATTTTGTTTGTCGTGTGACAAAAAAAAAAGCATTTTATTAATATGCTGTGACTAAAAAAAAAAAAAATACACAAAAAACGCAACATAAAATGATCATACAATTTTATTTGTGCAATGTAATCCAAATCAATGGAGGCTTTGTGACAAAGTTCCAGTGATATAAGATGCTCATTGGCTTCACAGAGTATCCCGGAATAAGTTTTTCAGTGATTAACAACTTAAATTCCCTTAAAGTCAGTCACTTCGATGTGGTGTCGATGACTGACACTAGGGGTCGCACTTACAACCTAGAAGCTTTGCGTAGTTTCACTACGTGAAATATCATGGCCCACAGGGAAGGAAATGATTAGTTGAATAAAGTCATTATTTTTTTATTATTTTTTTGCGCACAAAAAGTATTCTCGTCGCTTGATAAACTTAAGAATGAGCCACTGTAGTCACTCGGACTATTTTAACAATGTCTTTCATAACTTTTGGGCCGGTCAGTTTCAATCCCAGAAGCCTATGGAGGAGTGATCCAGCTCTCAGATTTAATCAAAAATATCTTAATTTGTGTTCTGAAGATGAACGAAAGTCTTACGGGGTTGGAACAACATGAGGGTGAGTAATTACTGACAGAATTTTAATTTTTGGGTGAACTAACCCTTTAAGTTTTCTGTTAAATTGTAACAAGAGTTTGAATGCTATTAGTGCACTGATGGCCAGAGGAGACCTCATCCCCAGATAGAAACGGACACAGAATAGATGCCAAAAGGCCTCTGACACCTCTACCAAAATAAGAGAGCTAAAAGGCAATAACAAATGGTCTCCTCAGTTACAGTAAATCTCCACATAAAGTATGCATGGAAGCGATTTGTTCAAACCAACATTTCGCTCTGATTCCTGAATTCTTCTCTGTTCAAAAAACCTTTTAACTGTGATGTACATAAATGTACAGAGCCGTGTTAAACTTTCGGATCGCTAAGAAGTTCATTAGCATTACTTCCGCGAGGCGTACGCTGCGATTTGCTCAATTAGCAAGGAAAGCAGTAGGCAGCAAGAGCTGCCATCCACAGTCAGCCTGAAATGCACTGAAATCCTCTCTCTATACAGCCTGGCATATGCAGCCCGCTCGGCCGGCCTCATCTAGACGCTTCGTATGCAAAGCTGCTCTCAGAATGTTGACTGATAGCGTTTGAAACGTGCAAAGGACATCACAAGTAAAGAATAATCTTTTCAGGCTTAATGCAAAAATATCTTCACTCAAACACGCTATCTGATTCAAAGCCAGCCTGGCGGTAAGCGTGCTGCACTGTGGTCTTCAGAAAAGATCCTGACATATGATGCATGACGTGTAATGTGTTCCAGAATTAATGACATTAATCCATTTATGATTAATTATCCATTAATATTTGATAAAATTTTAATTAACTCAAGGGTAAATTAATGCTTTAAGTAACCCTTTTAAGCCTGACCTATGAAATGTTGCTACATGTAAGTTGATGGTGTCACTTAGAAACTATGATATAAAAGATATAAACTGACTTTATACAAATGGATGAAAATAAAATTATAATTATAATGCCCTGTGACAAACTGAGAAGATTTAACAAAATATTGTTTCTTCTATGAGTGCCTTTCAATATTAAAACCGCTGCTTTAGATTGGCTGCTTTTAAGCTCATGTTACAACTCCTCAGTTTTGGAAAGAGCAGCAGTACCTCTCTTTTGTCATCACTGAATTTCCCTAATCCAAAGACTATCGGTCTGTGCTTTGCAGATAATGATGATTTCATGCTTGGATCAGTCATCCTTTTTCAAGTTTTGGTTGACATTTACATGGTCTCTGCTCAGAAAGAATAACATTTTTCAATCAATGTCTGAACACGGCAGGCCTGAATCCTCCCAGGAGGTCTGGATGCCAAAAAACTGTTGGTGGGTAGAAATTTATCAGGCTGAGGCGAGATGAAGGCCACTAGTTGATGGCTTTGGGAAGTGTATAAAACTCTGGAGCAGGATGTCTGAATATGAAGATGATCTAAAATTCAGCAAAAAGATAGTGGTTTTCTAGGATATAGGTGGTTTGATGGATATATTGCTCTGAGGCTGAAGGCAATGAATTCCAGAGAAGGTTTATCATTTGGGACTAAAGGCAGGTAGCGGTAGAGCTAGAGTTATCTTTGTACTGTGTCCAGGGTTTGAAATTAACTTTTTCACTCACCGGCTAATTTGGCTACTAAATTTTTGTTACCGGCCAATCAGAACATCTACTAGCCAAAAGAAAAAAGAAATAAACCAGATTAACTACGTCACAGCACACGCACACGCGCTAACACATATATATATTATAAAATTTGGATTTAATACATTTCTTTCTTATTTTTTTATTTAAATAAAATCTTGTCATCCAGCCATCTCCTCCCTCTTTCATCCTCATCACCAAAAATGTATTTTAGGTTGACAGATCAATACAGTAAAAAGAACATCAAAAAAATGTTGGATGTTGGAAAATAACAATGTCTTTTCTGTTAACCAAATGCTTTTTAATCTTCGCTATTGCTTCAATGCAAATGAACAAGCATGCCGTTATTTGTTGCGTAGTGACGTGCATGTTGAAGTAAGCCAGATATAGTCAGATTCTGCGCAATACGCTGTATTTAATATCATGATGACTCACGAGTTGAGTATTTGCGTTAAATCTGCACAGATTTGGCTTACATGAACTTCCCCAGCAAAGTGAGTAAACATAATAAGTAACCCGCCAAATTGGCTAGTGATTTGACAGCGTTACACGCCACAGTTGATTTTTACCCGCATTTGGCGGGTGTTGATTTCAAACCCTGACTGTGTCTTCTGTACTGAAGTAATGTACATTCATTTCATGACTAGCTCTTAAGTGAGAGCGAGTCAGTGAACAGTGAACTTTTCAACCTTTTTCATGCCAAGGACCCATAAATATGATTTTCCAGTCTGGTCTGATTGTTTATACGATGGAGTCAGTGTTAAGGCCTGTTCACACCGGGACGAATTTCGCGCGCGATATTCGCCGACGTTTAACGCCTCGTGACTAAACAAAGGGCGCCAATGTGAGTGTGCACACCGACACGAAAAACGCCACACGTAAAAGCGTCATTTTTTTAAAAACGCCTCGGGTTCGTTTTTTTAGTTTGACGCGCCGCGTCAAAAACTATCCGACCAATGAGATTGGCTCTTTTGCTCACGTGTCTGGAGCTTCTGAAGTTACAGTAAAACACAACTTGGGGGCACTCAAACACAAAACGGTCTTGCCGAGCACACATACATAACGGCGAAGAAGATATACGCCAAGATGCGTCTACACTGCCGGGAAGAAATAAGACGGGGAAGATGCAAGGCAAGATGAATGTAGAGCTGCTGGTCTCGTTGGTGTCGGAACATAAAGAACTATATGACAAACGCGACAGCGACTACAAAAATCTTGATAAAAGAGAATGTTATGGAGTGGTATTGCAGAGCAAATGGGCGCCATCTAATGTCAGGGAATGAATTTGCATGTTCACTCGGCTCATCGTCAGCGAAAATCGCTTGGGTGTGAACACAAAAAACACGTTGAAAAACACTGCCGAATAACGCGCGCCGATATTCGTCCCGGTGTGTACGAGCCTTTAGGGGTGTAACGGTGCACAATTTATGCCTATGTGTGTATTTATAAAAAAAAAACAAAGTTAAACATTTATTGTTAATTGTGCAGACACAACTAAGTAGCCCTAAAAAGTGTAAACATTGTAGTCTGTGCAGTCTAACATGTCAGTTTCCGTTTGTCCAAATATCGCTGTCGAATAGTCAGACTAACCCATTGTGTTAATGGTTGAAGATCCTCCTTTATGCCCCTCTTGCCAGAGTCCTTTATCGCTGAAGCTTCGCTTGGGAGCCGCCATTGTAGCTGACTATCACCTTCTGTTAGCATCCCATTGACTCCCATTCATTTTGGCGTCACTTTGACAGTGAATAACTTTACATCTGAGGCGTCCAAAGACTCCATTTGTCCATTATTTATGTCTTAAGAAACAAACAGGAGAATGGATAAAAGGCTCCATTACTTTGTATCTTACGTTATGGCCCCATACAAGCCGTTTTTTGTAAAAATAGGGTAACGATTGTGTCATAACCACGGGACTCTCTGTTGCACAGTAGAGAAATTACCGTATAGACAGAAGGAGAAGCTCATAGGCAATCTTTTACTGTCTATGAGGCAATCCGGTGGACATGGAGGCATAAAGTCAAGGGAGAAGCCCATAGATAGAGAGTTCATAAAAGCAACGGGACAAAATATTTCAACAACAGATTTGTTTTAGATTTCAATTCAGATTTGTACCGGCACAGATACTAGAAGGTCAGAACGGTCGCTCACGTCACATCAACGTCGTCAAGCTCAGTTTGAGCCTGCGCAGTATGCTTGGCATTCAGGAAGTGAGTGCTTCTAATGGGCTTCAACTTTCTCCGTTGAAATCTATGGGGTCGCTGTGTCCATTTCTTTTACTGTCTATGTTATACTATACAGTGAAAAGCGTCGGAAGCGGGTAGAACAAAAATGGCGGAGAGATTAGAAAGGTTGATTCTGTCAGTTCTGTATGATCTTTCTGATGATGTTGACATGTCAGGTCGGCTAAAAAATGTGATATTGGTATAATGTCAATAGTTCGATGTCTGCCTACAATTTAATTGTATTAACTGCCCTAATAACGTTAGAAAATCATGAAAATTAAAAAATGACATGACAACTTACCGTTATAAAATCATTATTTATTTTATTAAAAGTTAAGAATTCAGGTGCTCTCGGGGTGGGGCCCCCCTACAGTTGGGAAACAGTATTGTCCTCTAGTCTAGACCTCTACTACTGTCGTAAACTCTGTCATCCTACATGCACGTGCATTTGTTGACAACCACGATAGCCCTGAACACTGTAGGAGGAGGTCACATGCAGGTGTTCTGCTTGCGTCGCGTGTGAAATGTCTTCATCCCAGGTACAGTGGCATATATTTCAGCATGTCATATGAATATAATTTCATGGGTTTTATTTTTTTTCTAACGACAAATGATCGCGATGATCACGTTTACAAGCCAGCGTCATTATAGTAGCCTAGTCTATTGGTTACCGTTTTACTGAATCTATATGATACTTCAATGCAATGTTTGAGTGGTTGATAATAACCATATATCGTCAATATTATAATATCAAGCTACCATAAATGAATCTGCAAATTTTACAAATCGATTTGCATTATAGCTTGAGTCAAGACAAATAAACAAATATCACAGACATGTTAGGTATCCTAAAATATGATTTTGTACATCTTATATATTTACTTGTAAGAATGTAGCCCCTACCAAACTTGTGCACGCCGTTTAGACACAGGCTTTCATTTGTTTTGTTTTTTTGTTTTTTTGCCAAGTTCGCATCGGTCGGGCACCCCTCCTCCTCCTTCAGCTCACGCCAGCAAGAAAATGCTGGCCCATTGTTGATCCTCGTTCTGCCTTTAACGCGATCACTTTCTCTTTTTCTCTTTTTGCTTTGCTCCGATAAAACCTTTGCTTTCTTGTTTTTCTGTGCTGCTTCGGCCATGACTATTACATTTGGCTCGCACGTCCGATTTTAAGGAAGTGGGGGTGGTGGTGGAAGTGACGTATATGCCGTAAAGCAGTCGAATTTTGTAGTTCTCTTTGTTCGCCGTTACTACCCGAAACCCGAAGTTTAAAAGTACGATTAAAAACGCTACAGACCCCGTCAGGCTATGGCAGACGTGTCATTCAACATATTGTAAGTCGATGTACCATCACAAGAGACTTGGAAATATATTATGTTGAAGGTTGAAAAGTAACCTAGTGCTGCTTTAATATTTGACTGTTTGGCGCAGTGATGCAGCATAACATACTTCCTTAAATGCAGCTGTGACCAAACCTTGTGAGGACTTTTGAGAGTTACTGAGTGTGCAATCCTGCTTTGTCAACATTATGGCCTTAAGCACAGCACTAAATCATAGCTCCTCGGCTCGACGACTGTCTTCGCAATTACCTGTAACTTTCTTTGCACGAAAAGCCGCTGCTAAAGTTTATCCCTAAAACATTTTAAAGTTCACTGTTGGAATATATAAAATGATATTTCTAATTCCCAAGCAGGAACCACACATATTTTGCCAGCCTTTGTAGCCAGTACGTCAAACTAATGTCCAAAGTATTGGTTAAACTTAGTGTTTTGCTGTCTATACAGCTTTCGCACATTCACCGAGGACTCATTGCTTTGCCATGTGCTGCTGGATGTCTAAGATTCTGTTCTGGTGAATTTGGACAGGATCATTTGGTAAATCACCTAATTCATAAACTCACATTTCCCCAAATGGCTTTCATTTTCAAATATTACTTTATCGCCCAGTGGGAGTGCGCCTTGCACTATTCACCAGGCCTAATGTGAGTGATCGCTCCTATTATAAAGTGTAAAAAAAAATATTTTGATTTCAAAGCCTCATTACATTGTTGTTTTCTATCCTATGGAGTTATACATTTATGGGCTTTCCTTTCACTCACGGAATGGGACATTTTTGCAGTGTCATATTAGGGTCACTGTGGAGCAAACAAGATTTGGAAATGTTATCAAGACTAATAACAGGTCAGAGTCTAGGCAGCTTACATTTAATAACACAGAAATACCATTATACTTCAGATGCAAACTGTGCGCAGCTGTGCACACAGACAGTGATGTAGTGATATACGCAAAAAAAAATTGTAACAAGCAGCAGTAACAAACAAACAAAAAACACTTTCCTCCCTTGGAGAGAAAAAACAATCAGTTTGTGGCAAAATGCTCACACTGGCAGCTGCTAAAAGAGCTGAGCTTTGGGTTTCTTAGCTTATGTTTCCCTTTCATCATTACACTATATAAAGTTTTGATTCCTGTGCCACATATGCACAGTTAAGATAAGAAAATTAAAGTGCTGTTTTAGTCATAGCCTTTGACACATAATACTTCTACCATTCAGTTGATTGCCCCTAATCATGCCTAATCCCTAAAGCAATCGATTAACCTTATGATGCATAAATTATTAATGTATTATTAAATCTATTTATTTTTCTATGCTTTATATAGCATAAATAAATAATTTCTAAGATCTTTTTTTATTTTATTAGATCTTTCTAGATCTATTTCATTTTAAATAGTCACCATATAAATGGTCACAGTAGAGCTGAAAGGATATTCTCATTTAAATTTCCAATGAACAATAGTAGATATTGTAGTGGTACTTTGTGCTTCACCACCATCGGCCATGTTGAATATATGATGTCATAAATAAAAAACACAAAGTCTGTGTCCGAAATTGCATACTCTCTAAGTACTTCTTTTTAATAAGTACTTCCTGACCGTAAAAAAAGTAGATGTATGAATGTGTTTAGTATGAATGTAATCTGGAAATGCTACATTTGTCATTATCATTGACATGTGGTCTACCAGCGTCAGTTGCATCGCTTCACTGCATCTACAATTCCTCTCCCGTGGCCTCATGGATAAGGTTAATAAGGTTTCCATTGGATGCACACTTCAGAATCTCGCTGGAAATAGTAGGTCATCCAAGTGCTTTTTTCCTTACTGCTTTATGACTACTCTGAATTCGGACGTACTCTTCACATAATGTTTTTTCACCAACTATATAGTAGGGTATAGTAGGGGAGTATGCATATTCGGATGGAGCCGAAGACGTATAGCGAGGGCAGAATTATGGGTGAGGGTCAAAGGTCATCATCCATGTTGGCTTGGATATTACATCATACCCTGATGGGTTAAAGATTAGTTTTAGTAGTGGACACTGTGCATAAGAAGTTATTATTTTCCTTCATGTTTTTAATTATCATAGCAGATCAAAAATGTAAAACAAGACATGAAGCACTTTGATGATAATGCAGAGATTATGAAGAGCTGCCATCTGTCCGCTTATCTACTGCTGAAGTGAGCCTCGGGTACAGTTTGAGACTTGGGATGTCACACATTTGCTAAGACACGCTTATGCCTAATGATGTGGCTAACTAAACACAGAGGGGACGCCACTCAGTATGGCAAACTGAGCCTATTTAAGCATCACTTTTAAGCCACATGAACACTTTATGAAGCATGATAGCTACTATCTTCATCGCATACAAGTTGCTCACCCATTCTTAATAATGCTAAATCCTTTTTTTTAGACTGATTTACATAAATAGTCTAGATACATGAGCATGAATCATTCCTCAGGTCATAATACCCCAAACAATTTGTATGTATAATGATACATTGCATAAATCACTTCTTTATCCCCACACGATCCACTTCAGATGTCAGTCAGAACCATAAAGAGAGCCTCGTCTTCATTCGGTAATTAAGCATTTTTTTTCTTCTCAAGACTGTGTAAGTGTTTTGAAATTATTCATACCTTAGTAAATCTTTAGCGGTTCCAACAGTGGTCTTTCTTAATTAAGATACTGTCACTCTTAATAGAGAACAAGCAGTATTGATGTACCTTTCCTTGCATTTCTCGCTGCCATCATATTTCTCTCCTCAAAACATTGTGTGGCAGAATTTTACATCTAGATAAGCAGTTTTCTTTACGACTTTAATGCACTTTGGCACAGCGCTGTGGAACCAAAGTTGATTACAGTGTAGGGATGAGTCAGGATGGTTGACTAGTCGCCCACAAACCAATTTCTGAATTTGTTAGGTTGACAAGGTCTAGAGCTTTTTTCTTTTTGGGGGGAATTTTAGCATGACGTTAGCATTTCAAACATCATGCCTCGGAAAGATGGTCTTTGAATTCATTCACTTTGAAGCACGGTATTAAAACACTGCTTCTTGTAACAAGTCCACCTTTAAATGTCAAGACAATTACTATGGAGGGTTCATATCGCCTGATGTGACCAATGTTCTACTGTTTTGCAGAATTCCAACTCACCATTTTTGTGTTGACTGGTGTTTTTGTGGAATTAAAGGTTATAGATATTTAACCTAATTATTTCTTGAATATCTGGCATTTTGAGTAGCATTTACCGTGCTGTGCAGTCTCCACTATTTTTACATGTTGTTCTGTGTACACATGCAGAGTTGCAGACAGAAATCTTAGGCTGTTGCATCACATTTTGCACCGTGAATGTTGTGTTTTTGATGTGGCATGTCAAGTTAAAAATAGTTTTGGTTTAGACACCTGATTTCTGTCTGTAGGCAAGACCCAAGGTATGGAGATTGGGCTGGTTAGCATGGACCCGTTAGTCCCTGCATGCTGCTAGTTGTCAAAGACCATCTGGTTCTTTAAAACTTCTTTCACTATTAATACCATTCAAAATGTGCCTTTTATTCTGTATGATAGATATTTTACCAGGGCAAATATCTATCATACAGAATGTCTATCATACAGATTTTTTTGGGGGGTTTCTTCTGCCTTTTCATGTCACAGGCAGCTCAGGATTATTACCCTGTGTCAATTGCACTGTTAACCCATGTGGTGGAAATGACCCAAAAGCAGATAATACACCCTTTCTTAAAGAGGTGTATCACCCAAAAAATTTTAATTCTGCCATCATATAATGTGGAACATAAAAGGAGATATTTTGAGCAATGTCTCAAGGTGTTTTTTTTTTTTTTTTTTTTTTTTTGTCCAATGGAAGTCAATAATCACCAAAGCTGTTTGGTTAACAACATTCTTCAAAATGCAGAAGAAAGAAAGTCATACAGGTTTAGATCGACATGAAGATGAGTAAATAGTGACAGACAACCTACTGACTAGTCATTTATGAAAAATATGTGGTTTTGCAAATCATCGTTATGCAGTGGTATTGCTGAATCGTCTCTCTTTTTTCATAATTAAATGCAGAAGCTATGAAATAATTTCAAAATTAGGTACCACACAAGCTTATCAGCTATCGGAGCAGAAATCATTGGGTTTTACAAGAGTTTAGCGTCTGTTTCAGGAAGATAGACAGTAATTTCCCATTTTTCAGCTCAATTATAATATATTGTTTGTTTATGGATCAGGTGCTGTTGCTGTGTGAGAATGACAGATAGATTCAGCACGTCCTTCTCTACACCTGAACGATAATTTGATGGCCAAACTACTGTTTGTATTGGTCTGCAAAACCTGTATGTGGCCGTATTGGATATTAATGAAATGTTACTCTACAACATTTGGGCTATTTATGAGCTGTCAGTTAAAAAATAGCACCCATTTATTTCTCCCTGATGTTAAGTCAGATTGTGAAAATTGCTTGCAAGGTGTGGGAAAAGTGGAAATGGAAATAGAAATAGACGTTTTCCCCACTAAACTTCCAAGACCGAGAGAACAAATCAAACTGCTCATGCTGTTCAGAGGCTGTCAGCTTGTGGATCCATTTAGAAGTGAGAAGGCTAATGTCCTACCGTTCACAGGTATTGTTTGGAGGAGCGGCTGTTTTCAGATCGATTGAGCAATGAGAGGCTTCAAGGCTGAAGGTTTGCCTTCACATAGAAGGTGTTTGTTTGTTTGTTTGCTATTCACCTGGCATCACCTGGATATACTGGTAAATAAAAGATAAGCCAGCCCCGTTCTCTCTTCTTATCTAAGCTCCCATATGTACGCAGCACAATCCCGGGACCCCCTTGGTCCGTTTCTATTTTTTGAAGTCCTATTCTTTTGTTTCAGCAGAGCAGAACTTCGATACCAAATGAACGGTGGTTTTTTATATTTTGTCTTCAAATTCATCCTGTTTGGCATCACGGCATGGAGTCGTCAGCATGCGTGCTAATTTATGTGTGCCCTAAGTAGCAGTGAAAGTCACAGTGACGCGTGTCAGAGCCGCTGGCGGTAATGTTATTCCAGTCACACAGGTTTTAACTTTGCGTGGGGACTCCTCTTCAGCGCCGCGGCCCCGTACTGCTCGCTCACAGCCCCCCACCAGGTTCAAACAGTCCCTCTTCCTCTCAGAACACCCAAGCATCCCATCTTTCACTCTCATGCCACATTCATGCACGCCTCCCTGTCAGTCCACATCAAAAACAGCAGAGAGTCTGTGTAGAGATGGCCAGGAGCTATTTCGGATGAGAGCTGACGGCTCTTCCTCACTGTTTTAGTGTCTATTTTTCATTCAAGTGATTCAAATGTTTGCGTCCAAGATTGCGTCTAAAGGAGTGTTGTTTTCAGGGTTCTTAAATATGAGGTCATCATAAGTTCAGAGTAAGTAATATATTCCTCTATTTGCCTATAAGGCAGCTTTAGGAGTTGGAAGTCACAGGAGATCTAACACTCTCTCCAGACTTCCCTCTTACTTATTCAAATGTATAGGCATTAGGGAATACAATACGCAGTTGGAGCCTGAAGATATATGTATTTTATGGTGGGGTTTGCTTTTTGTTTTGATGAGTCAGTGTGAAGACCTACCTAACTAGGGGTACACGACTTGTTGGGGGGATTTTTTTTTTCTTTAATAAAAGTTGCAATTGTGATTTTTAAAAAATGTGTGGGGTTTTTTTAAGCTTTTTTAATGATTCAGGTTTGCTGTGTTTGTTTTTAGGAATGTACAATTTGGCCAAACATTTTGTGATTCATATATCATATGAATAAAAATAATAATGATTATTAATAATAAATGGAAAAATAAAACATTAGAAATAATACTATTGTAAGATTTCACTTAAAAAATTTTTTATTAAAATGTTCTCGTAATAACGAGATGCTATCCTTAAAACAATATATTTTTCTCAATAAAACCTATTTTCTTTTAATAACGAGATGTTGACATTAAAATTATGTTTTTCCGTAATAACAAGATAATGTGTCGTTAAAACGATGCATTTCCTCATAATAACATATGATAAAAACATTTATCATAAAAACGATATGCTTTTCCCATTATAACGAGATATTAAATTGTTAAAACCACATATTTTGTACGTGATGTGACAACTTGAGAAATAGGCCTTTATCACAGTCCACGTTCAAAAAGTTGGAAGCTTTAATTAGTATAGAAACTTACAAACTTCAGCTGTATCCCATAGCGCAGGATTGTTGTGATTAATTGATGTACAGTTCATCACAGATACATCACATCAACCACAGTTTATAATAATTAGTCGGGTAATAGTTATGATGAAACAAAAAACTGTTGTCATGTTATTGCTACACATATTTCATTATTTAAAGGCCTACTTCAGAGTCTGACCATCTTTGTTTATTAAAGACATGCAAGAATGGAATACAAACAACATATCACACTCCACAGCATTAGAATTAGACAAGGTTATGCATTCCATAAAACATCAATTATGAGTAAAGACTGTACAAATTAAACTATTCCAGTGATATCATTTTAACATCACATTATCTCGCTATTACGGAAAAAAAAACAAAGTTTTAATGACATGCATCTTGTCATTACGAGAAAATATTTTGTTTTAAGGAGAAAAATATCTTGTTTTTTAACGACATAGAATCTTATTACGAGAAAATATATTTGTGGCGAGCAGGACGAGGGCCGTGGGAGAACGGCGCAAGCCCGGTTGTGTGATTGCTGATGAGCAACACCTGCGTGATCGGTTTCGTATCTGGAGGAGCGGAAGCATAAAGGAGGAGCGACGAAAGTGGAGATCGAGAGAGGACCAGGCCTTTACTATTTTATTTGATGTTTTGTTTTATTATGTGTGGCGGCAGTCGACCGTGAGGGACTGCCATCTTTTACTTTCTATTTGTATTAGTTTATTTATTTTAATAAAATCTTTGGAATGTTCGCCGGTTCGCGCCTCCTTCTCGTTATTACAAGAAAAAATTATATCACAGCCTTTGTGGTTTGATAATCACATGTCGTGGTTTTATTTTCGATGTATCACGCAGTGCTAGACCTACAGTAACTGTGTATGTTCTCTGGTTTCAGAACCGCTTCCATTTGCAGATGATGACACGTACTCCCCCTTCTGCATTGTCGGAGCTGCTGTTAGCGGTGTTGCTGAAGGGAGGCTGGCAGGGTGGAGCGGCAGTTCTTTGTCCGGGAGGTGGGAACACAGTAATGCTGGAAGAGCTTGAACAGTGGGGTCACTTAGGCCTGGATGGAGCCCACTGGCACCTCTGGGAGACCCTCAACCTGTCCAGACTCAAGGAAAAAACAAGTGAAGACAAGGTGATGGAGCTCCTCTCACAGCTCCTCAGCAGGACTCCTTCTGCTCCGGCGTCTTCCGTGGTGCTTTTCAGCTCCGACCCTGAATGTACGGCCACAGTGCTGCGCAGTGCCCACCAGTTGAGCGTTGCATTGCCCCCCATGCACTGGATCATGGGATATCCTCTTAGTCTTGATTCTCTACACTCCATTGGCTCCCCGCTGGGTCTTCTGGCTTATGGGGAGGTGAATCGCAAGCCCCTGAACTTCTACATTAGGGATACCCTGCAGCTCATTGGCAGGGCTGTGTATGCGGCGACCATGGTGAGACCGGACCTGGCACTCATCCAGAATATGGTCAACTGCTTTGACAAGCCCAATAAACATGAGCTACCCTCTTCTGGACAGTACCTTGCCAGGTAAACGTGTAACTTTATCCAGCTAAGTAGCTTACTAAGTTGCAAATAGATTTTTATTATTGCTTACACACTCAAATGAAAAATAACACACAGTTAGAGAAACCTAACACTCAAGGAGCAAAACCTCAGTCCAGATCTGCACAACCAAAACTATTCAGCCTCACAATTGTTTGCAAAACACTGAACACACTTCTCTACATTAGACACAGAAATCTAACATGTCATTTCTTTGCCATTTCAAGGCACTACTTTCCAAAATACCACACCTATGAACCAATTGATCAAATACGTAGGTGCTTAATTGTAAACTCTACAATCAGGTGAAAGCTCTATAGAAAGGCAACGGGTGAGTTTACCAGTCTTCAACAAAAATGGAAGGCAACATTGCAGGAAGAGGGAGAGTGAGGATGGGAGGTGGAGCCTGTGAAGGAAGAGGGGTAGGGTGAGGAAGAGGTATACCTGGATGAGGACGTGAACAGAAGACGAGGACCACATTTATCAGATGCGATTTGAGCAACCTTGGTTGACCACGTTGTAAACCATGGGTTGACATTGAGAGAGCAATAATGCGATATAGGTCTCAGAGAAATTCAAACAAACATCCTCGATGACCACACAGTTTTCAATAATAACCATCAGGTCTCTCTATCAACACTGTGGTAAATCCTCAAAAACATCACATACAGATGAAACAACTCTACTGAGTACATCTGAAAGAGTCAAATATCTGCGGCGTGAATATGTGCAGGTGAGTAATGTACACTTTATTCTGAATACACAGAACCTTTTAACATGTAAATTTATAGTAGGCCCATATTGAACTACAAAATATTGTCTTTTTTTCCAGAGAGATTTGCTAATTGATGCTGATCCAATCCCATATGAATTTATCTTCATAGATGAGGCTGAGTTTAACCTGACAAAATAAGAGAGAAACATCATTGCCCACAGAGATATTTTGAATGTCCCCCAATGTTGGCTGCAATCAGGCAGATTGGAGTCCTCCACCAGCCTGCCAACTTAGGTCCTTACAAAACGGCCCACATACTCACATTTTTAGACAGACTACATAACATTGTCACAGCAGAAGACCAAATAGATGCAGAGCAGATGAGATACAATGTCATCTGGGACAATATATCTTTCCACCGATCTGCTCTGGTCCAAAACTGGTTTCATGAGCATCCACAATTTCAACTCTAATACCTCGCACCATTCTCTCCCTTCCTTAACCCCATTGAGGAGTTTTTTTCATTCAAGCCATGAAGGAGGCCTGTGACCTAATTGATGCAGGGTCTGTGCAAGGATGGATTCGCCATTTAAGAATATTCTTCCCTCGCTGTCTTGTGAGAGAGGACAAAGCCTCTGATGTGGGCGAAGTGCTATGGCCAGATCCAGCTAGACAAAGAGATTTATGTTTATATACTACTATATTCTATTGAGAATGTGTTCAGATTTTCAGTGCAAAATGCAACCTTTGGAAATGCATGGGTGTATTGACTGATTTTACAATGTGGAGAGAAATAAATATTTTTCATCAATGTGCAGTACTGGTCGTGTGTGTTGTGTTTTGTCAATATATCCAATCCTTTACTCTAACAATGTCTCTAAAAATCAAACCCAAACTACATCATTAGAAGAGTAGAATAACAAGTGTAAGATTGAGCACAGCAGTCTAAGTGGTTTAGCCGAATCAGATTGTATAAAACATATATTTGCCATACAATGTCAAAATTGTGTTTGTGGATGGGTGAATTGTGTGTAATGTTTTGACAAAATGAGCCTTGTTTTTAAGAGCCGTAAAAACTATTTAAAGGATTAGTTCACTTTAAAAAAAACTTTTGCTGATAATTTACTCACCCCCATGTCATCCAAGATGTCCATGTCTTTCTTTTTCAGTCGAAAAGAAATTAAGGTTTTTGATGAAAACATTCCAGGATTTTTCTCCATATAATGGACTTCAATGGTAGCCAAACGGTTCAAGGTCCAAAAGACAGTTTCAGTGCAAACTGCAAACTGTTCAAATGGTTTTAAATGACACCAGACGATGAATAAGGGTCTTATCAAGCGAAACGATCGCTCATTTAAAAAAAAAAAAACAACGTTTAAGTTTTATAAGCTCACATGCTCGCCTTTCTCTGTTCTGTGTAACTCTCCTGTTCGAACTCGTTCATCAAAATGAACAAATCTTTTTCCGAGTCAATTCGTTCATTTCGGTTGTTAAACCTTAATTTCTTTTCGACTGAAGAAAGAAAGACATGGACAACTTGGATGACATGGGGGTGAGTAAATTATCAGCAAAAGTTTTTTTTAAAGTGAACTACTCCTTTAACTACATTTTCATAAGTGTAACAGTCTAGTCACCTTTATTTATATAGCGCTTTATACAATACAGATAGTTTCAAAGCAGCTTTACAGTGATAACAGGAAAATTATGCATTTCGGCTGTTGTTCAGCTGAAGTCAGTTCAGTGTTAATTCAGTTCCGTTGTAAAAATCATCAATTATTCAATTAGTTAATTTCATCTATAAAGCAGTTCTGAAAAAAAAAAAAAAAAAAAGACCATTGTCCAGTTCAGTTCTCATACAACCGCGAATACAGTTAGATCAATAATATTGTTGAATTTCAAGTATAGCAAAACAATAGCATTTCCAGTAACAAGCTGGAGTAAATATGAATGTAGGACAAAAAAACATGGTTAATGGGGGGTGCCTGTGGAAAATGTTTAGTTTTAGTTATAGTTATATAAACAACTGCGATGTAGTGTTTAGCAATGCTACATTTCTGTTGTTTGTCACATTATAACTAATAGGCTACATTTTCCACAGCTACCCCCCATTTACCATGTTTCATATTTCTGATTAGTGTACAATTTCTATGTGACTCATGTGTGGCTTATATGAACCCATGGTCTTCAAGCCCAGTTATTCACAATAAAACTGGAGATTGTGTTAGAGGACATAGCGAAAGAAACAAATATCCATGGTCTTATTTATTGAAATGTATGTGCCTTAAAGAGTCAAGTGTCATAGATTACACAAATGTGTGCAGCCCTAACACGTTTTTTTGCACAAGTAAACCCTAATTACCATGTTTCACATTTATGATTAATGTGGAATCTGCATGCGACACGTGCGGCTTTTGGACCCCTAGCCTTCAAGCTCAATTTCCTATAGGGGATCTGGAAATTGACATTATTAGCGAAGGAAACAACTATGCATGGCCTCATTTATTAAATATATGTGTCTCAAAGAGTCAAATATCATAGGTCACATTATTGTATGCAGCGTATGCAAACTGGAAATTAAAGCTCTGTGTTATAAAGCATCAATTTAAGGATGCAGTGTGTAGACGTATAATGTTTTGCTGCCAAATGTCACTGCTAATGGTTTACATTTAAAAAAGTTTATACCCAGTATAAAGCTTTTTAATCTCGTATCATCTTTAAAGACTATTATATTTCATATTATGGATATTTTCCCTCATTATTTTTTGAACACAGTACATTATTAAAAGGATATTTTCAGTATTTTATTTTTTATCAGTTTATTGTAGTCTAGCTACCTATTCTGTGAAAAGTATCGCTTTGTTGTAGTTTAACTGCTGTAGATTATGAGCAGCCTGTAGAGTAACTTCACCAACACAAGTGTCTATCCTGGCAGTATTTTAAGTATGATACGTAATCAGGAATTAATTTGTTATCTGATCACGCAGTGCAGTCATTTCAATTAAGCTTTAACTTCACCTTTAGTGATTAGTGTGCATAGACATGTTAAGCATATTTTGCATTAGGGGAATTATAAGGTAGTACATTATCTCCAAGGAAAAAGGCTGTATTAGTATTCCAGCCACTAGTATAAAGTTACAGGAATATTCTGTCTCGACTGCAGTATGGTCTCAAGTTATTTTTCTGATTGAACCACCGGAGACTTTAAAATGCAATTAACGGACTCAGGGGCATTTTCAATACATTTATACTTGTACTAATACATTTAATCAAAACCATATCTCTGTGTGCATTTACATACACCGTCAAGTTAGCAGTTACAGAATGTATCATTCTCAGCAATGTGAAAGCCTTTTGTGACAATTCCGTAACCTCTTCACTCACTTTCCTCAATAAGCATGCAGGACACAATCCTTTCTGCATTCAGATTGCCAGGCTCTTTCTTCATCTTCAATGCCAGTGTCCAGTTCAATGTCAAGAGCTCACAGAGCAGTCCTGTCCACTGCCTCTCAGATTGATGCATTGTTATCATTGTGTTAGTGGAGGAGGCTGTGGGAGGCTTGTCTATTAGAACACCGAACACAGAGATTGTAGATCTAGAGGGATGAAAATATTTACAGTTTCTCGTTCAAGACAATAATCTGGGAGGAATTGTAGTGTTTTTTGTTGTTGTTTTTTTTCTATATTATTATATATTGCTTCGGTATTATTTCTCACAAATAAATTGTTCAATTTCTTAATGTAAAAAAGTTTGAAAAAAATCTAAATGGAATCATTCATACTGCGTTTACTATTATTAAAAATATTTTATTATTATCATTTTTAAAAAGTTTGCAATTGGCATTTCTGTACGTTAAATATTTATACTTGTATCTGTAGCTATATACATACTGTACATATATATATATATATATATATATATATATATATACATATATATATATATATTTTTTTTTTTTTTTTTAAAGGTTAAAAATCTATTGGCAATGCAAATAAACTGATGAGAATTAATTAAGAATTAAGAATCAGTTAGAATTAAATGATAGTGAAATGTATTTAAATGAGAACACATAATCAAAGGATTATGTTAATTGTATTAATTATGCCTTGATTAAACACTTATTATTAGGCATGTTAAAATGGTTTGTATTATGTGTTTAAAAACACAATTTGATGTTTGTAAATCAGGACCATTAATCTATGTACTTGTGAATATAGCAAGTAGAAAAAAAAATGTATGGTATATATATATGTATATATATATATATATATATATATATATATATATATATATATATATATAACTGGAAAACAAACTGTAGAGTTTTGTTTGTATTGTGATAGTCCCTATTTACACTTGAGATCTCTTATCACTGAAGGCTGGAAGAAGCCTTGCCTATCTGCTCACTTCTGCAAATTAGTTTTTTTTTTTTTTTTTTTTGGTAAAAAAAAGAAGAGCAAACGCACCCTCAGATGTAAGATTAAAGTGCCGCTGTTATACGAGTCTTGCTTAGTTGAAAAACTTTTTTTAAAATGAAGGGAAAAAAAGACAGAGGACCCCTGAGATTTGGCACTGGATTGAACGCAGTGATGCAATCTTTAATATTCACCTCACAGAGGTGAGCTGAGAATCCCTCCCCACCCCACCCCATGTAATGAAATGTATTTGCTCTGAGAAATGAGTGTATAGCACAGAAGCACAGAATGTGAAAACAACACGACACACAGGGATTATTGGTTCTCTGAGGTGCTAATGCTTTCTGATAGTTTAATAATAGTCACACGGATAGAAATCTCAGTTAGGAAATCAGCTTTTGCAGTGGCTAACATATTATCCCCTGTCTTTTAACTTCTGCTTTCACACCAGATCAAGTGTTCTCCGTGGGTCAAACTAGGGCTATATCAGGAGAAATTAATGATCCAGGCAATCAATTTTTTGCCCTTTTATTTTCTCTGTTCTCCCCTGTTTTAATGGAAGTGTGCAGTTATGGTCACACAGAGTGCATATCATTTATAGCCTCATTTAGCCACACATCACAAGCCTTTTTCACTTGGGATTTTTCATCTTCCCTCTGTGACCCAGACATTGCCCAGCAAACCTTTGACTACTCTACATCCCCAGCTGATTTATTGATGAAAATCGATCATTGAACTAATTCATGGCGTATATTCTGCCATAAAAGCAGTGTGGCTCGGCTGTGTAAGAAATCACAATTATGTGATCTATGTAGAGCATCACAAGAGTATAAAATCCAGAGCTGCATGGAGGGTTATTCACCTATAAACCATGCTCTATTTACATATTTGTTTGTTTGCTACTCTCAGATGGATGTTAAGCTAACAGCACGAATATGGTGGCAGCTCAGCAGTTAAATACATTGTCTGTAAAAGGTCATATATTGGTTCAAAAAATTTAGTGTGATTGATTCAGGTTTCTCAGGTCATAATCCTGTCCTTTTGTCTTTGAAGAAAGCCTTGAACTTCAGTGGGCTTCATGAGTGATCTATATTTCAGTCTGTTCTTATTCTTTTCTCCTGCATGCTGTGAAACATATTGTTTGAGAATTAACGATTAAACATTTTGCAATGTAATTTTAAAAGGATAATCATTGTGCCAATCAGTTGCTCTTGAATAAGGAATAATTATTTAAATCTTGGCAGACGCACCATGCAGCTAATTTTTTTCAGCGCACTATGTGACAGCTGTGGCACTTCTTTCTATGACAGTTAGACATGATCATCAGGTGTAATTTTTGTTTAGTATTCAAGGGGACCTGGGTTCAAATCCTTATTTGATACACACACACACACACACACACACATACTGTAATGACAGACAGTGATCATCATTGTATGGACATTTTCATATGGACATTTTGATCTCCTTTTGTGTTCGTATGGACATTTTCATATGGACATTTTGATCTCCTTTTGTGTTCTATAGGGAATTAAGTCATCTTGCCCTTAACGTACAATAGGCTGATAATAAATATAATTATTAAAATATTATTCCAAAATTGTCTTAAGTTTTCACTGTAAAAATTACCATATGTCTAATTATATATATATATATATATATATATATATATATATATATATATATATATATATATATATATATATATATATGTGTCACTTATATAAACTGATGAATGGACTTCAAAAACGGTAAACTGCACCTTATGTCTTTTGCAAGCCTTTTTTTATTTTATTGGAGGCTGATCTCAGTAAAGCATGCAACGGCAGTGAGATTCCCTGGGCGCTGAGTTCCTGTGCAGCTCACACTGCTGTTTCAAACACGCGATCGACTGAGCAAATGGCATTTTCACACAAGGTTGACATTTAAGCACTTAGGTGGTCTTGTGTTTTCAAAATGGAGAATTTTGTCAAAGGCGATGAGTTTGGAACACTGATAATATTTTACTTATAGTGGACCTAAACCCTGTAAATATGGACATACAGTATGAAATAATAGTCAGAAAAATCTCATTTTTTTAAGTGGATCAGTTTATTGAACACTACAAAATAAAATAAAAAATGAAAAAAAATGTGCTTTTTGTTGGCTATCATGTTTTATTGCTCATATAGGAGAATATGGAGCTCATGCTTGAGAAAAAAACAAAAACATTTTATTCAGAGGCCCAAACTCAGCAAAAATATCCAATTTGGTGCATTTGCTGATATTTATATGGCCAAAAAGTAAGATACAGTTCTGATAGATTGTATAAATCAATGAGATATTTCTTACAATATACCAGGCTACTTACATAAAATAAATATAACATTTATACATTTTTTAACGATTGTTCTAAATAAAAAAAGATGTATGAATATTCAAGTAAACTTAAGTTGCTTCAGTACATTAAGTATTCATCTTGAAATATTACTAACAATACATTTTTAGAAATATACAAAAATGTGTTTTACTTATTAAAAAAGTACAAAAAGTAAACAATCAGATGACAGAAGGCATGTAGTAGATTGTGTACAACAGGTTTTTCATCGAAGTTTTGATTTTGTTCATAATCTAGAGGCCTTTTTCCACATTAAATACTAATACAGTAGGCTTTATAGGGTTAATTATCAAAGGTAAAAATCTATTTAAATTTAACTGTAATCCAGTCAACAAAGCTGGCAGTACTTAAATCAATTAATATCAATCAATGCCATTATATAAAAAGGCATAAAATAGCAAAGAAAAAAAAACTTCTTTATTTCTTATGTTATCACTTCTGTACTGTATATTTATTCATTTTACTAGTTTTCACTAGTTAGCTCCTCTGGCTCTTGTGTAGGATTCGGTTAGCTAGAGATTCAGCAAAAAACAGTTGCTCTGCCATCTCATAACTGTCTTTGCTTTTGCTGGATGCATATATATTCCCCTCACAATTCTAATGTCCCTGCTGTGCTCAGGTTCTTGTCGAACACTTCGTTCATGGGGCTGACAGGCCCGGTGCGAGTACAGCGCTCGCTCTCCAGGGTCCTTACCTCCCAGCGCTTTCACATATGGAGCCTACAGCGGGACCCTCTGGGCCAGCCAAGTTGGGTGACCGTGGCAAGCTGGCAGTCGGGCCATCTGGAATTAGAGGAACAGAGCCTGTGGCCAGGCATGACCCAGCACCACCGGGAGGGCGGTCCAGGGATTAGGCTCGGCGGCCGCTGGCAAGCAGGACTCCCAGTGGCGGGGAGCAGATTGCGGGTAGTGACCTTGGTCGAGCACCCGTTTGTGTTCACACGGGAGGTGGACGAGGAGGGCCAATGTCCAGCGGGTCAGCTGTGCCTTGACCCTCAAACCAACAGCTCTGAAGTCCTCAACCAGCTGTTCAGAGAGCTGGAGCAAACCAACAGCAGTTCACTGCCAACTGACATGCGGAAATGCTGCTATGGATACTGCATTGATCTGCTAGAGAAGTTAGCCGAGGACATGCACTTTGAGTTTGACCTCTACATCGTAGGCGATGGGAAGTACGGGGCGTGGAAAGGGGGTAGATGGACTGGTCTGGTGGGCGACCTGCTCAGTGGCGTGGCTGATATGGCCTTCGCCAGCTTTAGCATCAACTCAGCTCGAAGCCGAGTGATAGACTTCACCAGCCCCTTCTTCTCCACCAGTCTAGGGATCCTGGTGCGCAGCAAGGACACAGCTGCACCCATCGGTGCTTTCATGTGGCCACTTCACTGGTCCATGTGGGTGGGCATCTTTGTGGCACTGCACATCACAGCTCTTTTCATCACCCTATATGAGTGGAACAGTCCGTTTGGCATGACCCCGCATGGACGCAACCGCATTAGGGTCTTCTCTTACTCGTCTGCCCTGAACCTCTGCTACGCCATTCTGTTCGGCCGGACTGTTGCCAGTAAAACTCCAAAGTGCTGGACGGGCCGCTTCCTCATGAACCTTTGGGCCATATTTTGCCTGCTGGTTCTGTCCAGTTACACGGCCAACCTAGCGGCTGTCATGGTGGGGGAGAAGACCTTTGAGGAGGTGTCAGGGATTCATGATGTCAAGGTAAAACACTGCATTTCATCTTGAATTACTAAAGGAATATACAAACATATTTGATGTAATATTGTGAAATATTACTACAATTTTTAATAATTGTTTTCTATTTTAACATATTTAACAATACAATTTATTCCTTTGATGGCAAAGCTGAATTTTCAACATCATTACTCCAGTCTTCATTGTCACATGATCCTTCCGAAATCATTTTAATATGCAGATTTTGTGTGCAAGAAGCATTCCTTATTTTTATCAATGTTGAAAACAGTTGTTCTGCTTAACATTGTTGATGAAACCATGAAGATGTTTTGATTAACAGAACATTTGAACAGTACACACATATTGTTTTGTTGATTACTGAAACTGTGCTGTAGTATGTCTATCCCTTAAAATGAGAGATCTTGATACTTTTTAACATAATATTGTGAATGTCCTCAAAAAACAGTTTTTTACAATTGTACATGCACATGTCGAAAAAACTATAATAGTACCACGGTGCATTTTAGTACTATTTTTGGAAATGATGGGATTATGTTTTCAAACCTTTTTCACACAGTCAGTTCACTTTTCATTGCTTTTTTCAAGCTCCATCACCCGTCTCTAGGGTTTCGCTTCGGCACAGTTCGAGAAAGCAGTGCTGAGGACTATGTGAAAAAGAGCTTTCCTGAGATGTACGAGTACATGAGGCGCTTCAACAAGCCCACCACTCCGGATGGAGTCTCTACACTCAAGTAAGTGTTTGAACCAGGAGAGAAGAGACAAAACATAACATATAACATAACTTGGGCATACCAGTGGTGGAAAGTCCAATGAAAAGGTAACAGTAAGAGGAAAAAAAGAGAGTGGTTGTGAAATAATCAATTTCTGTGCAGCCTTGAATGAAAAACACTTGCAATAAAGTGTATTTAGAAAGCTATCATCATAAAGACTCGCACTCACATAGACACATTTATATTCTGTTAAGGCAATAAAATCAAGTGGTGTTGAGCAGGAGTGCAACATGCAGAAAACAAATAAGGCTTTCAAAGGAGATGGGCATCTTGGAAAAAGCCTGAAGGGAGTTGAGCTCATGTAATTGCACAGTGCTGATGGACACGCAGGCAACAAGCAGCCGAAAGGCTGCAGGCTACTACTACAACAATGAACAGGGTCACAATAAGAGGGCAACATGTCAGTTCTTACAGCCTCAAAAGCTCTTGACACTCCTGTGCGTCTGCTTTGTATGACGCAGAGTTAAAACCATTTCTTTTTCATGAGGAATTATGCGCACCATCCAGTTCACTTGATTTAAACCAACGGAGTCGACAGCAACAAGTGTCAGCTCTCCAGGCTTTCTGTCTGTTGTCTCGGTTTCCATTCATCCTTGAAAGAACAGACTCCAAGGAGAGAAGAGAGGCAGTCACTCTCAAGTCAAATCTAAACTTGCTGAATGAGGCTAAAGGTTCTCTTCAGAGACGAGTGTACGCTTACAGGCGTGCACAAACACACGCACACAGCGATTCATCCTCAGATTCAGGCTCCCACATAGTGCAGTATTTTACTTTGTACTTCCTGCCTTTTATGATTGATGGCAGTTTTCTTCCATGTCAGAAATCCTTCTGTTCGATTCACAGGAGACGCCTTACATGGTCAGCATTTTAGAGTTGAGATCGCTGCCATAGTTGGGAGCCCTCCTATTTTAGGACAAGCATCCGGATAGATTTTTTTCTTTTCTTTAAAAGACGTTGTGTAAGAGTCTTAGTTTGATCCTGCAAAATTTTCCCGCACTTTATTTTCTGTCACACTTGAGGTAAAATGGAGGTCAGCTTAAAAGCAAGCATTGCCTCTCACTATTCATTGATAATTCGGCATTTCTTCAGACATAAACAACTAACAGTAAATGATATCACGCTCTAGGGCTTTAGTTTTTAATAAATTACAAATACTGCATTCAAAAAATGGAAATATGCACATCCTCAGGTCAGAGTTCACCAAACTTGAATTCCTGTACGCATCTAAAATGCAAAAATGTCTTAGACTATAGCTATAGACATACAGTATTATGAGACAGATTGTGGAATTATTCATATATATATATATATATATATATATATTCTTTCATTTTAGGTTGATGTAATCCATGCTGGGTTTTTGTAATTGGCTTTGTTATTAGGCAGTGTTATTAGTGAAAGCAGCTTTTGCCACCCATATTGATAAGTCCCACTTTGTGGTCGGAGAAAGTCTTTTGCAATGTACTACTCAAAAATTGTTTGGAAAAAGATGTTACACACACACTGTACACAAAATAGCACTTTCTATTCAGTAAATCCTGAAGATTTAAGCAGTTTATAGCTACATGGTTTGGTTCGGGCTTGTTGTAATCAACTTTTAAAGTCATTTAAAGTCAACAGTAATTAATTACCATAAGTTTGGCTGGCGGTGTGTTTTGCTTGGCTCTGACTATCCTCCTCTATATGTTGAAGGACAGATCCCCCTCAGCTAGATGCCTTCATCATGGATAAGGCTTTGCTGGACTACGAGGTGTCAATAGATGCAGACTGCAAACTCCTGACTGTAGGAAAACCATTTGCTATTGAAGGTAAGGACTCTTGTGCCACTGAGCAAATTACTGTCTCTGAGAAGGCTAGCACCTTTGGCCATGTCACATTGAATTATATTAGCTTGCAATACAAAAGCCTGTGTAGTTCTTCTTTAAAAAGGCACAAGGTGTTTCTAACACTTTCTACAGATACATTAGAATTCCACCTCACATTAAGACCTGTCCATGAATTCACCTCAAGGCTTTTGTAATTACCCTCCAAATTGAAGCAAGTCAATTTTGACACATGTCATTTCATAAGCGAAAGCTATTACAGGGTGTAGATGGGTTTCATGGCAGTCACCCAGGCATGTCCGCACCTCTCATCCGGATGTTATCTCCTGCTGCATGCATAGGAATTTTCCCTGCTATCTGCCAAAAGCTTTCCTCACGCCTTTAAGTCAGCTTTTTATTAGATGGATGATCAAGACTAAACCATCACTATCACTGTGGCGAGCAGGACGAGGCCGAGGGACGTGAGAGATGTGAGACCGGTGCGTCTCACAGGTGTCGCTCATTATCACTCACGCCACCGGCCTCGCGTCGCTCTCACATCTCTCGGCCTCGTCCTGCTCGCCACAATCAAGTCTACTGGCCCGAAATGGACAACTCCGTCAGGGTCTGTAAACAGTGTGGTGCATAATCAAACCATGTAGGCGAAAGACTGGAGTCAGGTATCTAAGGTTGTCACAATAAAGGAGCGTGTTCAATAGCAAATTAGTTTTTGCTGCAGTATTGTGAAATTCCACCATCTATCTGTCTGTCTGTCTGTCTATCTATCTATCTGTCTGTCTGTCTGTCTGTCTGTCTGTCTGTCTTTATATTAATATAAATTGTATAAATGGATAGACAGATAGACAGATATAATTATATACAATTTGTAATTTTTGTATTTTCAAATATTTATTTTAACATCTAAATTGAAATTTAAATCTAACATTTAATATTCTGTTTTTATTTCATTTGTTTTCCCATTTTTGTCATGATTTGGTACTGAATTATGGTACTTTTGAGATCCCCAGGCATCAGTTCAATAAACAGGCTTTGCTCAAATTGAACGAACACCCTTCAGTAGAACTGTCTGTTCAGAGTGGACCATGTCCTTTTAACACTGCTGGAAAATCCCTTATTGTATTAGTTTGCACTGCACACTTTATGACTGCCTAGATCCACTCCATTAAGAATATTCCAGCAGCCCGCCGGTGCCCCCTCTTCAAAGAGTTCAACAGCACACATTTATTGGTTGTAGAGGGCTGAGTAACAAAATACAGCAGTGGAACTCAGCAGAAGAGGACAGACGTTTATCAGAATTCAAGGGATGTTGTGCCATGTGCTGAAAGGAGATGGGGGGGGGTTGGGGATTGCTTGCCAGTTGCGATCTGTGGGTTTGCCGGTGAGGCGAGGGCTTTGATGAAATTTGTGGATGTCAGAGTTGCGCTCGTATCTCTCCGGCTGCAGAGACGCCACAATGACAGACGGTACATTGACACGGGTTGCCAAAGATTCATGATTGTTCCTTCTCAAGGCTCTCTGACATATCAATAATAGAGGTATCATTTATCATTTCACATTAGAATGTGGATGGTCTCTTTTACAAAACCGCACAATGATCATTTTACTGGCTGTGCTGTATGTGTAAAATTATTTATTTGTCTAGATTATCAAAACATGTTTGTCTAAAGATACCTTCAAAGCTTTATGTGGGAGATTTGTTACTTTTTTAATATTAACAGGATTTAAGTTAATGTTTTACAATAAGGTTCACTTTGTTAATGTTATTTAATGCATTGCGCATCGCCTTGTAAACAATTCGTGCACTTAAAGGTACACATGTTATGATTTTGCAGATGAACCCAAGTGCAGACAGGGTGCTTGACAAACAGTTTATTAAATGGACAAAAACAGGTAAAACAAAACCCACGAGGGGGCAGAACATGGACAGGGTGAGGAGTGACAGAACTAGAATATGACTTGACAAAAGACTAGATGATAAACAAACAGCGAATATCAGATCTCTTTCTTGATAATACTCTTGACAGGATACTCACAAGGCTTAACAAGGAAAGGTAACACGCAGGTAAGAATCACAATGAACCGACACAGGACAGCAAACACAAGGGGATGATATAGGGAGACACTAATGACAAGAACAGGTGAAGCTGACTAGACAATAATGACAAGACGAGGATAACAAGGGGGCGGGGTTATGTAACAAGACAACACAAGCACATGGCCCAAACAAAAGGCCATGTGCTTGTACACAAAACATGAGTCTGTCATGATCCTGCCCCAAGACTAAAAGAAAGACAAGGACTAGATGGCAGAATCATGACAACACAATGTAACCTTTGGCCTTCTTGCAGATAAAAAAAACAAAACTGCATGCATTTTGCAGAAGAAGAACATTGTTTTGGCTGTGCTTCGGCTTTACGTGACTGTGCGGATGAATATGGTTATCCTACTGCTCAGAAAACATTCACTACTAGGCTTAAGAGATATAACCAGTTTAGATAGAAACGATCTTAAACTGACTAGCTGAAGACATTACTGTAGGCCTACCTATAGATACGGTACTTCCTTAAATTCCAGCACAGCGCTAAACCAACCATAACGAAAGACACAATAGATAATGTTTTACAATTAACTCTTTTAGAGAGCTGCATATGGCAATTTATCTGTTCAATAAAATACCTTACTCACCTTTGAGTAATAAACGACATCTCTGCATCACTTTTACAACATTTCAAATCCCCCAGTTCTCGCCTTCTCCGAAAAGCCAAGCCAATCTTGATTCTCGTTTTATTATGAGCTCTGTCACATTCTCTTTTTGCCAGCAGAATCTCCTCTGTTTGGCTTAAAAAACAACAAAAAACAGGTGATTCCTCTGGGGTTCAAGATTTAGCTGCTCCATGTACTTAAAGAACTCATATTAATTAAATAAAAGGCCACTTACAGTAAGCTTACTTAAAGTACACTTTCATGACTGTTTCTTAACACCCTTAAGTACACTTAATAATTGGCAAATTTAAAGTTTTACATAAAAAGTCAATTTTAAATAATTGTTTTAATGATATTTTGTCATGCTTTAAAGTAGTACACTTATTTTTATGTGATGACTAAAATATCATGATTGTTCCTTCTCAAGCCTTTCTGACAATGAGTAATAGAGGTATCAGTTCACTCTAGAATGTGAATGTGGTCTCTTTAACAAAATCCTGCTAAGCTGAGCTGAGCTGTATGTGTAAATCGTTGTTTTGATATTCTTTATCCTCTCAGGTTACGGGATCGGGCTACCCCAGAACTCCCCTCTCACCCGAAACGTGTCTGAATACGTCAGCCGCTACAAGTCTGACGGTTACATGGACATGCTGCACGACAAGTGGTATAAAGTGGTTCCCTGTGGGAAGAGGGTTTTTGCTGTGACCGAGGTGAGCCATCAAAAAAGAAAGGCTGAGAGTGTGCGGTACAGTATATGTGTGCGTTTCTGTTCTTGTTTCATAGGCGAGTGAGCGGCTTCTGCCCTTGACCAAGTTCCTCTATGAATCTATCCTCTATTCCTCTATAGCTCTTTTCCCTCTGAAAAATCCTTTTGTTTGGAATTACTGTCTCCTGCAGTTTAATAGCCGTTCTGTCAGAGCGACACCGACCCACCACAATCCATTTTCATTCCCAAGGGCTCAGGCGTACCGCCCCACACACCTGAGGCTCTGAGTAGCAGCAGCCAGCGCACTCCATCAATGGAGTCTCCGTCAATAACCTCCCAGGAGTAGTAGCACTCCTGTAAGACATTGTCTTGTGCAGTCTGGCTTCATTACCTAGCTGTGGTTATGAATGGGGGACTTCATGAGCACAAGCAATGACATTTGTTTTCGGCCCCTGTGCCAGCTGGAACTCATCTCACGCTCTCCCTCTCTCTTGCACTGGAGCCAAGCTGTCCTGTCACCACAGACACAATGTTGTAAAACCACTACTTTGCTGTGCAATAAATTCTGCAAACAAGCGTACAGGATCGACAGTGGGGTCCTCGCAGTCAGTTGTCCTCTTTGAATGTTTATTCTAGAGCTGTTTATAGAAGGAGTTTCAAATGCAAAAAGCAGCATTTTATTTCCTCAACGTAATGCAGTCTTAATTAAATTACTCCGGATTCTTCAAACAGCATCTTGGTTCGTAGCCAGATACAAAGATGCGGGGATGAAAGCGATGGGGAATTTAAAGCAACAATCCAACATTAAGTGCTCCATCTGGCATGTTCTCAAAATAAATGAATAATTAAATTATGAATAAACAAAATGCCAGTATTTGTACCTAAATAATATTTGTTGTTCATATTTGAAACACTACTTCTGTATTTGGGCCAACAGTGTATAAAGCCAAAGACAAATAAATATTAGAAGAGTAACTTCAAAGCTTTATGTGGGAGTATTGTTACTTTTTAATATTAGCAGGACTATAGGTATTTCTTTTTTTTAAAAAGCATTAAAGCATAAAAAAAATGTTGCCAGCCACCTCCAGCATTTTTGATAATTTTCACTAAATTTTCATGGCCCCCAGAATATTTTGTTGTATAAATATCTGAACATGTCATATATCAATAGAAATAAAAGAGCCTCTCCTTTAAAAAAAAGAAAACATTTTATTCATGCATTCTTTATTTATCAACACTTGAATGTGGGTAAAAAAAAAAGCAACAATTTGAACAAAAAACTGAGAAAGTCATTACACACCAATGGTGTGGAAGCATTGTCTCATAAATGATGGGAAATTCCTTCAATGGCAGGATAAGAGTTAATGGATTGTGTATTACCTTGTGAAAAATAAGTGCACTTAATTGTATTGAATGTGCAATTGAAGTGTTTATCTTTTTTAAAAAATGGCCTTGCAGATAATATATTAATAAATAAAAGACCATTTAAGTGTGCTTAAGAAACATAGTCATGAAAGTGTAGTATTCTCATCTTTAAGAAGTGCACTTTCTAATAATGTTTTTACTTTAAAGTATATTTTAAATCATTATGTTGTAATAATCTTTTGCCATGCTTTAAAATACAACATTTTGATGTGTTGACTAACATACTGTATAGCATGTGTAGATTAGGCTACTTGTTTATAATTTTATTTGTAGCGTGCTATCTAATATTACATTTAAGGCTAATATATTTTAAATGTACTAAATTAAAGATTCATCATTACAGTTTGTAATTACAAATATATTTACATACATGACATACACGTTTCAATAGAAATGAAGTTAAAGTATATTTAAATTTACCATAGATGCTTGTCGGTATGTTCAGCAGTACACTTTAACCAGACAATAGAAGTAAAAATGAAATTACATTATAAAGATGTACTCGAGTCCTACAAAAAAAAACACTCTAAAGTTTATCTAATTGCATTTAATATAAATTTAGACTATTATACAATTTTGTTTTACATTGCAATATTCTTTTAAAATGTATTATTTCTGTTATTAGATCTCTTTTGAGTATTAACATTAACATTAAATCCAAAACTAATCTTAAAAGATAGATTAAAGAGCCTAATAGCAGCAGGCAGGAACGACTGCAGTTTTACATTTTGGTGGAATCATCCTGCCACTGAATGTGCTCTGCCGTAACACCTCTAAGGCATGTATCATTAGGTGCATATCATTGTTCATGATATAGTTTATTTTTCTCAACATCCTCACCTCCTCCACTTGTTCATCCCATTCCTGTGTGATGCCAATGATGGAGCTTGCCTTTTTAATCAGTTTAGTCTGTTCCTGTCAGATGTGTGTGCGCCCACCCCCAGCACACCACACCAAAGAAGAGAGCACTAGCCACAACATTCTTATAGAAGGTGCACAGCAGAGGTTGGCAAAATCTTAAAAGATAAAATAGAACCTTATTGTATACCGTTACCGCATTATTTTAATGAAATCAGAGCAGCCAACATGAAGTGCAGTGAGCACTTCATCTGGTCAGTGGCACTGGCACGTATGCATATGTATGCATGTGCATTTAGCCACTATCCCATTCTGTAACACTCTCTTGGGAACTGACATCATGATAAAGGGCTGGAGCCAATCCTGTTATGTGCAGAGAACGAACACACTCACAACAGAGGTGGCGGGACTGTGATGAACTAAACATGGGACTGCAGTCTCTCTGTGTGTGCAATGTTAGATGACCAATGAGTGTCTCATTTTGCACGCATGCTCCACACATGTATTAGGGACAGGAAGTGGAATATTTTCCCCTTTTCAGCTACTCCAAATCCGCATGACTTTAATTTCAATTATAACGACCATACTTTATAAAATTGTGATTAGTTCTCTAGTCAGCAGGACTCCTCCCTCCAGATCAAAGCCATTACATGGGGAATGATGGATTCCTTTGTGTATGCTGGGGCTTCCAACACCCGAGGGGAAAATAATGATGGGACAGGCACAGGGAGGTCTATAATATACCCGGAGAGAGCAAACCGCTAGGATTCACATTTAATGAAGAAAAAAAAGAGCACTGGTAAAGAATCTACTGTATGAAATTAAATAGGCCTATTGGTGTTTTATAGGTTGCTCACAACAAAAACAAAAAAATCAGCAGAAACTACATGTACATATATAAAATCACCAGTTTTACAGAATCCCTTGATTGCAGGTGGACTTTCTGCTATTCTTTTGGATTATGTTAGTTGTGGATTTTATTTTCAAAAAATGATACACCCTGTGGGGGAAATGTGCAGTCATCACCAGAACTGCAATATACTGTGATCCTTTCTTCTGCGCTTGTGTGTTTTTATTTCTTGTTGTGCATGTGTGCGCAGACTCTACAGATGGGTATCCAGCATTTCTCGGGGCTGTTCGTGCTGTTGTGTGTGGGGGTTGCAGGTGCTTTACTCACACTGCTGGGGGAACACACTTTCTTCAGATTCATTCTGCCTCACCTCCGCCGCCAGCAGAGATTCAAATACTGGCTCCACACCAGTCAGGTGAGTGTGTGCCACTATATGCTACAACTCATTTTCTACAAGTAGAGTTTAAGAACCTTGCTGTATTTTTGTGTAATTGATTAAGAGAAAGTACACCGCCATCTTACTCCGTAAGACCTCATGCTGTGAACACGAACTTCCCAGGAGGACTTGAACGCACCAAAATTAGTGCCTTTACTTACACATAACCATAGTTATTGTTTAGTTATATATATATATATACTGTATATATATGCTCTTATCCAAGTTACAAGGCATGTTCCTTTCATAAAAACAGGGCATCTGCTCCCTCTAGTGTTAGGAAGCTGAAAGCACAAGTCTGTAGCCTATGTAGTAGGCATATTGTATTTGATTATATAGAGTATATACTTCATTGAGTATTGTTCAGTGGTCTTTTTGTTATTTGTACAGAAAATCCACCGTGCATTAAATATGGGTTGTGATGATGAGAGGAAATCAGAGGTTGAGAGCAGTGACAGATGGTAAGTTATGATTATTGCATAACAAAATGAAGTAATTCTCCTCATTGAAATCTACACCAGTACTATAGTCAAATTACAGCAATTTATTATATGGCTCGCTGGAATTCTGGAATGGGCCAATTCTGATTGGCTAGTTATAGGTCAAATATATTTGTATAATGACCACTAAACTGTATAATTGTTCATAACTCCAGGCAACCAATTTCCAGCATATGTAGCTGTGCTACTTTTATGTCTCTCAGATCATTCAATGGACTTTTTCTAATTACATTATAAAATAATTGTATTCAAATCAATGTTTCATGACCATTTATATATTTATTTATTTGGTAAGAAGCCATTTAATAAGTTGAATAATGTACAGTTAAGGCAGTCACAATAGGTTACCTAATCGCCCTTTATTTTGCAGTAATGACCAGTTGACTGTACATTATCATTTGCATACTGTGTATAAGAAAATAGTATTGCCTTTGAGCTTTGAACTAATGTGTGCAATTAGTGTTATTTATGTTAAAAAAATACCCATAAAAAAGAAATTAGAAAACAAAGGACAAAAATCAATATTCGCCTCTCTAGTAAAAGCGAGTGGATACTGTTTCATTAATGGCATATTGAAGAGGCTCCGTGTTTCCATTGATTGTGGGGTCTGTTTGTGATGTGCTGTGTCCCTGCATCTTGTAAAACTGATTGCCGCTGTGTTTTCCTCTCAGTCCCACCTTGTGCTTGTCAGAGAACTGTAATCTCCACCGCCTGCCATCCTCCACTTCTTCTCCTCCGCCCTCCACCTCCTCCACTTCCCCTTCCACTTCTACAACCAAGTGGAACAATCAGAGTGTCAAGGCTGGTCGAGAGGCCAAAGAACATAACAAGCATGTCCACTTTAACCTGGAGACTCTCAACAGCTACCAGCTCCAAGCTCCACCCCCTGGGCCAGAAAGGGGCCGTAGGGGGTTGGTGGGAAGCCCGCCTACCCAGTTGTGTTCCAATGGCGGACCTAACCTCAGTCTTAGCCTGGTGCTCTCCCCCCCGGCCTGCACAGGACAGTCAACGCCGTGGGAAGAGGAGCTGCGGGAGCTGCACGGGAGGATCGAGGAGTTTCGCGGCCAACTCAGGGCCGCCCTTGCCAGGCGAGCCGAGCTCCAGCGGACCCTGGTGAGACAACGGCTCGGTCAATCCCAAACAAGCTCGCCATCTAATCCCACCACCAACACCCTGACCAAAGACGTCAACAGGGGGAGGTGATGTACGCTATGTGTCCGGACACTCACAAAGGCAGTGGATATGAGGGGATAAGGGACATCCTCTCATCTGAGAAGACGTGCTGTGCGATGTTCTGCCTTCTCCTTTCTCAATGACTGCTGGAGTGCTGTAGTGATGGATGAAACACTCTGTGATGGAGATTCAGCTTGTAATCCTCCAGTTTGGCTGACTTCCAGCTTCAGAGAGAAAGCATTTATCTCTCTGTGTGTGTGTGTGTGTGTGTGTGTGTGTGTGTGTGTGTGTGTGTGTGTGTGTGTGTGTGTGTGTGTGTGTGTGTGTGTGTGTGTGTGTGTGTGTGTGTGTAAAGCCAGACAACTGGACAGAGAACAGACATTTAATGCACCATTAAATATTCGCTGGCCAAGGTGAATATTTGCACCCACAGACGTCCAGCATGAAAATAGATTCTTTTTGTAAATAATTCAATGGGATTATTTAGTGGGATAAGCAGCAATGGATCTAATCTCAGCCTCGGACGGCAGGCCCATGGACCACCCACAATCCGCTCAGTGACCGGCTGATGCTTATTGCACACAAAAATAACATCTCTAGTTCTGATCTGATTGGCAGGTGTTTAGCCACTTTTGGGAATAAAGGCACATAGATTTTTTTTACAGTCTGAGCTGTTCATGTTAAGAGTTGATACAATGAGAAAGAACTAATCCCTGGATTTGACAAAGTTTGCATAACATCAGGGTTTGGCTTGAGCAAATTAGTAGCAAGTTAACTATATATCCATGAGCAGAACTACATTCAGCTTTGTTTTCTGAATTATGTCCATGATAGAACTTCAGACAGAAATTCAGATTACAATCACATTTTCTGCTATTTTTTGGTGTTTTTGTGCCGCCATTGATGGAAACAGTCAGAATGGTGCACCTATTCGATTTCATTTTATGGAGCACCACACATGACAAGCGGCAGAATGACCATGAATTCACAATTCGTTCCCACCAAATATTATGTTTTATTTAGTTTTCGTTCATTCGTTGCTACACTTGTACTATTTAGTTCCCTCGTTTTAGTTAAATTGTGTCCACGTTGTAAAAATGTGTTCTCTCATTTCATAAAAACAGGCAAATGAATTAGTACAACGTAGCTATGATTTAACTAAAACAAGCAAACTAATTAATAAGTCATGGCCACAATATATTGGGGTATTTTTCCCTCTGTATGTCATGAGCAGAGCCCCATACATTTTTCAGTCTTTTATTATTATTATTATATTATCCATTTCAAATAATCCAAGCCCTAAAGGGCACATATAAAACAAACATGGTTGGTCAGTTTACATGTCAATCAGGGGGCCTCTTCCTGTCTGAGTGGGCGGTTCTTGGCCAAAATAAGCTGCCATGGACCAAACTTCCAATTTTGATTAAGCCACGTGTCTTGCTGTGGTGTATTTTTTCCACTTATAATGTTTGAATAAATAGATTGTTTGCTTGTGTGTTTTAATGCTGATAAAGTATGATTCTGTTTGAGATGTTTGTCACTGGCCTCCGATATATAATCTAAATGTTATAAAGTCTGAAAGAGTTATTGCATTTACTATTATTAATAAACACATTTTCAAATAATCATATATGAGTGAAAGTTTCACTTTTAGCAATTGTTTTGTTGAAAGTCCCTCAGCGTTGTGTTAAATTCTGCGCTAACTATTTTGGGTGGTTATTATTTCTGCCAGAGATATGTGACTGTCGCTTTGGTTGATTCAATAGCAAATGCTTAAAATCAATGATTACTAAACAATGTTAAACTAGATTAACAGCCAGGGCTGCGTTTCCCAAAAGCATCTTAAGCCTAAATTTATCAAAGAGACAATGGCAATTGTTCCACGGTCAACTAAGGCTTATGATGCTTTCGGGAAACGCAGCCCTGGTTGTAGCAGTCAAATTATTCCACTATTACGAGATGATGGTGTTCTCGCATTCATTTTCCGAGCGAACTTCAAAGTACGTTTTTAGAGCAAACTGTCTGCGGGAGACTGTCAGGGGACTGAGGAGGACACTGTCAGACTGATAGACAATCAGCCTGTTTCCATTGGGAGACTGATGAACAATGGCGTCATTATATTGAGTTGTTTTTATTTTTTTCATAGAGAGAGAGCATGCTTGGCTGAGCATTAAGTGTTTGATAAAATGGTGTTAACATTTAACTGTCTTTACTAGTATTGGAGCTCAGTTTGTTTGAGGTTCGATTCTTTGTTTTAATCAACGTAAAATAACTCTGATTAGAAGGCAAAACGAGGAATAGCAGTCTTTACCATTCAAACACTTCAGAATCAGTTCATTATTAACATGTTTAATTATTGTGTGGAATCTGTACTTTACTAAAAACAACTTAAATACTTTTGAGACTTTGTGAGTACTCATTTACATGGCAAAAAATATTATTTCATGTAGACCTTCAAAGTACAATACAGCTACACTAAAAAAAATAGTTTGCAGTTGTAAATAAAACAAAGATTATTGAACTATGTTTTACAAGAAAATACTATTTCAGTCTTTCTCAGTGAAAATAGTTTCAAAATTACAACAATTTTTTTCAGTGTATGCTGACCCACCTTCAAAATCATACAGTCATTGCTGGAAAGGGTTCAAATATGCAAAAGATGCTGGAAAACTGAAGAATTTCTCTGAAGAACATTGGACAAGCGAGAAAGACAATACAATTTTGGTTGGACCTTACTGAGCCTTGATCAAAAAGTTTAAAATCTTGAGACTTTGAGATCATTCTATTTATTTTAATTTAGTCTTATGGTTGTGGGCGGATCTTGGGCTTTGTTGTAAATAGTTATACACAAAATGTTTATTAAATAAAGAATCACCAAAAAAATGAACATTTGGCAGGTTAACTGCTCAGAACAAACAAGGGACTCAACAAAACAGTTATGTGCCTGGATTAATCAGGTAATGACACACAGTATTAAGAATCAAGGGTATGTAAACGTTTGAACATGGTCATTTTTATAAATCCAGCTTTTTTTTTTTTGTCTTGTGGACTATGTAAACATCTTTTATATAAAATATCTTATTCAGGACAGTTCTAAATTAAGAATAACTTGCATTTTGTATGATCCCTCTTGAATATACATATATATATATATATATATATACGTATATATGTGTGTGTGTGTATGTATATATATATATATTTATATATATATGGGTAATTTAAATTAAATTTATTGTGGGGAAAACAGGCAAAAATATTATGTACACAGTTTAGTCCTATTCAGTTTCAACCCGCCGCTTCTTGGCTTCTCTCTTGTACAACAAAAATGTGTCTCTTTGCACAATTAAACTTTGACAGGAGAGCATGACACTGTATGACAGGGGTGCAAAACTCAGTTCCTGGAGGTTTACAGCCCTGCAGAGTTTAGCTTCAAACAGAGGTGGACAGTAACAAAGAACATTTACTTGAGTACTGAAGTACACTTCTTGAGTCTGTACTTTACTTGAGTATTATTTTTTTTCTGAAAACTTTTTACTTTAACTTCACTACATTTGAAAGACAAATATCGTACTTTTTACTCATCTACAGTACTGTCAAGTTCCTTGAGTAGAAAGTTGTAACGTCAGTTTGGTCGGACAGACATTGGATTTTTGGTTGGAAATGAAAGTCAGAAACCAATCTGACGTTGGTTTCTGACATCAACCTGATTTTCCTTTTCAACGTTGCTTTGGTCTTCTAAATGCGAATTGTCATTGTTTTGGAGCACACTAGCTTATAGATAACAGTAAGGCTAACATTCATACTAAAAGCCAAAAAAACGTTTCATAGAGACTTTAATAGGGCACAATTTGAGGGAACAGCATTTGGGTGTCTGAAACCATTAGACATTATTGAGTGAACTTATTCAATCTCACATTCAATCCCACTACTGGAACTGTGTTCTAGAAAAAATATATATATTGATATGAGGGTATAAGGAGGATTTTTGACACAACCAATATCTGATTAACGTGAATATTATTACTAGTCTTCTCAACTAGATGTCATCCTTTTTTCTTTTTTTTCTTTTTTACCTTGTAGGATATTACAACGGGGTCTCTGTCATCAGAGTTGGACAGTAACACAGTGTATTTACTTGAGTATCTGTATACTTTACTTGAGTATTCTTTTTTCTGGAAACTTTTTACTTTAACTTCACTACATTTGAAAGACAAATATTGCGTACTTTTTACTCCACTACATTTCTGTCAAGGTCCTTGAGTAGAAATTAGTAATGTCAGTCAGGGGATGATTTTTTTCATCTCTAAAACGTGATTGAATTTTTGCAGGTGACAGACAGCCTATCAGTAATCACTCTTGTAGGGTCACGTGTCGTGAAGTTCAGCGATTCCCCATTATTTTCTTTGAACACTAATCAACTGGTGGCAAAATGGACAAAGGGAGATCCTCTGTGCAGTGCGCGCATCCATGGCAAATAGGTCTTTCTGTTTTGCTGTTTGTTAAAACAGTATTGCTGTTGGGCTATGGTTGTATAGCTGGGTTTTAAAGCAGGTTGGATTTTTACAGACCACTTGATTCAAATGTGCATGAATGGATACACGTGTGTACTTCTTTTGTGGGGGTGGTAGGAGTGTTAAATAAAAAAAATTAAGATGATTATGGCTGTCTTTTTTTGTCAATTAAGTTGTTTAATTTCTATAGGTTTTATAGCTTCAGAGGCAAATATTACATATAACAAAGCAACAATAATAAAACAATCCATTGACATTTACTTTTTACTTTTGATACTTAAGGACTTTTAAAAACGAGTACTTCTGTACTTTTACTTAAATACAAATTGGTCTTTACAACTTTTACTTGTAACGGAGTAATATTTGACCAGTAGTATCTGTACTTTCACTTAAGTAAGGAAGGTGTGTACTTTGTCCACCTCTGGCTTCAAACCTAATTAAATACCCGATCCAGCTCATCAAGTCCATCAGGCTTGTTTAAAGGGATAGTTCACTTTAAAATTAATTATTGGTATGTTTTAGCTTACCTCAAGGGCATCTATGTACACTGTAAAAAATAATTGCCATTTCAACTTTTTTTTTTTTGTAGACACAACTAAATTTGTAGAACTTGTCCAGACAACAAGAACATTTAAGTTTAATTGTCCTCAACTAAGCTAAAAGTTGAATTAACTAGTATAACTGTTGTTTCAACTAGAAAACGCATGTTGATACAATTGCACATACACCATATATTGTCAAGTTGACAAAAAAATTTAAGGCAGCGGGGTAACAAAGTTTTTTAAGTTGACTCAACAAATTGTTTTTTACAGTGTAGGTGTCTTTGTTTCCGCAGTAGTTTCAATTTTGATATAAATACGGTTCGTTTTCTCACACAAACCGCTCGTTTCGTATCTTAGGCCATCAATGTGTATACATTCACGAGTCATTAAATCATGTTTAATTTGGACTTCTCTGTGCATGCTCTTTGAGGTGGTGACCATAGACCTGCATTATATGACAGACAGACAAGAACGGTTTGACCTAAAAATATCAAAATTGAAACTACTGCGGAAACAAAGACACCTACATCTTGGATGCCCTTGAGGTAAGCTAAAACATACCAAAAATTAATTTCAAAGTGAACTATCCCTTTAAAACTACAGGTATGGTTGGAAGTAAACTCTGCAAGGCTGTAGCCCTCCAGGTATTGAGTTGTGTACCCTTGATGAGTTCTAGATCTGATATAGGGCAATTTGTTGTGATGTAATCTTTGTTATGATTGCATCATCCATGACTTCTAGGAATAACATGATGCAGTATAATGTATATGATGCAGATTGCATCATTCATTGTTTTGCCTGAAAAGCCAAGTTCTATCTAATAACTGTCTGTTTCATCTTCTCCCGACTTACAGGCAGAAATTTGAATCTGCCAACCCTGGAGTAAGGACTATAAAAAGATGGACCAACGAAGCAGAGGGGAATACAGAAGACAAGGAAAGCACCAGGCCCAGACGGTGTTTCACCAGCCTGTCTAAAAACCTGTGCTGTCTCCGTCCCCCTCCCCAAAATGACTACAGACCTGTTGCTTTAACATCTGTGGTTATTAAGTCATTTGAGAGACTATTGTCTTACCTAAGGAACATCACAGGACCCTTGCTGGACCCAATGCAGTTGCATATCGAGCGAACAGGTCAGTGGATGATTTAGTCAACATGGGACTGCATTATATCCTGCAACATCTGGACAAACCAGGAACTTATGTGAGGATCCTGTTTGAGGACTTCAGTTTGGCTTTCAATACCATTATCCCAGCACTCCTCCAGACTAAATTAGCCCAGCTCTCTGTTCCTAGCTGTCAATGGATCACCAGCTTTCTGACAGACAGGCAACAGCGAGTGAGAATGGGGAAATTCACATCTAACACGGCACCTGCACAATCAGCACTGGCGCCCCATAGGGATGTGTTCTCTCCCCACTGCTCTTCTCCCTGTACACAAACAACTGCACCGCCAAAGACCCTTCTGTCAAACTCCTGAAGTCTGCAGATGACACTACCGTTATCGGGCTCATAGGGCGAGTCTGTACATAGGCCAGATGATGAACAGCTGTCTGTTATGGTGTCTGTTATGTTATGGTGAAGCCATTACAGAAAGAACAGAATTGTGCTAGAACACTACAGTTCCTGTGCTCTATAAGGACCTGAAGTGGGAAAATCACATTGACTCCATTGTGAAAAAGGCCCAGCAGAGGTTGTACTTCCTTCACCAGCTGAGGAAGATCAACTTGCCACAAGCGCTGTTGATGCAGTTCTACACAGCCGTCATTCAGTCTGTCCTCTGCACTTCAATAACTGTCTGGTTTGGCTCAGCTACAAAATCAGACATCAGAAGACTACAGAGGACAGTTCAGACCGCTGAAAGGATTGTTGGTGCTCCTCTGCCCACCCTCCAAGAACTGTATACATCCAGAGTGAGAAAAAAGGGCTCAGAAAATCACCCTGGATCCCTCACATCCAAGCCACCTTCTCTTTGAACTTTTGGCATCTGTCCGGCGCTACAGAGCAGCGAGCACCAGAACAGCCAGGCACAAGAAAAAAGTTTCTTCCCCCAGGCAATCTGCCTCATGAACAGTTAAATGTTCTCCCCACTGCGCAAAGATCAATATCACTTTATCTATATGATAATACCCTACCTCTTCTTATTCCATTCCCTGTTAATTCTATTCTAATCTGTGTTTTTTTTTCTTTATAAATAAATATATATATATATATATATGTTCACATATATCTTTATTTGAATTTTATTATCCGTGTACTGGAAGCTTGTTCTGTCACCAAAACAAATTCCTTACCAAACATAGTTGGCAATAAAGCTCTTTCTGACTCTGATTCTGTCCAAACCCAGACATAGATTTATTCATAGATCCAGTCAAAGATGATTTGAGTCAATTCTGGTTTAAATTGAGAACCCTTCCCATTATTATTCACTTATCCTCCACCATTCCCAAGTATATACTGACCCAATACCATATCTTGGAAACTAGAGCAAATCAACAATTTTAAGCATAATCAGTGACCCAAAATTAGTCAAGTTTGACAACATTTATTTCAGAAGCATTTTGGCTGTGCAATCACTGCTTGTCATTCTCATGAGCATCATGCTTTAGCCCTTAGCTGTAGTGCCACCCTGCTGCTATAGTTTACACAACATGACCTGAAAGAGAGAGCTGCCATATGTCGATGATTCAAACCTCGCAGCCTGACACCGAATGCTTTCAGGAGAAAAATCTGTCTGTAAAAAAACGTAGTTGCTGTAGTTGCTATCTCAAATCTCAATATACTGCTTTTAATAACACTAAGAAAAACATTGCCTGGTCACTTCAAAACGGTTGCTTTAAGTATGCAAGTGGGTGCGTGATTATAAAATAATTTAACTTGTGAATGTAAATATAGAATTTAAAATATGTGGTTTTTGTGATGTTTTTGGGTTAATTCATTCTTGCCTGTTGCCACTGGAGGGCGCTCCAGGTTGCATGTTGTTTGGCTGATGCTAAAAAGTAATAAAACGAAGAACAAGTTGTTTTCCCTATACTTATGGCGTTGTGTCAGTTCCTATAAGAACAAATATATAATCAGTTGTATACTAGCCTATTGATGCAGGCATAAGTTTTCTCATGGTTTAATCCAGCTTTTTAGGTAATGAATTTGCAAACCTAGAGGGGAGTGTGGTCCAGCTGAAGAGAGATGAGCATTGAGTTTTGATTATCTTTACAGTGGTATCTATTTTTAGTGCTTTTATCACTACCAATCTCTGTAGTGGGTCAGAGAGAAGAGAACATCTGGTCACAAACCTATAGGACTGAGCTTATATATCATCAGTTTAAATTATACAACATGTCTAAAAACCGAAACAGAACACAAAATAATTTAAATACACAGGCTGTGCATTTAAATTACACTGGTCACTTTCATCCTCAACTTCCAGTTAGCAACTCTAAAATTGCCCTTCACCCAGACTATAGCCTATAATATAAATAGTTTGTGCTTACGGTTTAATAATCACTTGAAACTTAGCAAACATGCTAAGCAAACACTATCATGGAAACTATGTGTAAACCTTAATTAAACAATTTAATAATCAATTAAAAAGGAATTTATACCTGCATGATATTACGCTGTAGCCACATTGGACAAGCGGTTTGAAAAATAGTTGGATGGATGATTCAGCTGAGGGTGCCATCTTCTGGCGAGACGCGACCGTCACAGTGTATTATAGGTAGACTATTTGTTTTCACTTTATTCTGATGGTCCCTTTAAAGGGGTAGTTCACTTTGAAATTAATTTTTGGTATGTTTTAGCTTACCTCAAGGGCATCCAAGATGTAGGTGTCTGTTTCCGCAGAAGTTTCAATTGATATTTTTAGGTCAAACCGTTCTTGTCTGTCAGTCATATAATGCAGCAGGTCTAGGGTAACCTCCTCAAAGAGCATGCACAGAGAAGTCCAAATTAAACATGATTTAATGACTCGTAAATGTAAGTACACATTGATGGCCTAAGACACGAAACGAGCGGTTTGTGTGAGAAAACGAACAGTATATCGTTTTTACCTCTTGTAAACAGCCACGTCCAAGTGATCTGAGGGCGCGGGTGCTTCGGTCATTTCCGGCAAGCGCCGGGAGTGATCTCTCGCGCATGTACGTCACTCATACAATTGTTTTATTTTTTTATTTTTTTAAATAAAATTAAATAAAGTGCTAAAGTATCTCAGGACATTGTGCTTTACCCCCCTGTGAAAACGCCTCTGAATGTACACATCAGCACTGGGTTCTTCTGTCATCCAGAAACAGGGATTTTTCTTACTGATACACAGATGACATGCAGCTCTTCGTGTCATTCTAGCTGGACAACCCCACAGTGCACGGATCTCCGCGTACCTGGCAGACGTCTTAGACTGAGTGAAAGAACACCAACTTCAACTCAACCTAGCGGAGACAGATGTCACCGATGTTAGGGCCAAGGGTTATTTACCACACTCCGGAGGAGCAGACACCAGAGGCAGACAACCAAGGTAAGTTAAAAAGGTAAGTATTTATTAAATTTATAAAAGAATAAAAGCAGGAACAGGCAGTGGCTTTTCTCGTCGTCAGACTCGTTGAATCGGCTCGTGGGACAGACAGTGGCTTTTCTCGTCGTCAGACTCGTTGAATCAACTCGTGGGACAGACAGATGCTTTTCTCGTCGTCAGACTCGTTGAATCAGCTCGTGGGACAGACAGTGGCTTTTCTCGTCGTCAGACTCGTTGAATCAGCTCGTGGGACAGACAGTGGCTTTTCTCGTCGTCAGACTCGTTGAATCAGCTCGTGGGACAGACAGTGGCTTTTCTCGTCGTCAGACTCGTTGAATCAGCTCGTGGGACAGACAGTGGCTTTAAAGGTGTGTTGAACTTTTCTCCCCTGCACCCTGCACACGATCTCAGGGACCTGGACACAGCTGAGGGGACAGATCAATTCAAAAGAATCTTCAAAGTTATAGGTCAATTTCATCCGTCAGAAACTCAGAGAAGACAGTTGTTTGATCTCACCACACTCGTGCATAAATCACTCTTGTAAATCTCCACACGTGTTTAATTCACTCTTTTAGACACTGCAAACTCACTCTATCTTCACAGCGATTAATCAACTCGTTTCTCTTTTCTTCATAGGATGTATGAACCACAGAATATTGGACTCAGAAGATAAACATGGATTCAGCGATCTTCCCAGCCGCTACTGTTACTGTCAACAGGATAACACACTCTGCCCACAAACACAGGTTAGTCGTACACTAGTGATGGCAATCTTCACATGTGTTTTTCTCCAAAAGGGGAATCATAAAGGGGTGCACTTAACTTTTCCTCGGTGAATCACGTGAATCCTGCAGCGGGTTTCCACTCTCTTTACCGCCAGTCACTCTCCTTCCTCCTCCGTGAAGTTTTCTCCCTTACTTCGTTGCGTTGCTGTTCGTGGTTTCTTTAAAACGACTCACTTAATGAGCATGTCTCGGGGGACTCAACATGGAACACCGATCAGGTCTTAAACCTCTGCTTCCTGCACTCGCCGCTGCTCACTGCCACTGCTGCAATCCACTCGAGCACTCCTATGGAGCTTTCCTACTGCCAGAGCATTTCTTCTCCCCTTCCTGTGCGTCGAGTCCCTCTCTTTATACTCCTTCCTTCCCGGCACATGCTTCAATGAAGCACTACTCACGGGCTTCAGCTGGCGCTTGTTATGATCGGCGGCCATGACAGGTAAAAACAGGGCCGGCCCGGTGTTACACCGGCATTTCTTCCCCCTGGAAACAAGTCAACCATTCTTTGGTTCCCGGTTTGTTCACCCGGTGACACCCTCCCCCACCGGATCCGTTCTAGTCCCGAGAACGGGCCCCAGACTACCATTCTCCGTACCTGGTAGGAGGTACTCCTCGGGTCTCCCGTTGGGAGTGTCGAGTTGGGATAACGGGTTCTTCTTCCCTTGGTTCAGGAGTAGGGGCTCTTGGGACCACAGCCCAACCCACCCAGGGTGGTGCAGGGGCCACAGGCGCCGGCGGCGCCTCCATCTCTTGCTGCGGATAGTTGGGGCAGGGGCGAAGCAAGTTTCGGTGCAGGATTCTCACGGGGCCAGTCTTCCTCTCCGGCCAAATGGTATAGACGGGCTGGTCCGGCCTCTGTCGTTGCTCTATCACATACGGCACGGTTTCCCACCGGTCACTAAGCTTCCCCTTCCCCCGGCGCCGGTTATCCCGCACCAGCACCCGTTCTCCGGGTAACAGGGGGGCTTCTCGGGCAGTACGGTCATACAGACGTTTGTTCTTCTTGGCGGCCACGTCGAGGTGCTTGGACACTTTCTCATACGCAGAGTGAAGTTGGCGATGGTGTCGGTGTACCCATTCGGTGGTAGTAGCGGGGGCCTCAGCCGCTGTTGCCCCGAGTAGCAGATCTGTGGGCAGACGCACATGTCTCCCAAACATCAGGTAAGCAGGGGCATAACCCGTAGTGCTATGGACGCTGTTATTGTAAGCCTGCACCAGGGCCGGGAGGCTATCCGTCCAGTACCCCTGGTGATCCGCATCCAGAGTCCCCAGTAGACTCAAAAGCGTCTGATTGAAACGCTCACACCCCCCGTTTCCCTGTGGATGGTATGGGGTGGTGTGGGTCTTCCTGCATCCGTACAGTTGGCATAGTTCTTGGATGACACGGGACTCGAAGTTCGGCCCTTGGTCCGAGTGGAGTGTTTCGGGACATCCGAAGGGCTGGAAGACGTGCCTCCACAGGGCGTTGGCAGTAGTGGTAGCGGTCTGATCTAAGGTCGGTATGGCCCAGGCATACTTGGTGAACAAGTCAGTGATTACCAGGATGTTCTGGTAGCGATCCGTTGGGCGACTTAAGGTCAAGAAGTCCATAGCCACCATATGCAACGGGGCTCTGGGTCTCACCGGAACCATGGGGGCCCTCTCGTTTCGTCGGGACTTGAACAGCGTACAGCGAGGGCATCCTTGCACATACTTCCCTACGGAATCTTCCATCCTGCTCCAGAAAAAGTGCCGGCGCAGCAGTGACACCGTTCGTTCTTGGCCCTGATGTCCTAGCCGATCGTGGTAGGCCTGGAGCAATGGCTGGATTTGGGCTTCAGGCACCACCACCTGATATGCCATCTCGTGGGTCCTTGAGTCCAAGACAGTCCTACAAATTACTCCCTCCCGCAACTTTAATCGCTTCCACTGCCCCAGAAGCTTCTTCAATCCCACAGGATGCTCCCGTCGTTCGTCCGCCCCAGGGAGTTTGTTCCGCTCCAAGCAAATCCGCAGGAAAGCCAACCCTTCATCCTGCTCCTGCCGCTCCCTCCATCGGTGGGGGTCCCATCCCCAACTTGCCGGTACTCCCTCCGATTGCCTTCCGGGTGCCTCCACTATCCCTACCATCAGCCCTTCTTCTGATTCTGGTCCTGGGGTTCCCCCTTCCCCTGCCGATGGTAATCGTGACAGGACATCCGCATTTATGTGTTCGCGGCCTGGTCGGTACTGCAGTCGATAATTGAAATTGGCTAGCTGGGCCACCCACCTCTGCTCCACCGCCCCTAGCTTTGCGGTTTGGAGGTGGACCAATGGGCTGTTGTCGGTCACCACCAAGACTTCAGCTCCCCACAAGTAGTCCTTAAACTTCTCACACAAAGCCCACTTCAGGGCCAGCAGCTCGATTTTAAAAGAGCTGTAATTGGCGTCATTCCGCTCTGCTGGATGGAGACTCCGGCTGGCGTAGGCGATGACCCTCTCTGTTCCGTCCTGTCGCTGGGCCAGTACGGCTCCCAGTCCGCTATTGCTAGCGTCGGTATATAGTACAAAGGGCCGGGTGAAATCGGCATAAGCCAGAATGGGGGCCTGCAGCAACTCCTGCTTCAGCCTCTGAAAGGTGGTCTCACACTCTAGGCCCCAAGTAATCGTGGGGGAACTCCGACTTCATGGAGAGCCAGATCCGGCCAACAGCTGGTTCAGGGGTTTTGCAATTTTTGAAAAGTCTTTGATGAAGCGTCGGTAGTAGCCGACGAATCCCAGGAAAGACCGCACCTGCCTGACGGTTTTTGGTGGAACCCAGCCCTGCACTGCGGACACCTTCTCCGGGTCGACAGCTACTCCCGCAGCGCTCACCCGATGCCCCAAGAACTGGACCTCCCTCTTAAGGAGCTGGCATTTCCCTGGCTGGAGCTTCAGTCCATACCGCTCCATAGCCCGGAAGACTTGCTCCAGGTGTAACAGGTGAGTGTCAAAGTCGGGGGAATAGACGATCACGTCATCCAGGTACACCAATGTGGAATCTATCAGGTGCCCTCCCAGGCATCGCTGCATCAGCCTCTGGAAGGTCGCAGGGGCGTTACAGAGCCCGAAGGGCATACGATCCCACTCAAACAGGCCAAAGGGGGTGGTGAAGGCGGTCTTCTCTCGATCTTGCTCCTCCACCCGCACCTGCCAGTAGCCACTCGCCAAGTCAAGGGTGGAATACCAGGCGGCGTTGGTCAGTCCCGTAAGGGAATCCTCGATCCGAGGCAGGGGAAAGCATCCTTCTTGGTGACGAAGTTCAACTTGCGATAATCCACGCAAAATCTCCAAGAGCCTGTCTTCTTACGGACCAAGACAATTGGGGCGGCCCATGGACTGCTGCTCTCTCGAATGACCCCACGCCCCAGCATCCCCTTTAGTAAGGCACGAACCTCGGAATATAAAGTCGGGGGTACCGGGCGGTACCGTTCTCGACTGAGTGGAGCATCTCCGGTAGGTATAGCGTGCTTGACGATGTTGGTGCACCCATAGTCCTCATCATGGGTAGAAAAGACGCATTGCCACTTGGCCAACAGGCTCTGGAGTTGGCGGGTTTGTTATTCCTGTAGGCCCTCCCCCTGCAGGGACTCACCCTGCAAATGGGTCGGCATGTGGTGTGCAGCAGGACCAGGGCCAACTCCCTCCCTTGCCAGACCGACCTCGACCACCGTTGCGTTCACTTGGCAGAAGCGGACCTCCTGCTCCTCCACCACCTGATGGGAACTCACTGGCGTAATACGGGTCAACAGTTGGTGACGATAGAGTTGGACAGGGTAAGTGTTCGTGTTTCTCACTTTTACTGCAATCCGGCCCCGACGGGCCACTGTTAACCCCCGGGCCACCTCGACGGCCTGACACTCCCAGTGGGGCTCGACAAGGACACACGCTTCAGGACCATAGGCCCGCTCAGGGAGACGGACCCAGACCACAGCCTCACTCCGGGCAGGAATGGAGACAGCGTATCGACATGCCACTCGACCAGTATCTTCCCGATCGTGCTGGGAGCTGGCGACCTGTACTCGTCGACAGTCGGTGATGACCCGTTCCCACTCTCGCTTCTCGGCTACAGAAGTGGAACAAAGAGGACCAGTCCGAAACAGCTCTTCCCAACAGTCCATGATTACATTCATCCCCAACAAGGCTCGATGTTCCCCCAGACAGGAGTCCCGCACAATCACCACCCCCTTCCGTGGGATTGTGGTGCCATGGATCTCGAAATCGGTCACCTGATATCCGATGTAGGGGATATTCAGGCCATTCGCTCCCCGCAGGGTGAGCCAGGGGACTTCAGCCTCCGGTAAGTGATGGGCATCGAACAGATCTCTGGACAGACTCTCGGCAAACATGGTAACCTGGGACCCTGTATCTACCAGGCACCGAACAGTAACTCCATTGACTTTGATCTCCACGAGGGGGCAACGTCCCACCAAGCTGTCTCGTGGGAGCTGAGCTCCCCGCAGCTGTTACAGATCAGGCGCCCTTGCCCATCCCACTGGAACCTGGAACTGAATGGTCGGCCGGTACGTCTTCCCGGATCCCTCCCTCCGTCAGAATACGACCGGTCTCGGGGCAAAGGTGGAGGCTCTGGCCGTCCACGACGGAACTCTCCCAGAATAGTCTTCGAGAGCTCAGCCATTTCTTCTCGAACATCCTTCATCAACTCTGTACGTAAGGCTTGTTTCCAATCCGTCAGTTCAGGCAGTCCTGGGGCACTAGTTCCACTTGCAGTCATGCACACCGGCGACTCCACGGTCTGGTTGTGATCCTGTTCCAGGGCTAAGGCCTCTTCACGTAGATCTTCGAAAGTCAGGGCAGCGTCCCGTCTAAGCTGTAATCTCAGACTCTGTCGCACTGGACCTTCTTGTAACCCCAACATGAACTGGTCTCTTAATAATGTCTCTTCTTCTCCTAGACCATGATGCTCCCGACTCTTCAACCTGGAGTACTGTTCTCGCAGTCGCAGAGCGAATGCTCGCAGAGTCTGCCCAGGTCCCTGCTTACAGTGAAAAAACTGAGCCCGTAACACTGCCACGGGAGTGGAATCACCATACTGCCTGGATAGGAACTCAAAGATCGCTTGTGTAGTGGCTCGGACGACTTCAGGTGCTGTTCGAACTTCTCTTTTCGCCTCCCCCTCGAGCGAATTCAGCACAAATTGTATCTTCTGGGCTTCTCCGAGCCCTTGCAGTCCGGCCAGGTACTCCACTTGCACTCTCCAGTCTGTCAAGCTCAACTCCGAGCCAGGCCCACCGTACTTCTGGGCCCACGGGGCCCCCATAAACATAGCTGCCATCGGCTGCCGGGCGGCTGGCAAATCCTCATCCGCCATCTTGGGTCCTCTGGCCGCTCAACTCCGAGTGGTAACCCTGCCGACTTACGGCAAAAGTTGTGTCACCGATGTTAAGGCCAAGGGTTATTTACCACACTCCGGAGGAGGAGACACCAGAGGCAGACAACCAAGGTAAGTTTAAAAGGTAAGTATTTATTAAATTTATAAAAGAATAAAAGCAGGAACAGGCAGTGGCTTTTCTCGTCGTCAGACTCGTTGAATCGGCTCGTGGGACAGACAGTGGCTTTTCTCGTCGTCAGACTCGTTGAATCAACTCGTGGGACAGACCGTGGCTTTTCTCGTCGTCAGACTCGTTGAATCAGCTCGTGGGACAGACAGTGGCTTTTCTCGTCGTCAGACTCGTTGAATCAGCTCGTGGGACAGACAGTGGCTTTTCTCGTCGTCAGACTCGTTGAATCAGCTCGTGGGACAGACAGTGGCTTTTCTCGTCGTCAGACTCGTTGAATCAGCTCGTGGGACAGACAGTGGCTTATAATGTTTTGTTACATTATAACAGGATCATTTATAAAAAGGGGCGTGTCAAAACACACTCAAAAGCCTATAAATCATAAATAAAAATTCAGAACTTCACAAAAATTGGTGAGCATATGTGCCATAACATCATGAACACGCATGCAAAGTTTTATGGAGATCGGACAATAGGTGGCGCTATAACTGTTGAAAAGCTTTAAAAACATGTATTTCCTATGGTAAATTGCCTGTATTGGCTGTAAATGGTGTGTTCCATCTATGATCATATAATATTTATATCATAATGTTCAAAATCAGTGCAGTACAATTCTCTGGACTCTCTAGATAAATAATTATCAGAAAAGTTATAACTTCTTCATTTGGATGGCTGTATTAGGGTCACTTCAATATGTAGCCTTGACCAAGAAAGCCTATATCTCTTCAATGAATGCTCAGATCTTCTTAAAAACAAGTCAGAACATGTTACTCTAAATAAGATAAGAAATAATGCATCTATAACAGTTAAAAAGGTTAAAGTTATAACATAATGGCACATTAAGCCAATAAGTTGTATTCTACTGCCCCCTGCTGTTTAAAATAGTCATTTTGTCATGCTACTAACTACTAATATTCTATAATTCTTATTTAGAATTAACATAATCACTATTTTAACATTTACACTCACATTTAGTCAAAATGAAATGTCACACTGACAAATGTGAACCCTGAATGAGACAGTTTAATCTACAATATAATGTGTGTGTGTGTGGTCCCATGTTTCTGAATAAATTCTAAATAATCTGATTAATAGCTTGCAAAGACATGAAATGCTTATAGACCATCAAAATATATTTTCATAATGACTTTGTGTGTGTGTGTGTGTGTCTGTGTGTGTGTGTGTGTGTATGTGTGTGTGTGAGCAAATGTCTACATATGAGTGCAAACGCACCTGTGAAAACACTTTATTAATAAGTAGAGTGGCCAGCAGAGGGCAGTAGAAGACCACTTATTGGCTCACTCTCATTTTGACACACTTAATTTTCATCATTTTTCTGCACTAAAGCAAACCAGTTTTTCCATGTTAACTATTATAACACAATCATTTTTTGTCAGAGTTTATCACTTCATTTTTATTGACACTTCACATCAATGCAGCAATGTGGTAAATCATGGTAAATCACGATAGAAACATGGTAAATCATAGTAAAAAATACTATTACATGGTGTATCATGGCAAATCATGCTAGCAATGGGATGAATCATGGTAAATCATGCTACAATCCTGGTAAATCATTCTAGAATGTGGTATATCATGGTAAATCATCCTATAGCATGGTAAATCATGATAAACTGTGGTAAATCATGCTAGATTCATGGTAAATCATACTGGAACATGGTAGATCATGAAAAATCACACTAAATTTGGTATATCATGGTAAATCATGCTAAAACATGGTCTATTCCATCTATGATGTCAATGGTTAAATGCTTGCTACATAAAACTTAATGTCTTTTGAAGCTTTTGTGCTTAACGGCCTTAAAGGCCTTAACTGCTTGAACACCGCTAAATGCTGCTTGCAGCTTTAATTATTATTATTTTTCTTCTGCCGTAAAACGCATCGTGCAGCCCAAACTGTAAGGGCTAGAGACTTGAAACTTTGGCAGATGGTAGTACAAAAATCGAGGAGAGGTTCAGAGAGTATGACCCAGATTGGCCTATAGGTGGCGCTATAGCAATCAATTGCGCGTAACTGCTCATAACTCCTAAACCGTAAGGCGTAGACTCAAGTGTCTTATATCATTGGAAAGCTGGACTCTTGACTTAAAAAACGTATATCTCCGATTTCATTTCCGCCATGATGGATTTTCCGCCATTTTGAATTTTGTCAAAAAACGACTTTTGCGAACTAGTCCCTGGTTTTTTGCCCGATCGGAACCAAACCAGTGCAGAAATGTTCACTGGAGTCTGAATATCAATAATTATCAAAAAAAAGTTGAATTTTCGATTTTCGGTCGCTAGAGGGAGTAAAATGAATGTTGTGGGAGGAGCCTATTTTATTAAAATGACTATAACTCAAGAAGTAAATGAGATATCCTCACCAATCTTGACACACATGTGTATGAGGACAGTCTGGGGTCACAGTAAAAAAACCGCTTCGATCTAACACTAGGTGGCGCTATAACATTAAAAAAACATAAAAGGGGGTGTGGCCACCTGACCGTTAGTCCGATTGACTTGAAAATTGGTATGCAGTGTCTTGGTCCAAGGCCCCATGTATGTGTATGAGGACATTGGCGTATCTCTAAAAACATGGCCGCCATCTGCCAATGAAGTTTGAGCACCTATGAGACGAGGTTAACGGAGGCCGATCGGAACGAAACTCGATGGGCATGTTCGACTCATGGCCCAAGAGGTCTGAAAGAGTTTTGAAAGAAATCGGCCACTAGTTGGCGCTAACGAGATTTACGGCTCTGTAATCACGTGGTGTTGCACACATCCCCACAATATGCATATCATTTGATAGATCTCCTCATGCTGAACAACTTTGCCTCTAGAATCATTGCTGTCAATCAAACCGTTCATTAAATATTCACGAATATGTTAAAAACCTACTTTTGCGAACTAGTCCCTGGTTTTTCGCCCGATCGGAACCAGACCAGTCTAGGACAATTCTCTGGACTCTCTAGATCAATAATTATCAAAAAAAAGTTGAACTTTGCCCTTTGGTTCACTGTAACAGGGTCATTTATAAAAGGGGGCGTGTCAAAACACACTCAAAAGCCTATAAATCATAAATAAAAACTCAGAACTTCACAAAAATTGGTGAGCATATGTGTCATACCATGATGAAGAAGCATGCAAAGTTTCATGGAGATCGGACAATAGGTGGCGCTATAACTGTTGAAAAGCTTTAAACCCATGTATTTCCTATGGTAAATTGCCTGTATTGGCTGTAAATGGTCTTTTCCATCTATGATCGTATAATTTTCATATCTTAATGTTTAAAACCAGTGCAGTACAATTATCTGGACTCTCTAGATCAATAATTATCAGAAAAGGTATAATTACTTCATTTGAATGGCTATAATAGAGTGTAAATCGGATGGCTATAACAGCTATAACAGCTTGGATGGCTATAACAGCCAATAAGTGGTATTTTACTGCCCCCTGCTGTCATTTCATCATACTACTCTCTAATATTTTTATATATAATTGATATTTAGACTTTATTAAATCATTATTTTAACATTTACAATCACATTTTGTCAAAATGCATCTATTGCTCTGTACTCTCTACAACAATAATTATAGGAAAATGTATAACTTCTTCATTTGGATGACTATAATAGGGTCACTTCAATATGTAGCCTTGACCGAAAGCCAATATCTTTTCAATAAATGCTCATAGCTTCTTAAAAAAAGGTCAAGAACAGATATAACAGCTTGAAAAAAGGCTAACAGCCAATAAGTGGTATTTTACTGCCCCCTGCTGTTTAAAAAAAGTCATTTTGTCACACTACTCAACTATAATTAATATTTAGACTTTATAAATTCACTATTTTAACATTTACAATAACATTTAGTCAAAAATCGTCTATTGAAGTGACAATTGAGTCACATTGGCTCCTGAAGTTCCAAATGTCTCTATCTACATCAGAATGAGCGTGTGTAGATTAAATGATATGAAAAACATGGCCTATTGTATAAGTAGGCTGTAATAGCACTGTTGTCCACTAGATGGAGCAGCAGCATTAGACATTTTTAATCTTTTTTTATCAGCTTTCAGCATTGGCTAACAAACAAATGCTTAAAGCATTTTCTTTAATTAGTTTTATATTATTACATTGCAAAGAAATATGTGAAATGCTCATATACCATTAAAACAGATTTTCACAATAACATATCCCAAAAATGTGTGTGTGTGTGTGTATGTGTGTGTGTGTGTGTGTGTGTGTGTGTGTGTGTGTGTAAGCATGCATTATGGAGTTAACATGAAAATAATGGTTTGCTTCAGTGGAGAATACTGGAGAAACAAAGTAGTTGAAAATGAAAGTGAGCCAATAAGTGGTCTTCTACTGCCCTCTGCTGGCCACTCTTCTTATTAATAGTCTTTTTTTGTATATAGACACTATAAAATCACTTATATAACAATTACTATTATAACACATTCATATTTTGTCAGAGTTTATCACTTCAATTGTTCTTATGCTTCATATAAATGCTATCAACGTGGTAAGTCATGGTAAATAACGCCAGAAACATGGTAAATCATAGTAAAAAAGGTCAATCATGCTAGAATCGTGGTAAATTATTCTAGAATGTGCTATATCATGGTAAATCATCATATAACATGGTATATCAAGGTAAACTATGGAAAATCATGTTAGATTCATGGTAAATCATACTGGAACATGGTAAATCATGAAAAATCACACTGAAATGTAGTATATCATGGTAAATCATGAAAAATCACACTGAAATGTAGTATATCATGGTAAATCATGATTGCTACATAAAACTTAATGTCTTTTCACGCTTTTGTGCTTAACGGCCTGAAAGGCCTTAACTGCTTGAACACCGCTAAAATGCTGCTTGCAGCTTTAATTATTATTATTACTATTAAAAGGCTAAAATATTAGGCTATTAGTATTTAAATTTGAATGTTTTTTTCCCGCCAAATTAAAGTCAGTGTGGTGTCATGGGACAAGAAAACCATAAAAGAGCATTTCATTACATTAAAAAACATTATATATTTTGGCCATTTTACGAAAAGGAATGTTTTGTTCAGGTCAAATCGAGTAACTAAGCAAATTCCTTGACATTCATTAATCAAAATTAAATTATATATTTATAACAATATTGTAAATCTTGAACATGTTTGAAAACGTTATTGAAAATAACTATTAGCTATACAATTATTTGTTTTTCAGAAATGTATGAAACTAACAAAGGTTATTCATTATTCATGTAGCCTATTTTGTATTAGATTTTTGAAACCGTTCTCCTGTTTATCATCTTAAACATCCTTATTTGTCATTGATTCATATTTTATTCAATACACAACAACCAAGCAGGAGCTGAAAGCTCACAAACACTTGATATTTGTGTTTACTAATTTTATTTACATATCCGTTGAATATATATTCATATACGTTTAGCTATATTTTCATAAAATGGAGAAATTAGTAGCCCATATTCTGTCATATTTAAATTTTATGTTTTATCTCCCTATAAAGACAAAGTGGGTCTGGAATTGGGGAATGTTGAACAAATGAAAAAAAGTGCTTCAGAGAACAAAAATAATCCAAGACCAGAAACACTCATGGTCGCCCTATGATTCAAGGAAAATGCGAGATTCACTCAAGCGAGGAGCGAGCGTGCGCCTGCGATGACGCGCTGACATGTTCTCACTGGAGGCGTAAGGCGCCATGTGCAGCTCCGCTTGTGACGGGAAACATACCTAGACTAGACACAAAGGAGCGCATGGTCCAAATGCAGCCCCACCCCATACAAATAAACAAAGACCCTAAGCTTCACACCTGTCTAACGTGGGTCCACATAAGACATTTGCTTCGAGAAGAATACCTCAGTATCTAAAAGTACATATAACGTCCAGCATGATAGAGCAGTCGATGCACACATGCACAAAGAGAGGAGCGCGCGATTTAACCCTTGCGGTCGTGAACGGAACTCGCGTCGCGTCTTTATCTCTTTTCTTGCACATTACGGGTTGATGACTGGAAATAAGCGGGGGTTCAGATGCTCTCCGTGTGTTTGTGTTAAAAAGTGGACCGCCTCCTCCCTCATTTCTGTCCCCTCCCTCAAGAAACCCCCTTCCCAGTAGCCTTTTGTGCTCACGGTGCCCTACACAGTCACTGCATTCCTGTTTCGATTACTATCCGCTCATCCGAGAGCTCTGTATTTGAGATCTTCATGAGAAAGTGGCCCAATCCCGAGGAAATTCTTCACATCTACTTCTGGGACTTTGCTACGTTGAGGAAATATAAGTGGAGTGTCCAGTCCCATTCATACTTTTATCCGATCACTTACCTTCAGCGGACGGGGGGGAAGTGAACACAAAGATTGTACAAGCGTGAAATGGATTAAGTCGCATTGAGGAAAGCTGGAGCACCACAGACGAACGAAGCGACGGCGAAGGGGTCGGAGGGAGTCGATGAATTTCCAACATCAACGAGAAAGAGGTGAGATATCAGTGTCTGTCAGTCGGATGGTGACCGAGCCTGTTCCTGTGAGCCCTAAAAAGCAGACATGCTGAAAGCTGACATGTAGGATCAAGATTTTGGGGCTGGTTCGTAGTATATTTATTTTTCTGAAATACACATTAATTATACAAAAGTTCCTTAGCATTACGCTGGGTACGACATCCAGTACGACATCCAGAATAATTCATGACACCATTTCAGGAGAGGAGAGAGGTGTAGTATGTGAGATGGTAACTGACCACGAGGACATTTTGAAATGACAAATCTGAGAGAAAGGGAAAAACACGAAAATGTAGCCTAGATAATTTACGTTAAATGGAGCTTTCACATAGCCTAAGATATGCTAGGCTATTATAAAAGACAAATATAAGAATGTCCCGTGAAATCGCGTATGCTCTATTCAGCACAGATGATCCTCATCTTCCTTTTTAATGTAGTCAGAGCAATTTCAGTACCCGTGTAGTGGACAGCGCAGCTGATACAGTAGATCAGTGATCCAAGGGTGGGAATTGTGGGGGGCAGGTGTGTTCCCCCAACCCCAACACACACAATCACACACAACCACACAGGGGTCAAACAAAACAAAACAATAAAAGATGGGGGCGGGGGGTCCTAAAAACTATGTATATTTTTATTAATATGTGTACATTTAAAAGCATTTTTAAACGTTTCAGTAACCAAAAAGTCATATAAAAGTAGGCTAAACAAAAGCTAAAGCATAAAAGAGTGCACTAAATAGACGCTCATGAACAGAAGTTGCCTTAGTAAGTATGTCATAAGTTCGTCGCATACTGTTCTAGGACATCGACAAAGCATAAAGGCCCGTTCTCGCCAGGAACGATAACTTTAACAATAACGACAACTACATTTTTTATAATCGTTCTAGTTGACAATTTTGAGTCCATACCACAACTAACGACAAGGACACATGAGGAACGATATCGTTGGAATAACTTTAAGAACGATTTTTTTTTTTCAGCTGATGAAGGATAAAAATATTGACAGCCAATCAGAATCCATTGCGCACTTACAGCAGAAAGTAATGAAAAAAGTTAGACGATTTCTGAATCTATGTAAAATGCAAACAATAAACACAATATAAATAATTCAATAACGAAATAATAGTCATCCACATTTTATGGACTTGTTATATGTTGTTACGGCAAACAAAAAGAAAAAAGTATTAGCTATTTTAACCATACTAGGCCTACTGATAAAAATGTTGGATTCCCAAGGCGAAACTGAGAAATTGTTGAATTTGTTTTTTCGCTAATATTAGGCTACACAACACACTACTGTAATTAAAGTCCCTTCTTTCACTGCAAACATTTTGGGTTATCTTAGATCTTGGGCATGGGCCCTGTGCAGACTCTTTTTCCAGCGACGAGTAAGGAACCACTAAAACAAGTTGAATAATCTCTCACTTTCTCTACTATTAGTACGTATTTATTCAGTACCAACTTCCCACCAGCTCAGACATATTGCTGAAGAGGCTCACAGACTGACTTGATTGCTGCTTTATTGCTAAGCTCTTTTTATTTGCCAGCCAATAGACTCCTTGACAGCACAGACTTGAGTCTGTTCATTCTCGGCCTTCTCCTTATCCCCCTCTCTCTTCAGAGACAAACAAAGTTGTGCAGGATAAATAGTCCCCTCTCCCCTGAAAAGAGCCTTCTTTGTTTGTGCAGTGTGAGGCGTGGAAGCCGATGTGGCCACCATGTGTCACCCAACTTTCATTAGCTGTCCCCCTGGAGAGAGATGTGGCTATTCAAGCTATTGCAGGCTATGTCAATAGTGAATTCCACAAGGCAACTCCAATAAGGGAAGCCTAACTAAGTCACTAATCAGTTGTCTGGGTATTATGCAGAACTGACCATTTATAGTGCTAATATTCACATCACTGTTTTAATATGATACTAGGCAGTAGTATTCAATCACGATATTGACTGGCTATGCAGTCTACCTCATCAAATATCACCACAATGCTGTAATATCATCCAAAATCGTTAATGTTGCACTGCAGTAATGTGTCATAAAGCTCTGTCTTTGAACCCCTTAAAAGCTGTACCTGTAATTTAATAAGATCTTGAACAGTTAAATTATATTTTGCAGTGGAACACAAAGCACTCTCCAAGCCAACTTTAGAGGTCTTTTTTTATTTTTAGCCGCAAAGACCAGTGGATTTTATCACATGCATAAGGGGTTGATGAGCCTGATTTCACACAAAAAATAAATCAGTTCTTCCTCCATGGAAGTTTCCTTCTATATATATATTTAAATAAATAACCATACTGACGCTTTAATCAGTGTAATACATTTACACTCTCTGAATGTGTCTACACATTCGCATCATATTTGCATGCTTAGCAAGACAACTTACAAACATGCCTAGTGATCCAGTTACCAGACTGATTTGAACACTTAACTAGTATTCCAAGACCATTTTAGGTTGAGCCAATTAAAAGTTGCAGGCTATTTAACACCACAAGCATAGACATTTACTTATCTTAGAAACAATTATGTATCTAAATATCATGTGTTTGATCTTATTCTGTCTTGACTGTATTCACTTTTAGATTTTACTCGGCCAAACCCCAAAATGATGTCTCCAAAAGACAAGCCCAAGAAGAAGCCTCCCAAAGACAGCATGACATTACTGCCATGTTTCTATTTTGTGGAGGTATGCTCTCACTGTATTTCAGTTGTTTTGGTGAAGCTTTAACAATCTCTACAAGCCTTCTTCATCTTGCCCTTAAACTGCTGAAAAAAATTGCATGACATGTCACGCACCACTGCCTTATCTTGTGAGGAGAGTCATCTACATAGAATGCCATTTACATGTCGCTTTGAGTTACAATATAATGATGTGATGAATCCTATGAGCTTGTAAAATGAAATGTGCATCTTAGCGGTGTAATTTGACATTTGTGAAGTTTATATATAATGACAAATGTGAAGTTGATATTTAACACCATAGATGACATTTATTTTACATATAGTGAGTCATAAGCTGGATAATGTAAAACTCAGCTTCTCACCGTGTTAAATGAAGGCGATGTCAAGTACCTCTTTAACCAGGGTTAAGAGATTTTAACAGGATTTCAACAAGGATTACTTGGGCTTAAACTGCTTTATTCCTTTTCAAGGAGATAATATTGATGTAAACATCTAAGAAAAATGATTGTGAAACATGAATAGAAAATGTAACTAGTTACCTCTAGACTTATTATTATTATTATTTTGTCTTGATTTACTTGTTTGAATGTCATTACAGTGGATTAAAAATAATCAAACCAATATAAAAAATAGAACCAAGTGGCATCTGCAAACAAATGATATCAGAGCTTTTCTTAGAGCTAACATCACTCTTTTGCTATTTTGTAATTAATTTAAATAATTGGTCTCAAGTTAAGTTTTCGTGGTTGTATAAAGTCAGTTGCTCTCAAGTTCACACAGGTGTCCCGGCTAGTAACCACATGTGCAGTTCATCGAATTAGTATGAACTAATGATGTTACATATGACACCGAAGCTTCGAAGCATGTATGTATCGAGTACGCATTTTTTATTTTTAGTGAAGTTCCGTGCCAGATCGCATATTGTTTTCAGAGAAACAAGTGATCAATGAAAAACGAAGCCTCACTTACTTTCCAGTCATGTGAATGCTTCACTTTGCATGTCGGAACGTTTGAACGCAGACCACAACTCTAAAATGGTTTATATAAAGTTCAAGTCCATTTACTAAAAAATGTTATAGCCCATAGCCTATATTACATTATCATATCATATATTCAAACAGTATAAAATTGGCTGAAGTAGTGAACTTTATTAAATAAAACAAAAGAATCCAATACAAGGATAATCCAAACTAGCGAAGGCAACGTAGTACATGAAACAACTCCAAAAAATGAACTGACAGAACTGAGGGCATTATATTTATCCTTATAATTCAATTAATTTTAAATAAAAATTAAATTAATTTTATATTTTAGATGTTTTTAGTGTATATCTTCACATCTGAACAACATGTCTGTGTAAATTTGTTTTAACAAAAATTGTGTTAAAACATAATATGTTGGATATATATTTATATATATATATATATATATATATATATATATATATATATATATATATATATATATATATATATATATATATATTACATTAATCATGGTTGTCAACTTGCCATCAGCAATTATCATTAAAAACAATGCAAATATTGATATTAGTAAAACTCAATGTGTGGCTTTTGCACTTTTTTAAAGTACACTTTTACACATAAATACCCTGATTTAGGGTTTTATTTAGCTATAATAAACAAAAAATCGAATAAATGTTTTTATCCGATTAATCGATTAATCGAAAAAATAATCGTCCGATTAATCGATTATCAAAATTATCGTTAGTTGCAGCCCTACATTATAGACACAGAAAACTAATAAGCAACAGGTGCGTAATCAATGAAACAATGAATAACAACAAACGTAAACAGAAAGGAAACAGGAAATTATGATAAACAAACTAATAGTCTTTGAAAACGAAAAATAAAACATCACAGATTGTGGCACAGTCCAAAAGTGTTAAAATACTTTTGGCTTAAATTTGAAAAAATATCCCCTGGTTTCACAGGCAAGGCTTAAACCTGGTCCCAGAATAAAATGCATGTTTGAGTTGTTTTAATTGAAAGCAACTTGCACTGATATACAGTATCTTTAAAAAGTGCTTTTGTTTTGTCTCAAGATGCACACTAGTAATGTTTTTTTCTAAGGCACATTTATAAAAGCTAGCTAAGGCCTGGTTTCACAGACAGGGTTTAGATTAAGCCATAGATTAGGCCTTAGTTAGAGACAAAACAATGGCACTGGCTTATTTTAAGATATGTCAGTGCAAGTTGCTTTCAATTAACACAGCTCAATCATGCATTTTAGTCTGAGCCTTGTCTGTGAAACCAGAGGTAAATGTCCTAATTGAACTAAGGCATAATCCTGGCTTAATCTAAGCCCTGTCTTTGAAACCAGGCCAATATGTTTTTTGTTTTTACAATATGTAAAATGTTTACAATGTTTTTTTGTTTTGTTTTTTCAAATAAATACCTTGGTTTGATATTTTGTTATTTAAAGCCAAGAAATTCATAAATTTTTAAGCTTGGCACTGTATGCCTAATATTGTTCGCATGAATAATTCATGAATGTGTCCATGCAGTAAATGTTGACAGATTCCTCCCTCCATAATCCTCTCCTGTGCCACCTTTCCCATAACCCACCTATTCTTTCTCTCTCTCTCAGCTGCCAATAGTGGCATCCTCCATGATCTCTCTTTACTTCTTGGAGCTGACAGACGTATTGCAGCCAGCCAAAGTTGGGTTCCGTTGCCATGACCGCACACTGAGCATGCCCTATGTGGAAACGGGAGACGAGCTCATCCCTCTGCTCATGCTGCTCAGCCTGGCCTTTGCCGGCCCTGCAGCGTCTGTGAGTGTTCATACTCTATTCATAAACAGCCTAACCTATTTATCCCAGTGTAGCTTCTGTGAAAATGATACAAAATCCTGTTACTCTATTCATTGATGCATGCAATGTGGACAGTAACAGTGAATTGCATGGTCAAGGACTGAGTTTTAGCATCTTGTGTAAAGCATAATTAAATACTTGACAGATTGGATTTCTTATGATGCTTCAGGCAGCTCTCAATCTTCTGTGCATTTTTGACTTAGATCATGCTGGGTGAAGCCTTGATGTACTGCATGCAGTCCAAACTGAAGATTCGCTCTGGTTCAGAAGGGAGTATCAATGCAGGAGGCTGCAACTTCAACTCCTTCTTACGCAGAACTGTGCGCTTTGTGGGTATGTTAAGAGAGACCTCAAGTCTTAAAAATGGCAAACTACAATAAAACAATGTGTAGTTATGAAAAATGTTAATTGTTGCATATTAAATATGAAACAAATGCAATGATAATGTTTTTCTGTAGGGAGAACTTTGCATTATTCAATAGCCAATATACTGGACATGTATAGACTTAAATACAACATATCTGAATAAGAATATTGAAATATAAATAATAGAATAAAAATAATGATTTAAAAGTTTGGGGTCTGTAATATTTTTAATGTTTGTAAAGTTAAAAAAATATTTTTTTAAAATGTAAACAAAACCTTCATTTATTTGATAAAAAAAAACATACAGTAAAAAACAGTTATGTTGTGAAATATTTTTACAATTTTAAATAACTGTTTTATATTTTAATATATTTGAAGCTGAATTTTCAGCATCATTACTCTAGTCTTCAGTGTCACATGATCCTTCAGAACTCAATCTAATATGATGATTTGGTGCTCAAGAAACTTTTCTTATTATCAATGTTGAAAACAGTTGTTTTGCCTAATATTTTTGTGGAAACTGTATTATATTTTTTTCAGGAGTCTTTGACAAATAGATAGTTCAAATGAACAGCATGTATTTCTCAAGTTCACATGTACCTGAAATCATATATAGTAAATTATGCTTATTTGGCGTGCTGTCCGGGGGAGGGCTCCAAGCTCGGAATTTGACCCAAACTCCGTCCTCCTTGACTGGGAAAGGAACCAGCCAAGAAAAAAATATCCTGATTGTATATTGTATCTATCAACATTATGTAAAGTGTCCTCGGGTTCTTGAAAGGCGTTTTATAAATAAAACATATTATTATTATTATTAAGAGTGAGGCGATGGGGTGGTGGAGGGATGCTGTGAAACTGTCACGGGACAGAGGTGAGTGCTTTATATACCAGCTTCCTCTTGCGCTGATTGGTTGGATTACCTGAACGCGCTCCTCCCAAACTTTGTTAAATAAACTTAAATTGCAGGTCTATTGTAGTTATGAAGTTGGCTAATCAATTTAAATGATTTGCAAACAATATTTTGTTTTAAAATATGCACACATTCACTCTTATTCGGATGTCTAATATGTAAAAAACACAAAACGCTTCTTGTCTCGTCACATTCAGTAATAAATTAGCCTACATAAATCATTTAAATAATTGCATATTTTAAATTTGAAATGGTGAGATTTCATTAAAAAAAGTTGACTAGTTTGCATCACTGGATATTACTGTCTGCATATCTCACTACACACTCTTTCACTGCTAAAACTAAAGCATCGCGTTGGAATTCACACTCATCTTCTATGAACAGTAAGGCTCGCCTACGTTGATTTGATTGGCCATCTCAATCATTCTTACAGTAACGAACACTAAAAATGAGACAGACCAGCCTAAAAGTGTAACTTTTAAAACTTTTTGTCATCCGAACATTAAACAGAGCTGTGCGTAGGCTAATGGAGTGCAGCATAACAGCATCAAGAATTTCAAAAACTGGAGGGGACAATTTGGCAATTTCTAATTATTGGGTCTTATTAATGTCTATGGTGGTTATGGCCCTGTTTTGTAATGTGTTCATTTTGTTTTATTCTTGCAAGAAAAAAAAATCTTCCATTTCTATTTCACATTTTTAATAGTAACATTTTATAATGAGAAATGTACAAAGATATTTCAGGTATTTCTCAGTCCCTCTCATATGCATTTCTGACTTTATATCTAAGCTGACCTACAAATCATCTCATAAATGACCAATCAATATGTAAGTTTACCTGACAACTTCTTCAAAAGAAATCTAAAACGAATTTGTTGTGTATACTCAACATTTTTAATAAGGAGATTAAGTGTACAGTTAAAATGAAATAATACCCTTTTGAATGGTACTTGTACACACAAAACAGCTTTAAATGAGAACTTGAGGAGAACAATTTGATGGTCCACTAGGTCTCTTATTCGTAGTTTTAATACTTGGGACTTGGGACCTCCTCTGACTTCTAACATTCATTATTCATACACTCGACCGCATTCAGACATTTTTACAGGTTTGTCTATTTTGGTAGAAGCATATGGTCGAGTGTTGGCCATGTAAGACTCACATAGACAAACAAAAATAAACCAGGCTCTGTTCAGACGGTTCCACACTGACAGTTTCTCGTCCCCTCACAGGTGTTCATGTGTTTGGGCTGTGCGCCACTGCATTGGTGACTGACGTTATCCAGCTGGCCACTGGCTATCATACTCCCTTCTTCCTAACTGTGTGCAAACCCAACTACACACTGCCGGGCGTGGCCTGTGATAAAAACCCCTACATAACCCAGGACATCTGCTCAGGCCGGGACCAGTATGCCATCCTGTCAGCAAGGTGAATACACATAAACAACACCATGCTTTCTCACATATGACTGGGTAAATTCATGTTGTTGCTGCATTTAGGCTATTACATGATTTGCATATTTGCATATAACTGCTAAAAAAAACACATACCATATAAACAAACAGCACTATCCATATGCGCTATTCGTCCCCCTAGTGCTCCTTATCCAATGTGTGGGCTAAACAACTTGAAAAATTGATATTCTTTATGTTTAGGGGGAGACCGGGGATGGTTGTAACAATTTTGACCTTTCTGTCTATATCTGGTAGTACTTTGAAGTCAGTGTGTTCAAAATGTGATCCAAACTAGTTACAAGTGTCTGCTATTAAATGACATAGCTATTATCTTTGCAACACAAAAAGAAAATGCATGGTTTAGTTTCAAACACGAGGAGTGAAATGTTACAATTCACCCCATAGGCTGGGTTAGTTGTAACATACCCTGGGGTGAGATGTAACATTATGATATCCACCGGGGTGATATGTAACATAATGAAATAAAGATTTTGACAAAAAAATTATTTTGAAAGGTTTTTATTCAACACTGACTTTTCAATATAACTGATGTGTGCGTCACTCTTAGTCTCAGTGTGTTTGTCACTCTCAGTCATAGTAATTGACCATTATAAATTGAACTTGAACACAAACATTGTTTGTTTGTAAGCATGTTTGTTACTGCCAGTGTTAGTATTGGCCATAATAAAATTGAACACTTGAACATTGTGTATGTGTGTGTGCGTGTGTGTGTGTGCGTGTGTGTGCGTGTGTGTGTGTGTGTGTTACAACTAACCCAGAGTCTTGTTGTTAAAACTAACCCAGAGTCATGTAGCCATGAACTAGCTCACCTTACAGCTAACAGGCAAAACATTAGCACTAACAACTTGCATGGAAAATATCTACACAGACACACAATAAACATAATACAAGTTTGATGAGATTAACTTCAAAGCAGAAATTCCCATAACAAAAACAAAAAAAGTAAAAAAGGTAACTTTCTTACCTCAAAATTGTTTTTTCCACTCTAACATTTGCTGTGTCTGCCACTGGGCTCTACTTTATCTCATGTGGAATAAGAACTAAACTGAGCATGTGCTAAGTGAATCAGGTGATTTGTAACTAGTTCCTGATTGGACAGATTGGAATTGTTACAACTGACCCGTGTTACAACCATCCCCGGTCTCCCTATTTCAATTTTTTAGTTTCTATAATATTGCAATGTTTTCCAACAAGGATTAAGAATGGATTTTTCCTCAAATCATTGTCAGGCGGCACATAGAAAAAGGAAGATATGGAACAGAAATTACATTGTGTTTTGCTCACTGAAGTGTGGTATATTCCTTCTGCATCTCTGTCTTGGCTCATTTACATTTCTTCCTCACATGCTAAAACTCTTGGCTGTGCTCTTTTTTTGATTATTCATGTGATGCGCTACTGAATTAATATTTTCCTCTTTTTTTTTTTGATCTGTCTAATCAGGAAAACTTTCCCCTCCCAGCACGCCACTCTGTCTGGGTTTGCAGCTGTCTACATCTCCGTAAGCATTTCTCTGTACTTCTCTCAGGGCACTTTGATTTGAAAAATTATCTGATGCAAAATACATGTTATTTGGAATACCATGCCACTGTGATTATTGAGCTTTCACTGTTATTAGAAGGATCCGGGATCAGCATTAAGCACCGTAGAACCGTGTCAACTGCCGAGTGACCTCTACTGATGGAGTGTAGAGTATATAGGCCACAGTCAGCTTGGTGTCTCCCTGCTGTAGAGCTAGATGCTCATTAGTCTTCTTTTGTTAGCTATGCCTCGTTGAACTCAATGTGGGATTCCAACTGTTAATGAAGTCATTCTCTCTGGACTGTGAAGAGAAACATTCAAGCTGCTGTAACTACATTTGGAGTATTTTAGTTAATTCTAATTAGAAATTAGTGTTATCCTGTAGAATATAATTGGCTGACCGTACTTTAAAAGCATGAAAACTGGTTGTTGTAAAAAAAAAATATATATATATATACACTACCGTTCAAAAGTTTGGGGTCGGTACGATTTTAAATACTTTTAAAAGAATTCTCTTCTGCTAACCATGGCTGCGTTTATTTGATTAAAAATACAACAAAAATCAGTTATAGTATTAAATATTATTCCAGTGTAAATCAGCTGTTTTCTGTGTGAATATATAGTAAAGTGTAATTTATTCCTGTGATCAAAGCTGAATTTTCAGCATCACCAGTGTCAGTGTCTTCAGTGTCAAATGATCCTTCACAAATCAGTATAATATGAGGATTTGATGCTCAAGAAACATTTATTATTATTATCAATGTTGAAACAGTTGTTGGTCTGTCAGTTGTACAGTTTTTTTTTTTTTTTTTTTTTTTGATTCTTTGATGAATAGGGTTAGGGTTAGAATCTTTTGTAACATTATAAATGTCTTTACTGTCACTTTCGATCAAATTAATTATTCCTTGATAAATAAAAGTATTGATTTCTTTCCTCCAAAAAATAAAAATAAAATTCTCACTGACCCCAAACTTTTGAACGGTAGTGTATATATATATATTAAACTGAGGCCTTTGACTCAAGTAGAGTGGACTAGGAATTGCATGTCTTTTTCCCATGGAAGTACAAGCGTCTTCTTAAATAGCAAACTTAAACCATTTAAGTAAAATTAAGTTTCTGCAAGTAGATTTAACTTGTAAGTTCCATGATTAAAGTATCACTATTTTTACTTAATTATATTGAATTAGCTCTAAATTATATAAAAAATATAATGTTATAACATTTACTTTAGGGTTTACAATGTAGCGTTAACTTCGAAGAATAGCGAAAAAACAAACTTTAGGTTAAAAAAAGTGTTAATTTAAGAAAGCTGTTTGGGGTCATTTCATATTTTGGGGGTTTTACTAGAGCAGTTGTTATTGTTGTGACACTCGTGTTTTTCTACTCAGATGTACTTCAATGCCGCCATCTCAGACAGCACCAAGCTATTGAAGCCTGTGTTGGTGTTTGCATTTGCCATAGCAGCAGCCCTGGCAAGTCTGACCCAAATCACCCAGTATCGAAGCCACCCGATTGACGTCTACGTGGGTTTTGTGATTGGGGCTGGCATCGCTGTTTATCTAGTGAGTCTTTAATTGTTTTGTAGTTTGCTTCTCCGAACAATTTTTGCTTTGACAGCTTCAATTTTAGGTTAGCAGAGGATATCAAAACTTATTTATCTTCCTTCTTTCACTCTTTTCTAATCTTTTGACTGCAAGCTCTATATTTAGGATTTCTATTCTATTAGAGGAAGACAAATCCTTCACGATTCATCAGGGACAATTTCACAGCTCCTTTTCACTCTCTCCATGTCATCTCTTTGCTTCGTCTCTTTCCTCTTATTTGCTTTTGTGTTATAATCTCCATAACAGTCACGTGGTTCGAAACAGAAAGTATAATTTACATTAAATAGATAATAGGTAAAAGAAAAAAATCAATAGCCAAAAAATTAAAATAAAATGCAACTTTAAAAGTCTTTAAGCTCTGTATAACAGATGAACAGTAAGTGTTTTGCTTTTACACTACATGACCACAAGTATGTGGTTTTCTAACTAATGGGTTAGGCTATTTCAGCTACACCCTTTACAAGCATAAAATCCTAATACAGCCATACAATCTCCTCAGACAAACATTTATAATAGAATGGCGTGCAAAGAAACTGAAAACACATTCCTGGGCAAAAAGAAAAAGGTCCAAAATGGCTAAACACTATGCTTTTAATTGTCTTAATCACCAATTATTGGTCAGGAAATTAGCTAAATTTAAGCAAATGCACTATTAAAAAGCCATTGCTGTCTCAGAAAACCAAAGACAGAATTAAGTTTTTGGCAGAATATGGGAATTTGTGTGTGGAGTGATGAATCACAATGAAGCACTGGTTGCGTGGTGATGCTCCAGAGCGATGACTTCTAAAATTCTGGTGAGAAATATAATAATAAATGCATCTCTACCACAGTGAAGCTTGGAGGAAGAGCTGTCATTGTGTGAGGAGCCTTTTTAGCTGCTGGTATTGGTGAGCTACTTCAATGTGAAAATGCTTTAATGCTTTGGAGTAGGAGAATATTGCAGAATGGCTTGCTTCCCAGAGGAATTTGGTATTTTCCAATAAGACAATGCTCCTGAAAATTGTGCATCATGCCTGACACCTAGGCCTACATGAACCATTTACAGTTGGTTTTATGACTGCAAGTCATTCTCTTCAAATGCTATCGAAGTTAGAAACGTGTGTACCAATGTCGTATGTAACTTTAGAGATGGTCCCTAATATCGAATATCCAGTGTCAAGCCAACTTTATGCCAGTATTTCACTGGGAATCGCTTAGCGTGAAACTTTGTACGTTACGTTCATAATCTGAGTCCACTTGCCTGTTACTATATCTAGTATAGCCTACACCCCCAATAAGTTGAGAATTTGAACCACTGAATTTGTAAAACAAAATAAAATTGCCCGAATATTGCCTGTCGAATATTATAGGTTGTATTTTTAAACAGAATTAATATTTTGGAAGTGAAATCTGTAAGGTGAATGGATTATTGATTTTTTAATAATGAAAACGTGTGTGAAATGTTTTGAATTGAAATATTCACAGCTTAAATATACAACCATGTTGAATTTCAGCTCATAAAAATGCAAGCCCTAAAAATACAATGCATTAAAATGCAAGCAGGGTTAATGCAATGCATATTTTTTCAAGTAGTGCAATTCAACAAGCTTTTTTGTTTCAAAAACATTTGTCATTATTTTACTTCCATACTCCCCCCAAAATTGCAAAGACAACCAAGAAATGACTTGAGAACAAGTCCATCAGGCTCATGTTTTCACCTGGTCAGAGTCCAGATTTGAACCCTATAGTGAATAATTGGTCTCACATTAAACTCAAACAAACTGGGAGACATTTAGCACATTCAATTTGGCTAAAAGTAAAATAAAAGTTTAAATGAACTAATACTAAAAACCTCTGAAAAGACTAAAACCAAACTAGTTACAATGAAACTGAAATAAAAATAAAACCTGAAAAAAAAATTCTAAACCATGGACAACCCTGCTCTATAATGGCAAAATATAACTGCACACTTACTTCAGCATTTCATTTTTTCAGGCGTTTCAGCAACAGGTCTTTGTCAATCCTGCTCTAACGCACCTTCCTATTTTCAAGTAATCTTGCACACCCTGATTATGTAAATGACTCTCATTAACCTTAATAACAAGACGTTTCTCATATTCCAGGCACTATATGCGGTTGGAAACTTTAGGTCACATGAAGAGGCCTCCCCTAGGCCATTTAAGCAACCCCATCCTCCACAAAAAGATCCTCTAAGAGAACTGACACAGCGTGGCCATGACTCTGTGTATCAAAAGGCCCATGCTTCTGAGAGCAACGATGAGCTATCAGCCCCGCCTCATGTTGCTGGCCTGAACCGTAAGGTGCGTCGAGAGAAAGCCTCAATGGGCAGCCTGAAGAGAGCTAGTGCAGATGTCGAGCTCTTGGCTCCTCGCAGCCCGATGGGGAAGGAGACCATGGTGACCTTCAGTAACACACTGCCCCGTGCTAACACCAATGCTATGGAGGAGCCTGCTCAGCGTCACATGACCTTCCACGTACCGATGGACTCTCAGCGTTCTAAACAGCTGGTATCCGAATGGAAGCAGAAATCAATGGAGATGCGCAGTCTCAGCCTTAGGGATGAGGAGGAGGAGGAGGGAGCAACTGCAGAGGGAGTTGATGGAGTTGAGGAGGAAGCTTCAGAGGAGCTGGGCATGCTGACCTCCCTTTATCCAACTGTGCAAGCCAACAGGGGAGCAACGACCGCAGCAGGTGGTGCCAGGGTGATAATACCTCAGAGGCCCGGTGCACCGCAGTTGGTTCATATCCCAGAAGAAGCCACCAGACCACCACCAGTGTCTCCTAAAAGCGTCACCACAAGGGCTAAATGGCTGTCCATGACAGAGAAAGGAGGTCCAGTACCAGCTGCCACGCCAGAACCCCCACGGCTGCCCAACCAGCCAAGGGTTATGCAGGTCATTGCCATGTCTAAGCAACACGGTCCAGTTACCATCACCACACCAAAGTCCTCTGAGACCGCCTCGTCCTGTGCTACCTCCAGCACTGGTTCAGAGTCTCCGTACTACCGCATCCCATCGGAACCAGACAGAAGCAGCATTGTCACGGTAGACGCTCATGCTCCTCATCACCCAGTGGTCCGTCTGTCTTCAGGCAACGGGAACACCTGGGACTGGAGAAGCACCTCCAATGGTAGCACCGAGGTCCATGAGACTAGTCGGACACTGCCCAGGCAGGAATGTGTGCGTGATTATCGTCCCATGAAAACAGACTCCCTCTGTTCCTCTACCAGCGAGCCTGACCCAGGGATCCTGCCTCCGCCACCTCATCCTGACCTGCTCTTGGACAGCAGTCTCAGCCGAGATTCCTCACTTCACCGTAACTCCTCAATCTCAGCTAAAGACTGGGAGCCCGGACAGCCTCACCCAGAACCGGACCACTTCTTTAAGAACTTGCAAACAAACAGACAATTTAAAGACTGAGGAGGGTTTTTTTTTTCTTTTTTGGGAGGACTCCAATGTGAATAATTGTGTTTTCAGTGGATGGTGAGAGAATACAGCCTTCTTGGTTATCTCACATTGAGCATCTGGGGTGGATTAGTGCAGTGGAGCACCAAGAGGATCACACAGATTTGAGGAGGCTGTTCAGTGTACATGCACAAACTGTGAGGACCCACAAACCTCAGAAAAAAAAAAGTTGTAATTAATACATGTATTAAGGGGTTTATGCTCTTTTACATCTTTACAATTTTACAGTGCAGAAAATGTTTCCGCTTTCAAGATCCAGCTAAGTTCACATATGCCAAGACCAAACAACCAACCATATTTACATTTTTATTTGAGGTTTCATAAACAATGATTTAAATTGTATTGTACAAGAGGAAATCATGTTACAGTTCTCTAATGACTCACTGGGTACAGATTTGTTGTGGGAAAAATGGCTATGCTGTGTATGGAATCAGTTTTAAGTAGGCCTAGTCACTTTCTCCTTTTTATACTAAAATATGAAGTACTGTTCCTTGTTTGTGCGTGTTGCATGTGTGTTTATTTATGTGTCTTTTAGACCTTGGATGGACTGTTACATATCAGCAGGGATGACCTCTTTCATTTTTCTGCCCAATGTTAAGGTTTTTGTAACAAACTTTGAAAAATAAAATTGTAATAATACTATGTGCTTTTAGTCAGTGAATCTAGTTAATTCTGATCATTGTTTTGTGTCAAAATCAACTGTATGAAAAACAAGTGATTGTGTTTATTGCTTTTTTCCTACACTTTCATAAATTTTTATTCAGACAGTTTTGATGGATTATCATTTCACAGTAATAAATAATTTAGTTTTATAATTGTTTCAGAACATAAACATCCCATGCATGTATGCCTTCCGCTAACAATAGAATCTGCATTAATATGTTTTATATAATAGATATTTATTTTTTAGGGAAACACATACCCGAATTAATGTGTGTGAGTACATGAGTACATTAAAAAAAATCATTATGATTTTTATACTGTACAAACTGTATATTCTATCCCCTAAACCCAACCCAATACCTCTAAACACAGCCCTCACAGAAAACTTGCCTAATTTTTTACATTTTCAAAAAAAAAAAAGTTTAAAAAAAAATGCTATCTTTAATGAATTCACCAAAGAGATGACTAGACATAATACACATGACTGTATTCTTTAACAGATAATGAATTAGAGCCTTTGAAGACACAAATATCTTCAAAGAGGCCTCCATCTAAAGAAAGGACTGTCATTATTAAAACAGTTGGAGAGAATATGCCGTGAGTCACGTGACATGTCTGTTTTAAAGACATTGATCAAATCATATACTCATTTCAGAATAGTACATTAAACATTCAGTGCCCTGGGCCAAGTCAGACTGTGACTCAATATTGCAGCTACAAGAAGAGTGAATGTTCCCTTATGGGTCATAAAAAGAGCTGCAGCCCATGGGGCTGGCATGACTGTTCCAACAGCACACTTGACCTCATTGTGGTGATTGAACATTACAAGAATAAAAAGGCAGGGATTGAGCTTTTGACAGCAATGGGGAAAGATATTTTTCTAGTTTGTTCTTTTGGAGATGTAAGGATGGAAGATTAGCAGTAAGATGACTTTAAAACTGTTATGTTTTCCAAAATCAAGTGATTGAGGAGACATATAGTATCCGAAGCAAGTCAAGACCACACTTGTTCTATCAATCAAAACCACAACTGTCATGCTGGACACAATATTTTGGGGTTCTTGACTAGAGATCAATGGTGTTGTAGAATTAAGGAATTTAGACCAAGTAGACCACATCAATGAGATGTAATTATTCATGTTACAATGTCAGACTACAAGTTCTCTATGTGGCTTTGAATGGTTGGTACTCTAATATGAATAGTATACATGATTAGTGTAGATGGTGAAGAAGTGTATTCAGCAGCTAATTTAATTAAGTTATGAATACTTTTGATGGTTGTGATGGTTATTAAAAGGCCATTGTTTTACACATTGTTTTAAGGTAAGACAACAGTTGTCCGCTCACATGGTTGGACATTTTACTTCATGCCACAAAGTACCTCAAAGACACAGTGCAGGATGTGGATTAACCATTTATCAAAGGAAATGAAGCACAAGAGAAGGTGAAGAACCTGGATTAATCGACATGATTAATCCACAAATGGAGAAGCTGGCACAAATTACATGAGCACAGATGGAAAGGTAACAATTAATACTGTCCCTCATTTTGCTTCAATAACAAAAGGCATTAATGTTCACTATACTAGTGAATGTGAGAAAGCATTTGAGTAGCTTAGCTTTAGCTTCTCAAATGCTTCCTCACATTTATATATCCTCTAATCAGTTTCCTATTATCAAGAGTGCATTGTGTGAATACTTCATATGAGAAGGTAATAATGAGAAACCTCACACTGCTTTCACTTGCACTAGCTCTTCAGAACAAATGAATAAAATTGTATTTAGGAGTGACAGGTAGACTATACAACACAAAAACTGAAATTACAGTGATTTGGAAAATTCAAAAAAAAAATTTTTTTTTTTTTTTGTATAGCGCTTTTCACAATACATATTGTTTCAAAGCAGCTTTACAGAAAATGCATGAAACTTGATTTGGCCTGCTCTCATTTACACGTGTTCCTTGCATCTCACAATCACAATACACAGTGTAGGCGATCTGAATTGTGATTTGAGCATGAGTGAAATTATTTGAATTTGCTTGCAGATGCATGAAGATTTTAAATAGTTGCGTCGCTGTGAGCATGTCCTGCAGGCTGACGCTCTGACACAGTAACACTGTTCTTACAACAGATAATTGGGAAGACTGTATGCTTGCTTGATTATCTGTTCATGTTGTGCATTCACAGGCAGATAGTAAGTGTCGTGAGGTAAAGTCAGCATGAATTATTCGTTTATGGCCTATCACTGCATTGCAACTGCTCAAAGACTCACCTGCAGTGCTTCTTTCATTTCAATCAATCAGTTTGTAAAGAGTGAGATATGTGGCCCAGACACATCTCACTGAACAGGCAGGGGTTTCTAAAATCTATAAAATCATACATGGTTTTTTGTTTATTCAAAATGTCATTAAGTGAGTCGTATCTAGCTGTCTGTAAGAGGAAACTAAGTTTTATGCTAAAAAAAAAGATTTGCTTGTCAAAGTAAATTTGCCCACATTAAAAAATGTAATTTCACGTATTTTTTCCCCTCATTTCATGTGTGGGCCTCTATATAAACCCTACATTTCAAATGGAACGAGTAGATTTTCCATATTTCTATGGCTGTGTTTTTGATGTTTTTTTCTTCAGTTTAGGGGAATATGTGTATTGATTTTTCTCCAGTTTTTACTTTCTCGTTCTACACAGTAAAGAAAATGGCCTACAAAATGCCCCCCCTCCTCCTCCTCCTCCTCCTCCTCCTCCTCCTCCTCCTCCTTTTTTTTTTTTTTTTGTATTTTCTTTTTGTTTGTTTTTTTGTAAAGTGGAGCTTCTTATACTGTTGCATGCTCTTTGATTTTACTGTCCTAAAATCTGCTGCTGGGTCTCCACTGAATGATTCCTATACCCTCTCCTAGCTCAAAACCCTGGTGATTTGTGTGGCACAGATGCTATGAACATAAATAGCAGGAAGCTGGTAAAAAAAAGTCCTACACAGGCCAACGGTTTGTGCACTGCATGACACACCACTCATTTTCACAGATTACAGTAGCAAAGGATCTAAAATGTCATGTATTCTCTATAGTCAGAAAACAGAAAAGTGAAAGCCTCCAGACTACATGACACCAGAACTTCTTGAATTGTATTAATCTCTTTCTGCAGGCCTTTCTGTTTTTACGCATCACAAAACAGCAGCTTCACTCTAAATTCCCATAACAGTAATACATCAATTATCAACCAAAACCACCATTCAATGCCCCTGAACATATCCTTCAGCAGAAAACAAATCTCTCACATCTTAAAAAACCTTGAGCATTAGATTTAACTCAATTTATTCCATAATAAGTACTGAGTATAAGCGCGATACGGCGCTTGTTTGATCTTTACGTGTGATAGCCCTATATGGCAAACCCCTGCTGCTGCAGTACTTACAGGCTTGAGATTGAGTCTTCAGTTCCTTTTTCTTTTACCTCTACCCCTCCCCTCTTAGAACGGAGACTAAACGAATTGGCCTTGTATAGTGGAGCTTGAGCGTTGACCTTCAAATGTCAGAAACAGACTAGTTCATATTGAAGTTATGAGAGGGATATCTTTATTTCCTCGCATTTATGCTGGCTCATAAACACAAATATGCATGCAGAACTAGTCAAATGTGGGTTGCAACAGCTATACGCTAAGCCTTTATGAGTCATAGTGTCCCAGAAGAACATCGTTCATGCTGTTCATTCACATTTAGTTATATCTTCTAATTAATACCATTTCATAAGCAGAGGCCAATGAAATGGTGTGCATTCAAAAAAGCTAGTTTGGTCTACAAGTGCAGACTAAAGAAAATACAACTCTGTACTCAAAGGTAATTCATGTTATTTTTAGAGGATGCAACACATTGGAATCTCCCTGATGCAAGTCAAAGAAATTGTTCTACCTTTGCCATAAAAGATGGATTACATTTATGCTAATGCTATTGTTATTGCATCTAATTTCATCACTGTGAACTCCCAGTTGAAGATGTTTTCAACACCTTGCATTTTATTCTCACTGCAGATTACAACATTTATTTACTCAGAAATTATCTTATGATTCAAAAGTATATAGGCCATATGTGAATTGAAGCACTCTTGGGTTTGGGTTGAAAAACATGGATTTCATGAATGGAGCCTTTACGCCCCCTACAGGAGATTAAGTTATTATTGGTAGGGTATAAAAATATTTATATTTTTATATTCAGCGTAAGACAACGACCTATTTGTAATATTTGCACTAGTCTTTCTCACTTGTGTAGCCTATTATAAAAAATATATAAATGGCAATGGGGTTTCACTTTTATGTGTTTTTGTACTGCTGTCATGCAAGCTAGGTCTACAAAGGTTTTAACCACATTTGAGTATCCAGAAATATGATTTCTGAAGTATTTTGTATTCATATCCTGATGTGTCATATTTTGTAATGTTAAGGTTGCACTAATGTTAAGACTGCACTCCTGTCTTAATATTTTTCATAAGTGGATCCCTTTTGTTTTGTTTTAGGAGAATTCTGGAGAAAATGGACCTGCTGGGAAGGTGACTCCCATGCAGGACAAAAAATATATAAAGTAAGAAAGTTTGACAGATCTTTGTTTAAATGTATTGTGTCGTTATTGTTGTTAACAGGCATGCTTTATTTGCTCTGCTTTAGGATTGCAAGTGTCCTGGGACAGGTGAGGGTGAGTGGGAAACCCACTGCTGAAACTTGGCCTTGGTTTGTCCTCATGGATAAGGTGTTGGGACAGAGACACTTGAACAACATTTGAATATGTGTGTGTGTGCCTATGTATGTTTTCTTTTCTTTTCATATTTCATTTAATTATTTACGTAAGATAACACCCAATACTTGAACAGTTTAAAGTGTAATCCGGAGTAAATTACGCAGTAAACCAGCTCTGGCCATGGTCTTGGTTAAGCCGAAAATACATGACCCGGCGGCGCCGGGGCTGAAACATATACCATGTCCTCCAGTAATATATAAAACAAAAAAAATGCAATAGCCAATTCTGGCTCCAAAGCTGTTTACTAAATTATATCAAATGAATTATCAGGATGGCAGCTGTACTCTCGCACTGTTGCTTGGCGCCAGAAACGGTAATCGGGAACACCTGGGCTGCGCCCCGACAAAACGTTGCACAACGTTTTTTAAACAGAAACAGGGTGATGCGTTGAACACGCTGTTCTCTTTCATAGGTTCACTCAACGCTGCGTACCTTAAGACGCAGTGGGAACGCCCTCTGGGTGTGCCGATTGTCTGAAGCCCTTATAGAATCACGGCAATTCATTGGCTGATGGCGCGGGCGCCGCCCCGACGCTCTTGCATCATCACATTATATTAGTGCGGGCTCGCCATCTGCTCCTCAGATTTCTCTGCCTTCACGAAGCCGCCTAGCAGCCAGGAGGCGCGGCCTACTGCGGCCTACACGGAGCTTATCGACGTGCTTTTGCGCGCTACAGAGAAGCTCTCTATTGACTGGCCCGATGAGCCCCCCGAGTCACAATCGTCTAAACTCGACAAGAGATTTTTAAGTGGCCCTAATTCTAGGCCTGAGCGGAGAAAGCTGCACTTTTTTAATGATCTGCATCACGAGATCTCCAGACCTTGGAAGCAGGCTTTTTTCGCGCGCCTAACAAACGCTGACTTCACCAACCTCGTTGTTTCTGTGGAGCAGGGCTATTCCGCCATTCCAGCGGTTGAGGACACGTTGGCTACTCACCTTTCTCCGTCGTCTGCTCCGTCGTGGAAATCTCGCCCCCTCCTTCCCTCTAAACCGTGCAGGACTACTTCCGCCCTTATTGGAAAGTCCTTCATGGCAGCTGGTCAGGCAGGCATGGCCCTACATACTATGGCCATCCTCCAAGCCTAACAGGCGGACGTCTTGAAGGAGATGGACGAGGGAACAGGAATTACGCCAGAAGCTGTCAAAGAGCTTCGTAAGGCCACAGATCTGGCCTTATAAGCCACCAAGCACACCGCACGCGCTATAGGTCATTCTATGGCGGGGGCGATTGCTGCAGAGCGCCACCTATGGCTCAATCTCATGGAAATCTGTGACAAAGAGAAGGTTTTCCTCTTGGACGCCCCAGTTTCTCAATCTGGACTGTTTGGGGAGGCGGTCAACACTGTGGTTGACAAGTTTCGGGCCGCAAAATCCCAGTCAGCTGCCCTCAGGCAATTTATGCCCAGGAGGGCTAGGGAATCCTCTAACCCCTCCCCGGCTCAACCCAGAGAACGTTCGTATCATAGGCCGGATTTTGCCGCTAGGAGAAGTGACTCGGCTCATCCCCCACCTGCTACGGTTTGGGGAGCCCGCGGTCGCCCGTTTCCCCACCAGCGACCTCATAAGCGTCTGGAGCTGAAGCTGTCTAACAAACCCTTCGCTCCAGCCTCCTCGAATCGTTCCTGACCCGCAGGTCAGAAAAAGGAGAGCTTCCCCCGATTTACGAGGTTGGGACAGACCTCGTAAGCGTTTCTGCCCACCTCTCACTTGCTCTCCTTCTCTAAACCTGTCACTTTCGCCACCCAGTGTGTTTCGAAGTGCAGTTACTACTCAACCTCGTTCAAACCGTCTGGCGCAGGAGGACGAAGACGCGTCCAGCTTTCTCCCCTTGCCTCCAACGCGTTTGATACCTGCCGCTCGCATCCTCGAAGACACTTTCGGTTTTCATCAGGAGCAGGCAGACCCTATGATCTTGATCAAACAGGCAGTGGTACCTCCCACTACATGTCAGGACATCAAGTGCTCCCCTTCACGTTGGAACTTACCACCCCACAGGAGTCAGCGCGTCACCCTAACACAGGTATGTCTGCCGCATTGCAACACTCCACTTCCTCTATCTCATTTCTTTCAAGAATGGAGGCGTCTGCCAGGGGTATCGCCTTGGATCCTCCGCACGGTTCGGCTCGGCCACACACTTCAGTTCTGTCGCCCGCCCTCTTGCTTCAACGGAGTCTTTCCAACTGTAGTCAACAGCGCCTCAGAGGCTTCTGTACTACAGCAGGAGATTTCGTCCCTTCTCCTCAAGGGAGCATTAGAAGAGGTTCCTCTGAAGGAAGTCAAGCAAGGCTTCTTCAGCCGTTACTTCTTGGTCCCGAAAAAGGGCGGAGGTCTGCGACCGATACGAGACCTGCGCTGGCTAAATTTCTCCCTTTACAAAGGGAAATTCAAGATGTTGATGCTGAAAGCTATCATATCTCAAATTCGAGCAGGGGACTGGTTCGTGACAGTAGACCTGAAGGATGCATATTTTCATATTCAGGTCGTATGGCGACACAGGAGGTTCCTCAGGTTTGCCTTTGGAGAGAGGGCGTACCAGTACAGGGTCCTTCCCTTTGGTCTCGCTCTAGCGCCGAGAACGTTCACAAAGTGTATGGATGCTGCTCTGGCCCCGTTGCGGCTCCAGGGCATCCGTATACTCAACTACCTGGACGATTGGCTCCTTTTAGCCCACTCCAGGGAATTAGTGACTCACCACAGGGACATTGTCCTTCGTCACATTCAGTCTCTCGGCCTGAGGTTGAACACAGAGAAGAGTGTTCTTACCCCAACTCAAAGCACAGTTTTCTTAGGGGTGCGCCTGGATTCCATTCTGATGCAGGCCCGTTTGGCTCCTGCCCGGATTTCCAGGCTTTTGACATGTTTGGCTCCCTTCACCCTCGGCCATCGTGTTTCTGTGGGCACTTGCCGCAGGCTTCTGGGTCTCATGGCCGCAGCATCCCCTGTGCTTCCCCTAGGGTTGCTCCACATGAGACCGTTTGTGTGGTGGATGAAACTCTCAGGTGCCCGGTCCACAGGACCGGTTCTTCGCCTGTTGAAGGTGTCGCACAGTTGCTTCCATGCCCTTTCAATTTGGCGGGACCCTCTCTTCCTTCGGAAAGGGGTCGGCATGAGTGCAGTTTTCCGTCGCCAAATGGTTACGACGGACGCCTCTCTGACCGGCTGGGGTGCGGTTTTCGAGGGCAGGCCAGCATGTGGGGTCTGGACTGGAGAGACTCTCTCTTGGCACATAAACAGCTTGGAGCTGAGAGCTGTTTCCCTGGCCCTTCTTCACTTTCTTGCCTTTCTCAAAGGACACCATGTCATTGTCAGAACAGACAATATGGCGGTAGTGTCTCATGTAAACCGGCAGGGGGGTTCACGGTCACGCACCCTGGACAGGCATGCGCGCCACCTTCTCCTGTGGTTTCAGGGCAAGTTCCTTTCACTGAGGGCAGTCCATGTTCCTGGGATCCTGAACCTCGCAGCAGATTTTCTGTCGAAGCAGAAGCTCAGGTCGGGGGAATGGATGTTGAACCGCCGAACAGTAGCCCTGATTTGGGAAGAGTTCGGAAAAGCAGAGGTGGACCTCTTTGCATCACAGGAGTCGTCCCAATGCCCACTTTGGTTCTCCCTGAGCCCCCCAGCACCATTGGGGATAGATGCATTCGCCCACTGTTACGTTATGTGTATTTGTCTTCATGTTTAGTCCTCATGTATTAAATATAAGACTTGTGTATGCTTTGTTTCCTTTGGGTTTCAGATTATCGTTGATTTGATAACAGCCTGCCAGCGGTAATTGGACGATCAGCTGGCGGTCCTGTTTAAAAACTCCTCCTCCTCCGGTTGACAGAAGACTATTGCGGCTTCGGGTCGGTCGCAATCGCGCAGACTTCCTACCAGCCGTCAGATCAAACATAATCTTGTCATGTTTCTTTTGGTTGTGTGTTTTATGTAGAATGTGGTTATGTAGGAGAGACCTGCTCTTTTGTTTGGGGAAATATTCTTTTCTTATGTTTCTTTTGAAGAGTGTAGTGAGGGAAGCGTTATTGTAATTTATTTTCTTTCCTTTGTGCTAGGTTAATTACGTTGTTGTTTTATTTTGGTAGAACGGGGTTTTTTGTTTGTTATTTTGGGCCTTGGGTCTCTCTGACGAAAATACCACTCTTTTATTTTTATTTCTTTATTTAGGTTTCTGTGAATTAATTATAGCCTACTTTATTTATTTTGGACCAGTGGTCCCCACTAATGAATATGGTTTAATTTATTGTTATCGACTTTTGTGATAACTCTTAATTACAATAAATTGTTATAATTTATTCTTTGGTTTCGTCCTTTGATTCTTTTGGTCTGACGGCCTGCTGGAAGCCTGTCGTATCTTTTCATTCTTATTTAATTATTGCGTCTTACCCCTAGCGGACGTAATTCCCACCCATGGCCGATGCAGAAACTTTATGCATTCCCGCCTGTCAAGTTGATCCAGGCAGTTCTGTCCAGAGTGAGGGAGAGCGGAGCCCGTCTCCTACTTAAAGTCCCATTCTGGCCGTCCCAGCCGTGGTTCTCGGAGCTGGTTCCTTGGGAGATTCCGGTCAGGGAGGATCTGCTGTCCCAGCTTCAGGGCAGGATATGGCATCCTCGCCCCGAAATTTGGAAGCTATGCATATCGCCCATCAGAGGCCGCTAGCTTTGAGCTTTGGTCTTCCCGCTGACGTCCAGGAGACCATTGCGAGTGCTAGAGCCCCTTCCACGAGAAGGTTATATTCCTCCAAGTGGAGGGTTTTTGAGTCGTGGTGTTCGACACACGCTACGGACCTGATCAGCTGCCCAGTCGGTTCAGTGCTGGAATTCCTACAGGAGAAGTTTGCTTCTGGAGCAGCCGCTACTACTCTGAGAGTGTATGTTGCTGCTATTTCTGCTCATAGAGAGTCGGATGAGGGGTGCCCAAAATATTGTCCACAGCATTCCGGTCTCAGGTTATTAACCTTCACTCTTTCCATCCTCCTCCTTTTGTCTCTGAGGAGGACAAGAAGCTTAATTTGCTCAGCCCTGTCCGAGCATTGAAGTTATACGTGGATCGCTCTGGCGGTTGGAGAAAATCCAACCAGCTCTTGGTATGTTTTGGTGCTGGCCGCCGCGGGCTTTCCGCATCAAAGCAGAGAATTTCCCACTGGGTTACAGAGGCTATTTCACTGGCATATGAGGCGCGAGGTCTGCCTTCACCTCTTAGCATCAGGGCGCATTCCACCAGAGGCGTGGCTTCCTTTCAAGCACTTTTTAGAGGTGCCCTCCTGGAAGACATTTGTGTAGCGGCAGGCTGGTCCTCTCCGCACACTTTTGTCAGATTCTACAGTTTGGATCTTGACATGACTCCAGGTTCCCAAGTTTTATCTGCTTGAACCAGTCGTGTGAGTTATCTGGTCATTGTACTAGTTACGGCAGCGCTTAGCTTGGCGAGTTTGGTATTTCGTTCCCACTGCGTCTTAATCTACGCAGCGTTGAGTGAACCTATGAAAGAGAACGTCTCTGGTTACTGATGTAACCTATTTTCTCTGAATAGGGAACGAGACGCTGCATTCGCTGCCAAGCTCCTTGCGCTGCCGACAAGCTTCCTTTTTCGGCAGAGAAATCTGAGGAGCAGATGGCGCGTGCTAATATAATATGACAACGCAAGAGCGTCGGGGCGGCGCCCGCGCCATCAGCCAATGAATTGGCGTGATTCTATAAGGGCTTCAGACAATCGGCACACCCAGAGGGCGTTCCCACTGTGTCTTAAGCTACGCAGCGTCTCGTTCCCTATTCAGAGAACATAGGTTACATCAGTAACCAGAGACGTTCTGATGACGCAAGAAGGCCATTCTTTGTGTTCTTTGTGAAGAATTTTCGGAGCCTAATGAAGTCGGTATAAAAATGTGTTTAAAGGGGTCATATAACGGTACTAGGGGTGGTACGGTACATGAAAAAACATCCGAACCGTTCGGTTCGCTTGTCTCGGTTCGGAGCGTGTGTGCGTCTCACGGTTCGACGCATGCGCAATGTAGCCTCGTGCCCGTATGTGACCTCAGACGTGTTTCCTTTTCGCGCAAAATAAGACGTGTGTGGACATACATATACGAGGCTTGTTCGACTTGAACCGGAGCTGCACAGAGCGATCGGTGAATGACATCAAAGTACCGCGAGCGCGACGGCTCCGAATGCTTTTCATTCACTCTCGCGGTTCTTTGATGTCATTACCGATCGCTCAGTGCAGCGCCGGTTCAAGCCGAACATGCCAGTAAAAGTGGAGTATGGAGTGTCAGGTCACGTCACGCAGAGAAGTGGCAAGTGGGAGAAATAACCGGAAGGCTAACGGGAGTTGGAGGATGCGCCAGCGTCGTATAAGTCCGGTGTGTGGGAACATTTTGGATTTCATGTTATGATATTTAAATATATAGCTACAATGGCACTTTAAGTTTAGATAAGAACTCCAGTCATATGTTTCCAAATACTGCACTTTAATTTCAAGTGAAAAAAGTGTATCCTTCCTCACTCTCAGGGAATAGAAGCATTGTTGATACTGTTTTTGTGTTGAGGTTGAACTTATGTTTCACTTTATGATTATGGCCTTTTCTATTGCTATAGCCTAATTATAGGCAATTATGTTTCATGTATTTTGACTTATTTAAAAGACAGTGTTTTAAGAGTTCCTCTCTTTTTCTTTTAAAAGATAAACTTTTTGTAAGAGCTACACTTAAGTTGGTAGTTTGATAAATGCAAGTTAATTTTTAATCTTTGTGTGCTAAAAATGCACATAAGTTCCAGAGATAGTGATACACATTCTACTTTTTTTGCCAAATAAACGAAAAGCATGTCATCAATGTCTTCTCTCTTGCTGTATCAAAATCTCACCTAGCTTTCCTCGGAGATGGTCCCAATAATGTTCTTAAAGTCAAGTCAAATTCAGTTTGTGCATGATTGCATGATATAACATTTTTGTTAATACTGTATCCTAAATTGTGGATAATTAAGCTATATATCATATGCTGAAGTACATTTCTGGAGTGTTAAAGATTAAAAGAAAAAATAACAACAAGAACCGTACAGAACCGAAAACCGTGACCCTAAAACCGTGATACAAACCGAACCGTGGGTTTTGTGAACCGTGCCACCCCTAAACGGTAGGCTACATGCAGTTTTTCAAGTTGATTGTACTGAAATGTGTGTTGGCAGTGCCTGTACACAACCATCCTGATAAAAATCCATTATCCTTATAATTTTTTCCCCTGTCTCAAATTGAGCCGTTCGATTTTGTGACGTCACTAAATCGGACGCCCCTCCCACGATTGTTGATTGACAGCAGCCTTTCAACACAGACCAGCCCTGAGCGAGCTGTCATATGCTGGAGCAGAATGGCGTCTAAGCGATTGTGGTGTTCTGTTCTTGGGTGTAATAACGTGACGTCACACGGTCGAACGCTCGATTTGAGACAGGTAAGGAGATTAAAACAAAAATGCTGGATGGATTTTTATCATTATGATGGTTGTGTACAGGCACTGCCAACACACATTTCAGTACAATCAACTTGTAAAAGTGCATGTACTGTTATATGACCCCTTTAACAGTAAGGCTAACATATTCATACTAAAAGTTCATACAAAAAACTTTTCATAGAAACTTTAAATAGGGCACTATTTTGAGGGAACAGCCATATGGGTGTCCGAAGCCATCGTGGACGTTGAGTGCACTGATTCAATACTGGAATGTGTTGTAGACATAAATTTGATATTGATATGAGGGTATATCTAGGGTATATAGGCTAGGCCTATATAGGGGCGATTTCGGACACAACCAATATTAACGTGAAGTCTTCTCGACTAGATATCATCCTTTTTTCTTTTTCATTTTTACCTTGTAGAATGTTACAACGGTGTTCCTGTAACTTAATGCTAGAATATTGTTGTAAAACCATCAATCTAAGTTTCGAGTCTGTGTTTACATCGTTTACAGCCCCTTAAGTGTCCGGAGGGAGGCGTATATACCCATGCATCTCATCTCATCTCACTCTCACTAGGAGGAGGATAAGCCAGACATTGCCCTAAACACTCTCGCTGAATAAGTGTCGCACGGGAAACAAAGGCTTGGCTGCTGTGGAGTCAACAGTCGCGCGCTCCATCCTGAAGCCATGTGAGAGATCTGCTGCTGCTGCTGCTGCTGCAAAGGGACGCCACAACTCATTCACCGTCGGGTTGAGCGCCGCTCCCCGGAAAACAGACCACACGTCCTCGCCAACAGCCGTATTTGCAACACGAGAGGATAACCGAATTAATGCCCATCATTAGATAGTAGCAGCTCAGTCATATTGATCGCCTGTGTCGTTTACGCCTCCGAGCGGGGGTTTGGTTTTTTCTAAGCGGGCGCGAGAGAAACATTCACTATCGAAAGGGAACGGACCTGGCCATTGAGTAAGTAGCCAATTCATTTTAGAACAATTGTTATTCTCCTGCGGGTTTTATTGTCTTTCGTTTCCTGACATCTCTGATTTGTTGATATAGCAGGCTTGCTTTTGCAATGGCGCTTTAAATCGTCTAAATGTCTTGAATAGGCTACATTGCAATAACCGCGAAAATAACAGGATTGAAACGTAAAGTAGGCTACCAATGCGAAATAAGTGACATTTACCTCTTCGAAGAGAGTACAGATGGGTTAATAAGATATATAAAGGTTGCGTCTTTCATCATATGTTTACAAGAATTGTAGCACAAGCCTTCTGTAATGGCCCAATAACACGCTGGTGCGTTTTGCAGCGCATCCCCTTGTTGAAGCAGTACGTGCTCGGGTGTGGGAGAACCACATCTAGTGATATACTGTTGAAACTGGGTGGGATTATCCAATATGGCCGTGCAGACCTGGATAGCAGCATACGATGTTAAATATTTTGGTATGCAATTGGATTTTGGTTATTTAAGTTCAGAAATCTGAAAATAATTTCCCCGCGCGCGCAATCAAAGGCTGTACGTTGAGCTTTCACTTCTGATGCTTCTTCACACCCACCGTGTCCATCGTGCGTTCATTCCTCAGCTGGAAACGCTTTATTTTCGCCAAGAGCAAGATGAGAGCCATAGCGTTTTGTATTATACACATTACGTAAAACAGTTTTTGTTTATCTTTAATAACTGTGAAATGTATCGTTTTGTGTGGAGAATAACAAGACGCACATGAAGGGGGAATGGGAGAGTGATGTCAACCCTATTACATATCCAATGCCAAAGCTTTGTGAGTCAAATTTACGCTTCCATGAACATTTGAGGCACTAGGTCATTGGAGCCACCAAAGCATGTTCCCGGGGAAAAAAAATCAATGAAGTGCTTCTAAAATTGGGGTAGGTGCTCTATTCAGTGAATTGTGCAAATAATATTTAGGGCATGGCAATAGTTAATGAATAACCACAAAAACTCTGGAGTGCTCTCTTAATTTAATTCAGCTTTAGAATTAGAAAATTAGAATTCTCAAGGAATTTCTTATGAATAGTTTAAAGTAGTTTAATTTATAATTAAAACAAGGTATATGTGGTTAATAACACTTGCAGAGGCATTCACATATTTGTTTGAGCAAGTGTGAGAGGTATTGCTAGAATGTGAATATTGTCTAAAGGACTCAAGTGCTGCAACCCCTTGAAACTTACACTTACTACATATTAAAAAAATATTAAAGCTGGCATGAAATGAAAATTCAGCCTATCTATTTTCTAAATAAACGTTACACATCTTATTGGAAACAATTCATCCATGCATGTTTCATTTTAAAACTTTTTTTTTTTACCTCGTAATGTTAATTCAAAATGTCTTACCTTCCGGTGAAAACAACAGACTTCTTTCTGATGACGTATGCAGGACTTCTCCAGTCATTTAGTCCGATTAAACCCCTGAAACCTTGTATTTTACTAACCTCATCATTCTTTCTGATTGCATTAATTCAGCATAAATTGCATGTAGTCTTCAAACTTCAATACTTCAAACATGATTTTTGAAGCTGCTGATGTGTTTTTAAATAAAAATGCTCAAATTTTAAATGTTTCTAAGCTTCCAATAAGGGACTCGCAAAAAATGTCTGTGCCAGTTTTCCAACACAGCAACCCTTATCTTACTTATCTTATCTCCCTGCCCACATTACTTACTGAGAAGAATTTATAATTTTATAATTAGAGACTAATGGAAATAGTCTCTAATTTAGATTTTAAAAATAAAATAAAAATTAAGATTTCCCAATCAGTATATCAGTGGCTCAAGTGCATTTAAATATTTTACATTGTTGCTTAAATTTGACATCGAGTATTACGCAAGTGGTCAAATGGTCACATGGGATCTGTCACTTCATGGGTGTGGCCAACTGGCCATCCAACAGCAAGGAGTCCTGACAGCTGCGGTGATTTGACACAGTTAAAATTGAACAGCTCTGGATCGTCACTGATGTTTTAACCTCTCACCTATCTCTTCATTTCTCTATCAGAACTCTGTAGCAGATAATTGCCCATAACAGACTCTCCTCATATACTCAAGCCCTTCCTGCTCACTCCAGCCGTTATGAAAATATCTTAATGACTGCTACAAAACATGAGTGCACACTTAATGACTCACTTTTTCACAAATGGCCAATTTACAGGAGACTTTTTTACAATAGCTAATGCCCATTTAAACATTTTCGAAAGTGGTTACGGACTACATTCGCTTAGGGTGGAAAATACTCTTCAGTTTTATGAAGGCAGTCATCTCTAAAATCTCTAACTGTTAACCAGAAGGTTCCAGTGAGAAAGACCATTGAAGTGTTACCAGTTATTAAGTGTGACCTACATTCTATATGCTTGAAATATATATGCATGCTCTAACAGCTTTAGAAGGTATCCTCCCTTCCTTTTTTTCTCCCCATGGTTGATTGGGCCCTGGCTCATGACATGTCTAAAAAAAAGGAGTGCATGGAACTATTGGTGCCGTCCTTTACTAGCCAAGCTGGACCTTCTCAAAATCCTCATGTTGAAGTTTCTCAAGTCTCCCTCCCACATTCCTCGCAATCAAATAGCACTTAGTATGTAACACAGTGTGTTTCTGTCAGTCCGTGAGTTTTTTCGGGTGGCCTTTTTAGCTCTTGACTTAGAGGATAAGTTTTGATATCTTGATCATGCATAATTTGTGATATTTATAAAAAATGCCAGATGTTCCCTAATTAGTTTCTTAACTGCCACCAGAAAGCTTCTAATATGTTTTAAACTGCTTTTTCACTATAATTGATTGAACATCTGCAGTTTGCAATAACAAGAATCACTTCAGATGTAGTGGTGGACAAAGTACACAAGTCACATACTTGAGTAAAAGTACAGATACCCTAATAAAATATTACTCCAGTGAAAGTACACATTTTCAATTTTACTTAAGTAAAACTACTGATTGACAAACCATATATTTATTCTAGCCAGCACTAGTCAGTAGTTAGCACTAAGAAAGATTAGCGCATACATTAAATACATTAAATAATGTATAGTATTTTAAAAATGGGGAAAAACTTATTTTTATATATGTGGCGACATATTATAATAGTATAAAATTAAAATGTACTGACGTCACATGGGGCAAAATGCATCAACATTTTAAGAGGAACATAATACAAATATAGCCTACTAATTAATATAATTTGAAACGGCTAGGCTACATCAGCGGGAAAGATGCATAGGCATTCATTTGCATCATACTACCTAAAATCACCTACCCCATACAGACGTTGATGCACAAATGCGGACATGCACACATTTAAAACATTTAATTTCAATGGGCTTAAAAAGCTTGCCCTCTTACAACAGATTTAGTTTGTAAATAACTGACAGTCATGAACTAAATATGATTTCATTGACAAATAGTCAATACTAAAATTCATAAGTAAATTACTTTGTGCCATCAGTTGCACGCACATTCAAGCTCCAATGATATTCCTGTTCTTGGCTCATTTCGGATCACTGAATCAATGGCCCTGTTTACACCTGGTATTAAGATGCGTTTTGGGCGATCGGATCACAAGTAGACGAGACACATACCCATTTACGCCTGGTGTTTTAATCCATCTCTTTTGTCCACTTTCAACCACTTCTGTCCTAATTTCTTAGAGGGGAGGGTCTATGTGGGTAAATGTATATGGGTTTTTTTCAGATCTTTCAATGTAATGGACAAAATAAGCTCACGCAATTTACATATGACCATGCCTGGAGACGACGGAAAAACATATGGAGAGCAGCTGCTCTCAAGACGAAATCAGGAATGGTGAGAGTACATTGTGCTTCCAACCAAACTTGGGTCTCCAGCCAACAAAGTTTAAATCCCGTCTGTTTAGCATACTTCCCATAATGTTTACATGTTAGGTCAGTGGCCGGAGAGTGGGCAGACTTTTGTGGCTAAATGCATTCGACCACATCAGTGTCTACAATACTAAAGCAATCCAGTCGAATGCGTTTTTAACTAGCCTACCTCTGGAAGTGTTTGACAGTGGACAAGCTCAAAACATTTGATACCTTTACACCTGTATTTAGCATTGTCCACTTGTGATCCGATCAACCAAAACTCATCTTAATACCAGGTGTAAACAGGACCAGTGAGTTGTTGACTCAAGAACAGATGCAATTGGATCAGTCCAATTCGCAAATGAATTGTTCAGTGTTATTTGTGAACCAATTCAGGAGGTTTAGTGTAAAGAAGCAACTTGTTCACGAATCGGACATCACTCTTGTGTTTCAGAGGGGACGGTGATTTCTTCAGTTCGAAATAATGAGGAACAATATGCTTTTATGAAATGTAGTCAAGAAAAAAGTACGATGTTATGCTTTGGAATGAAGTAAAAATAAAAGAAATACTTTTTGACTGTCCACCACTGTTCAGATGGTATGATTTGCTCAATGTTTTGGAGTTGTATATCCTACAAGCCATTAAAATCTACCAATAAAAGGACTCTCAGGAGAGATTTACATCACCATTCCTGCATCTGAGGAATTAAGATGGGCTTGCTTTTTTGTAATTTACATTGTAATTACCCAATGCATAAATAGGACCTGCCATTTTTGTCACATCAAAGTGTATTGCATATACACAAAAAAGGAAGCCTTTGGTTGATGCTGTGTCTGTAAAAATCTAGCCACGATTATCTATTGGCTGTTCTTTGTCACTTTTGGCATTTTAAACACTTTTGTTGGCCAGTGAGTGAACCAGTGAAAAGGTCACAGCATGGCTTCAGTGTGTTGCCCAGCAGTGGACTAGAGAGGGGAAACAAGCTGTAAGATAAGTGCACCCACACTGGAGACTTCCACAGATTGGATAAAGCTGGCCAGCGTTGTGTTTTTCCTGGACTCCCAAGTGCTTTTCCAATGCTGTCAATGAGATGTGGCGAAAGGAAATGGCTGCATGGTGTTGAAACTTTTCAAAGAGTTTCTCCTCAGTCTTCCATTCCTAAACCACTGATGCAGTGCTGTTCTAATTTACATAGAGTTAGAGTTTTAGAACGAGTTAAATTTATTGCAGATGAGTTGAAAAACCCCCACCAAAGAACTGGTAAGATTATGTGCATGTTATTGAGTGGAAGAGGATTATGAAACAAGACTAACACACTATTATACATTCGTGAAAATCATCTGAAGTGGCCATTTAAATACGATCAAGTTTAAAGGTGTCTGTATGTTAGAGATTATACAGAGACGTTTGGTGTTATTCCACAGTCATAGAAAATCTAGAAACATCAAGGAATTCTTAAATTGTGATTTCCAGGGCTGGAAAAGTTATGGAAATCAATACAATTTTTGGATAATAAGGTTTTTATCCTGTTATCAATCCCGGGAAAAGTCGTGGAATTTCATTGGTTGAATGGTGGGGTCCTGATCATCAACTGTTATCTCTGAATCATGTGCTTATTGCTTTTGTTACAGTCCATGTTGCTCCACTTTTAATGAGTGGGCAATACTGCTCCATGAATCATCCTCGGCGTGATCTCAAGTGCTGCATTTGTGACTATCTGCACTAGTGGTTTAAAATGCTGGTGTTAATGCACCATTGAGTATTTTACACTGAGGAGTGGGTCTGGGGTGAGATTGAGTTCAACCGTTATTCCATCAGTCAACAGATAGGCTAATACTTTGGTCTGAATGTACAGAAGTAAATTACTTAAGCTATTGCTTAGATTTCATCTTCAGTTCCATTGTGAGTGATTCTTTAGGTCTGAATTTAGAGAGAGATAACATATCGACAAACATTCCCTGTGAGGGAGTGAACATGTGACTGGCTCTGCTCGGGTGGGCCATTGAGATCACTAATCAGCTGGATGACTCTCCCCTACAGCCATTTTCAGGAGAGAAGCTCTTTCTCTGTGGACCAGAGCAAAACCCTGCAGTAAAACAAGCTTTGACAAAAGGCATCATTGTGCCAGGTTTATCATGGGCTTCAACTGCCCATCTTCCCATTCCATGGTTGACCTCTTTTTATCCATGTGTCCCTTTTCCTTTGATATTTTGTTCTAAGTTTCCTCAGTCTATGCATTGTATGTTTTGCCTCCCTCTCACAGGATGCCCATCAATGTATGTAGCAAACTAGTATATAACCACAAATGGATGGTCATGTTTAGACCGCTTGTATTGATGTTATTGCTCGACCTTGCCACCTTGAATTATAAATTCAAATAAGACTTTTGGTGTCTCTTTTACAGTATTCATACCCATATCAAAGTCATACTGAGCTAGTGGAACGAATAGATTATAAAGCGTTTCCTTTTTAATCTCTCCAGCAACATTGGTCTTCCCTCAGCCTTATGTTGGAGTTCTGGAATCAATTTAGGGAGGAATGCAAAGGCCTGTTAACAGTTTTGATATTTACATGCCATTCATAACTTCTCCCTTCATCATTGTTGGATTGGTGTGCTGTGAAAAAGATTTGCAATATATGTCGGTGGTGCATATGTGAATTTTGATTTCTAAGAAGAGAAAAAGAGCTGCCCACTTCTTTTATCGATTCCCGTCGACCTGCTTTCCCTCGAAGGAGAGAAGTCCAAAACACTATTGACAGTCTGGGCTCATATTTTACAGGAGCACAGCATGTGTAGACATAAAACGGGTTCCATCTGTAATGCATTGTGAAAGAGTACAAGATGTTCATTTTTGCAGGTAAAGGAACAAAGTCTTCAATAGGAAATGATGTGTATGTGTATGTGTGTGTGTGTGTGTGTGTGTGTGTGTGTGTGTGTGTGTGTGTGTGTGTGTGTGTGTGTGTGTGTGTGTGTGTGTGTCTAAAGATCAGGCAGGGATCTGGCCATGCATTATTGAACAAAAATGTTATATTGAATGCTTTGAAGAAATGCTATGGTTTCAGGTAAATGTAAAGTGATGCTAATTACTCCTGTTACTGCATTTTTTTTTGCAGGATGTCGGAAGCTTTGTCACAGCAAGAGAAACTTCGGGCCATTGCTGTAAGTAGACTGTAAAAAATAAATAAAATAAAAATGTACTGGTAATTTTCTGCCAGGACATTATCTAGTAATTGTATGGAAATTTCCGTTAACACCTAAAACAGAACCTAAGGCAATGCATAATTCAAAATACAGGTAAAACACCTGTAAAAAAAACAATACGGAAAATTCCTTCATAATTATGCGGTACATTGTGTCCTATTTTTTAACTTTTTTTACATTGTAAATAATTAGGGCCCGAGCACCGATGGTGTGAGGACCCTCTTGGAATTGCTCTGTTTATTACACTAATTATAACGTACTCGGTTACTAACGTAACCTCGGTTCTCTCTAGAAGAGGGAACGAGTACTGCGGAATATCTTACGCTAGGGGAAAACCTCTTTTCCACGAGATATTGAAGCCAAAAAATTATCCTTAATTTTGAATTAATGTAAAAACGCGTTGCGGCAGCATACAGACATAGGCAAAGGCAGCTTGCGTGCCTATTGGCTGTCCTGCTGCAACTGCAGCAGCCTATCGAGAGAGGCCCTTCGGTGACGGTCCAATGGGCGCGCTTCCCGCCCACTGCGTCACCTTCCCGCCAGAGTAGGCGTGGCCTAGCCCTATAAATATAGCTCGATGGGCTGATATCACTGGTTTTTCATCGCCGAAGCGAACCAGAGTGTGTTGCAAGCACGGCAAGATACGCAGTACTCGTTCCCTCTTCTAGAGAGAACCGAGGTTACGTTAGTAGCCGAGTACGTTCTCTTACAAGAGGTTCTCTCGTACTGCGTAACACAGTGTAAAACGCCGTGCATGCTGGGATCCAACACCAAAGTCCCAAGGGCAGGTGCCCGGGGCTCATATAATGTACAATCACCAAGGACTCACAAAGAGTCTGAGAAGAGAGGCTAACAGCGTCATTCCCAATAAGTTAGCATCCAAAGGAGCTAATCACTGTCACACTGTTTCACACAGTCGGGGTGAAAATTCGGCCCGAACTGTGTAACAGTATGGGTCTTACTTTTGCCCATGGGGTAATTTTATCAGTCAGCGAGCGGTGCTCGAGCGATTGTAGTATTCTGCGCCGAAGCAGTGGGGCAGAAAATACTTGATTTTATACCGACAGTAGTTTATAACCTCTAGGTTATAAAACCTTATAAATGTAGACGGGGAGGCCCAGCCTGCCGCCTTACAGATATCTTGTAAGGCAATCCCACTAGACCAAGCCCACGATGAGGCCATGCCTCTCGTGGAGTGCGCTCTAACACCTAAAGGGCATTCAAGGCCTTTTGACCTGTATGCCAGTGCTATAGCGTCAACTACCCATCTGGATAGGCTCTGTTTCGACGCGGCTAGTCCCTTAGTACGTCCGCTGAACGAAACGAAGAGCTGCTCGGTCTGTCTGAAAACGGACGAGCGAGACACATAAGCTCTTAATGCCCTGACTGGGCAAAGGAAGCTCTCGCCCATCTCCTCGTTATGAACCGGCAGGGCGGACAGGGAAATGACCTGGGCCCTGAACGGAGTATTGAGGGATTTAGGCACGTATCCGTGTCTTGGTTTGAGTATGACTTTTGAGTCATTTGGCCCAAATTCCAGACACGTCGCGCTTACTGAGAGCGCTTGCAGATCCCCTATGCGCTTCACTGAAGCGAGCGCTATGAGAAACGCTGTCTTGAATGACAGGTGTTTCATGTTCGACAGGTGGATCGGCTCAAACGGGGCACCTTTCATGGCTTCCAGAACCGTGGAAAGGTCCCACATGGGGACTGAGGGGGGTCTGGGAGGATTTAGTCTCTTAGCTCCTTTTAAGAAGCGGATGACCAGATCATTTTTCACCAGTGACTGGCCAGTCGCGGGTTTTGTAAACGCAGCTATGGCCGCCACATAAACTTTAAGCGTGGATGGGGTTCTACCCTTATCCAGCAGCCCCTGAAGGAAGGAGAGCACTTCCGTAATCCCGCAGTCTGAGGGTGAAAAGCCTCGGGCTCTGCACCAGCCAGCAAACACTGACCATTTCGCGGCATTGAGTCGTCTAGTGGACGGTGCCCTGGCCTGCGTGATTGTGTTTAATACTCCCTCTGGGAGGTTTGCGGGTACCCGTTGATGGCCCATGTGTGCAGGGAACATAGCTCCGGGTGAGGATGCCAAATCGAGCCCTTGGCCTGAGAGAGGAGGTCCTTCCTCGTTGGTATTGGCCATGGGGCAGCACTCGTCAGCTGCATCAGGACTGGGAACCAACCTTGGTTCGTCCAGAGCGGAGCCACAAGGAGCACTGAGCATCCGTTTTCCTTGATTCGTTCCAGCACCTGAGGCAGGAGCGAAATCGGAGAAAAAGCATAGAGCGGGCAGCGTGGCCAGGCGTGGGCCAGCGCATCCTTGCTCTTGGAGAAAAACTTCGGACAGTGAGCGTTCTCTTGAGACGCAAATAGGTCTATCTGCGCTCTGCCGAATGTCTCCCACAGAGAGCTACGTTGAAGAGATGAAAAATCTGTGATATCAGCCCATCGAGCCATATTTATAGGGCTAGGCCACGCCTACTCTGGCGGGAAGGTGACGCAGTGGGCGGGAAGCGCCCCCATTGGACCGTCACCGAAGGACCTCTCTCGATAGGCTGCTGCAGTTGCAGCAGGACAGCCAATAGGCACGCAAGCCGCCTTTGCCTATGTCTGTATGCTGCCGCAACGCGTTTTACATTAATTCAAAATTAAGGATAATTTTTTGGCTTCAATATCTCGTGGAAAAGTTGTTTTCCCCTAGCGTAAGATATTACGCAGTACGAGAGAATCTCTCGTAAGAGAACTTATATTTATTAGGACAACTAGTTAAAAGTAATTGATAGAAAAAATAATAAATTTCGTTATTGATAAGTCAGGTCTGTGCACCAGGCATGGGAAATTTTATTCTTGCATTCTTTTATTTAATGCAAGTATGCATTAATTGTTCAAAAGTGACATTAAATACATTTATAATGTTTCAAAAGATTTCTATTTTAAAGGGGACCTATTATGCCCCTTTTCACAAGATGTAAAATAAGTCTCTGATGTCCCCGAGTGTGTATGTGAAGTTTTAGCTCAAAATACCCCACAGATCATTTTTTACAGCATGTTTAAATCGTCACTTTTTGGAGCTGAGAAAAACGCACCGTTTTAGTGTGTCTCCTTTAAATGCTAATGAGCTGCTGGTTCACGGCACAGGGGGGCGGAGCCTAACCAGCTCGCGCTCAGTGAACAATCTCAACTCACGGAAAGATGATAATATCAAAACAGAAACTCACAGTAACGGTGTTCATTTCGACTCAATAGACAATAATGCCTATAGTCAGAGAATATATTATGCTGTATGGAGTTGGAACAGGTATAGTTTAGTTTAATTACGGTTAATCATGGTCCTACAGCAGGCTTGTAGTAATAGTGGCTACAATCAATGACACATAGGTTATAACTTATAACCTATGTGTCATTGGTTGTATTACTACAAGCCTGCTGTAGGACCATGTCTGAATGATGACACAAAATATACTGATGAGTTTAATAAAGTTTATTGTATGTCACACAAAAGATGAAGCGTCAGTTTACTCCAGAAAATCAGAGAGCTGAGTAAACAGAAGTGCGTAGGTACATAAACAAATTTCGGTAAATGGACTGCATTTATATAGCGCTTTCACAGACCCAATGGCCACCAAAGTGCTTTACAATTTGCCTCACATTCACTCATTCACACACCGACGGGCGACAGCAGCCATGCAAGGCGCCATCCAGCTCGTCGGGAGCAGCTGGGGTTAGGTGTCTTGCTCATGGACACCTCGACACTTGGTCAGGTGGAACCGAGGATTGAACCACCAACCTTCCGGTTTGTAGACAACCCACATGAACCACTGAGCCACTGCCGGTAGAGTTGAGGGAGCATTTTTCAAAGACAAAATGAACCCACCTCGTCTTCAGCGGGTGGCTCAGATTTCAGGAGTAGATAGAGAGAGCTATGTGAATGAATACATCCAGCCACAACACCTTCAACGCTTGGGAGACATTCTCATTAGTGCAGCAATGGCGGATGTGTACAACTTGCTGTGTGAACTTGATCAGGGCGGGTCTAGTTAAAACGGCAATGTCTGTCAACACTCGTGGGCGGGGCCTGTGGCTTTAGTGACGTCACTAAAGCCGCATTCTGAAAACAGGTCGTTGGGAGACACTGCTTATGATTTATGGGGATTTAAAAAAAAGGAGTGAGTGGATTTTTATCACTGTAGGGTGGTTGTGTACACACACTGCCAACACACATTTATGTCCAAACACCTTACAAAAGTGAATTTTGCATAATAGGTCCCCTTTAAATAAATGCCGTTTGTTTTGAACTTTCTGTTCATCAAAGGATCCTGAAATCCAGAATTACATGAATAAATTACATTTTAATATAAATTTTTATATTTTTAAATTGTAATAAGATTTCACAATATTACTATTTTTTGATCAAATAAAACCTTGGTTTGCATAAGAGACTTTTTATGAAAACTTATGGCAACTTTGGCCCTTTGGTTATAGCCTAAGAAAAGCCTTTTCTGACCCCAAACATTTGAACAGTATAGTATATACAGAAAATATATATATTTAAAAAATATATACATATATTTATTCAAAATAAATGAATAAGCCTTAGTATATATAATTAGCACTTTCAGAACTTTTCCTCTTTACGCAGCTTGGATGTAATTTATTAATCACACAGGATTAGCATGAGGACAAATGTGAGGATACAGTTTTGGATGCACAGAAGGCCTAAGTGATGTTAGTCTCATTAGGCATTATGGTCCTAAAGTATGTCAATGACCATATATAATAGCTAATGTATGTCCAGTCATCAGCACTAAAGCACTTCTGTGTGTTTAATTATTGATGAGCTTTGCATTGCTTGTGAACAACCAGACTAATGTTGCCTTCAGCTGTTCCCCTTCATCCATCTTCTGAGAAGTGGAGACTTCCTGGATGAATGTGCATGGTCAAGAGTTTTATTGGGAGTTGTGCTTTTCAGTTTAATGAAACTCTGTTTAGTATGGTCAGATAGCCGCAGAATACAGCAATCAGTACTGTTTTAAAGCGCCAAATACGGCTTTGTGTCATTGGAAGGTTTTAGATCCAGTCACTGTCTTCCAACTGAGCTTGTCCTTTCAGTGTTGTTGCCTGTGCATCAATCAAAGGCTGCACTATACATTCAGTAAAAAAAAAAAAAACAGTACTCGCCTCAATTGGACTTGTTTATTAAATAACGTTTTTATTAAGATAGAACTTTCTGGTGTAATGGAAGTCAGAATGTTTTATATTTACTTCAGTCACTGTCATATGGCTACAGGCGTTATCTGTAAAAAATAGAAAAGGTGCTTGACTGGCCTCTCCTGTAAGCTCTTGCATGAGCAGGAAAATTAGAATCAGACCTGTTAGTAAATGTATTTATATTAATAAATATTATTAGCCTGACTTCGTCATACTCATATTCTAGTCAGAATGTGAGTCTGATACTGCTCCATAGGGCTTTGATTATGAGGCGTGTCTTAACCGAACCAGAAAAAAAAACCTCTGCACTCAATTGGATAGACCTACAACCAATCAGAGCAACGCAGTAAGTCAACTACTTTGCATAGCACAGTTGTCAACTACAGAACTCAAATGCACGCACGCTGGAAGAGTAAAATAACGAGTGTTGCTTCTTTTACTTGGTCCTATATGAGTGCGACCAAAGGAGAAACCACAACGACCACAGGGTTTTCATTGCGTCCCATCTTCTTGGCGACCATCGGAGCCGGCTGATAAGTTACACTTTTGCCTAATCATGTAGGAAGGACGGCAAAAATATCTTTCCGATCGACAAATGCCTTAATTGCAGTTTTCTGTTCGTCTATTAAAATTTACTTTACAACATATTTTACAACAGACGCGACAGCGGAATCTATACATCTCAATTCTCCAGCTGCAGTCATCTCTGAGGGAAACCAGTTAAGCGCTCTTTGATTACGTGATGATTACGTCCCTGCAGATCATCTGTCCATCATCGTATAAAGGCCGCCCTGGCAATTTGATTGGCCCGAACATTTTTTGACTGATCATAATTACTCCTCAATGGATCGAGTCCAGACCGAACTTCCCGACCAAAAAATGTTGTGGGCGGGGTTCGGGCTGGCATCCAGGCTAAAATATTATGCATTTATATTAATAAATATTATATATTTATATTTTAATAAATATATATGTAGTCAGATTTATAACTAAAACTAAAATCGTTAAAAACAATGTTGTTGCTGGAAATTAAATTAAAGTTAACTCAAATGAAATAAAATGGATGGAAAAAAAATATATATTTTATTTCAGCTAGTTGCCAAACTATTTTTATGTAAAATAACTCAAACTAAAACTGAAATAAAATTAATAAAAACTATATAGACTTTTTTTTATTTTTTATTTATAAAAATGACAAAAGCAGAGCAAAATTACTAAAACTAAATAAAATGGAAAAGAAAATAGTAAATATAAAAATAAAACCTATATTAAAATATTAATAAAACTAATAATATCTCATGATGCTGAAACAACATGATTGTAACTCATAATAAAGGATTTTTACTATTTCTTTAACTAAATCAGTTTTGTTAACTGAGATTTGCACAGAAGTTATTTGATTTTGTCAAGTGAGAAGTTTGATATCTTTCAGCAGTTTAATATTTTGTCTCTTTTTAGGAGAAGAGAAAGAGGGAGGCTGAGATTGAGAACAAAAGAAGACAACTGGAGGATGACCGCAGACAACTCCAGCATCTCAAGGTATCAAGACATAACAGCTGAAATGTTTTCACGAGCCGAGCAGGTGTGTGTCTGTCATTGTCCCGGTGTCATCATTCTGACTGCTGTCAGAGTCTTTCACACAGAGGTTAAGAGTCAGGGTGTCGTGGCGTATCTTCCTTATGTAATTTACTGTCCATCTGGTCATGCACACAACTCTTCAAATTTCTATTTAAAGCCTTAGTGTTGAAATTCATAATGTGAGAATGATTTTGCGAGATTTTTTAGTTGCTGAAAGGAGAGGGGGAGTTTTAACAGCAGTTTCCTGTTTGAGGGGACAAGGGAAAAAATCGGTATCCTCCCTTTAAGTAAAGTTCTGCCTTGTTATGGTAAGTCAGGCCCTCTCACAAATTTTTAAAAGGCTTAGTTTTAAAATGCTCATGTACATTCTCTGGAATCATTAGAACCTTTAACTTTTTATTGCAAATTTTAATTAATGTATTTCAATTAATCCTCATTCTATGTACAAGGCAGTTGTCATAGCAACTATCTGCCTTGGTAAGAAAACATTTTTAAAGCTGCAGTCTGTATTTTGTCCACAACTATAAAGGCACCAAATGGAAGAGCAAAAATAATGAGTTTTTCAACTTGTTTCCAAAGCAAAAATACAGCCTTACTCCATTCTGTTTAGATTTAGTTGTCTCTTCACATTAAGCCTGGATACACTGTAAACCCTAATAAGTTGAGTTCAAGGGCGTAGGTTTGATTTTGACATAAGAGGGGACTTACAAGTCCCCCATTTTTGCATTTACGATAGACCTTTGACTGCAATTTCATGTCATCTAAAGCATTTATTTATAGATATGGTAGTCAACCCATTAATAACATAATTTAGATTATGTAAACCAACAACATTACAATTTAGCTTTTTGTACTTCATGATAGAGTATTTAAACAAGCCTACATTCATAACTGAAAAAAAGTATTCAACATTATTCAGGGATTGACCAAATTTTGTGTCTAAATTGTCTTCAATTAATCAATTCTGTAATGTTATAAGTTGAAGGTAAGTAATGACGACAAGGAGGCAGTTTTATTTTTAACTTTATTCATAGTTCAACTGCTAACTGGCATGTAAATCGTAATTGGCAGAGTGCAAATTACACAGTGTTTTTTGGGGGTCAGAGCGCTCTTGATGCTGTACTTCACTTTTTATTTTAAATATTAAAAATGAATTGGACCAAAGATAATTCTAGAAGAAAACACACCTGGGAGTCTACTGTTGCTATAGACTTTATACGGCAGAGAATCTTTCGAATTTTGTGTTTGAACTTCCGTTTTTGCAGTAGCTCTGTATATTTCTATGGCGTCACTGTCTAAGAGTAATTAACTGGTGAAGTGGATTGACTTTAACAAAAGTTTTCATTTCAAAACGAGCAGTTCATTCATAAATCCGTAAGATCTTACCTTCATGCTGTGGAAACGCAAACCGGAAGACAGAACACAACGAGTACAGTGCTGAAAAAGGGCGGGGCTACCTAAGGTCTATAGCGAACATAACTTTCACGTGTATCTGATTGACAGATAAATAGCATGCTCTTATTTCAGTGTTTTTTTATTTTATTTTGTGGATATTTTAGTTAACAGTTAACTCTAACGAGGGAAAATATTATAATTTAATAGAACTGTGCAGTTATGTCTTTTATTTTCATAATACTTATTTACACCTTGCAAATAATATAGATACACAAAACATATAGGCCTAAGACGGTTATTCAGGATTTTCCAATAATTATAGACTAAGTAATGCCAACTTATTCTACTAACCCTAATCTAACAGTCTACTACAGTCTACTAATACTCTAATGCGAGTTAAATGATATAGTGGACCATCGAAATAAAATGTAACCGATTTTGCTGCCAAATGAGTTATGATGCCAAATTTTTTTTTTTTTTTTAGTTATGATAACATTGCTTTATCAATGACAACATTAGGGTTTACGATGTAGGAGAAAGTATTTTAACAACTAATAATAATAATACTAATAAACACAAGTGGATAGATGTAACTTGACAGATCAGAACCTCACTTTTGCACACATCCATGACTAGAGACTGTCATACATATTTATTCATGACCATATATTTTATATGCATGCAATACATTAGGTGTAATATTTATTATTTGACAGAATCTAAACAATCAGGATGTTATATAAACAGTTAATTATGGGTGTATGGAATATGTCGTTCTTTTTATGATTACACAATTATCTCTGGATGCCTGCATACATTATTACCATTTTCATCAAAATATAAAAACGGCAAAATGTATGCAAATCCCAAAGTTCCCAAGTCTGCTGCAGAGGATCCATGGTCAAAAATAGTTCGCCTGCGTGCCTATCCTCAGCTCCCAAATATCCGGCAAGGCGATTGTTTCCCTTTTGTCACAACGTGATATTTTTTGTTTGTTAGTTTTATACCTGCCATTGTTTTTTGTGCATAAGGGATTTTGCTCAATAGGGAACAATGGAACAGGCCTTAGTTTCCTACTGAGCGAGACTCAGATCCTTTGTCCTCCCCTCTGTGCTGGGATTGTATTGCGTGTGCATGTGGATGGGTGTGAACATGTGGTGATGTCAGCCAATCTGTCACCATGCCAGAATTTGCGGTCACGAAGCCAGAGCGGAGGGTGGGGGCTAGGAACGAGAACGAGAGCATGAGAGGGTCAGTTTGGACTGTTTTGGATGTATACAAGTCACAAGATATTATATGAAATTGAGTAACTTGTTGCTAATTCTGTGTGAAGGATTACATTTAATACTGACCCAGTTTCATAAGAAAAGGGAGTAAGAGTTTTGAGAAAGCTAAACGAATAGTAAGATCTAATGTTAAAGGGTGTTTTTCCATTTGGTAATTTTCAGACTGTACACACAAATGTCATTAATTGCCTTGAGTCAGTCTTTTTAGTTCATGTGACTGTGTTTTTTCTATGAATGACTCTTTTTGACATTCTGCGAATCTGTTTTTCTTGTGATGGTGACTTTATTTGTTGTGTATTTTCATTCATATTTTTAAGTAATTTGCCTTTAAAATACCAATTGCACACATACACTTTTTTTGCTATAAGAAATGTCTTGAGTATAGTGATAAAGCACCACGTACCAGTAAGGATGGACTTGCTACAGAGAGCAATGGTACATTTCCCTGTAGGCTGGTTGAAGGAAAAAAGTTCCAACATCCATAGACCGGCCCATTTGCAATACAGTGATGGATCCTGTGCTGCTTGTGTTATTCACTGTTAGTGAACACCTCTGCTGTCTTCTTTTTTACTTTTCTTTTTTTTACCATTGTCTTCCTTCTTGTCTGATGAGGTCTCTTGTTTGTCCATTGACCTTCTTCCTCATGCTTTTGTTATTTTCTTGTTCTTGTCATTGACCTCACCTTCCCCCTATTTCTTTCTTCCCACTCTTAGTTATATCTTTCTTTTCATTTTCTCCTCCAGAGGCCTGTCTGAATGAATCTTTCAGATGTTCAGCCTTGCGGAGCTCAGACACTACCGTCTGTACAGTAGACAGTGTAAGAATGAAAGAAGGAAGAACAACAACAACCTCATATACGTAATTGTAAAAGTTTGTGATCCGAACTTAATTATTTATTTGTGTATTCTCATATAATGTCATCTCCACCTTTATGTCAGCCTCCTTTTGTTTGCTCTTTATGAAACAACAGGTGTTATCAAGCGCTCTGTGATGTTTCTCTTCGGTTTTGCCCTATCATGGGTCTTCGGTTCACTGTTTGATGTTCTGCAGATGTTTGTTTTTATCTGCTGCAGGTTTAACAGCCTCTTCTGTCTCTGCTACAAGAATAGAAACAGCACTGTTGGCAGCAGCAGTTTGTAATGCTAAACTAGTTTGTCTTGAATAAGCTTACTCTAATGCCATTGATCACTCGTGCTCATTGAGAAGGACTTTTTTTTTTTTTTACATTTTGCTTTCTCAATGTGACATTTCTTAATGAAACATAGGGCAGTCTTTGTTTTTATCCATATGACAGGTGACTGGATGGAACTGGTTGAGATTTCTAAGAATACAATAGACATCCAGTGTGCCTGGATGCCTTGCACTGCTAATTGTGGTCCAGTGCCATCTCTAGGGCCACCTATGCTTGTACCCGAAATATCTTCCATCCCTGTGCCAGAAAATGTTCTTTTCATACAGCAGATTCTGCTTATCTGCTGTCTGTTTCTTACCAACATGGTCTAGAAGCTCTGTCAGGAAGCCCTGTTTTAGCAGGCGCCTGTCAAAATGTTTCACTATAGCAGAAATGTGCATAGTGTGCATTAGCTGCCATGGAGAATGCCCTAAAGTGAAAATCTAATGGACAGCTAATAGTCATGTGCTACACTAACCTTAATGGTCCAGATATGTTTACTTCGTCAGCACAAGGAATCAGACTGACATAATCTCATTTCCAAGAGCTCATTTTGTTACTATTAAGCAATTAGGGAACATGATATATATTTTTATAGATATACTACCGTTCAAAACTTTGGGGTCTGTAATATTTAATAATGATTTTGAAATAAGTCACTTATGCTCACCAAGGCTGCATTTATTTGATCAAAAATACAGTAAAAACAGTAATATGAAAGTACTAATGCAATTTCAAACAACAATTTTCTATTTGAATATTTTAAAATGTAATTTATTCCTGTGATGGTAAAGCTGAATTTTCAGCATCATTACTCCAGTCTTCAGTGTCTCATGATCCTTCAGAAATCATTCTAATATGATTCCAATGTTGAAAACAGTTGTGCTGCATAATATTTTCGTGGAAACCATGATACAGGTTTTTTTTAGGATTCTTGATGAATAGAAAGTTCATAAGAACATCTTTGAAACAAATCTTTTTTAGCAGTATAAATGTTTTACTGTCCCTTTTGATCAATTTAATGCATTATTGCTGAATACATTTTTTTTTCTTTTTTTTTTCTTACTGACCCCAAACTTTTGAACTGTAGTGTGATCTGATCTCACCATCATCGAGTCCATCTGAGACTACATGAAGAAACAGAAAATACTGGGACTGTAAAGAGAAAATACTGATCCTGGATGCTTTAAAAAAAAATAATGTCATAAATACATAGATTGTATTTATCAATTAACTTCTATTAACTAATTCAGTGGTTCTCAAACCTGTCCTGAAGTACCACCTGCACTGCACATTTTGTATGTCTCACTAATCTATCACACCTGAGTCAACTCATGAGCTCATTAATAGAGACTGCAAGACCTGAAATAGGGAGACAAACAAAATGTGCTGGGCTGGTGGTACTCCAGGACAGGTTTGAGAACCATTGAACTAAATCAAATCAGTATTTGGTGTGATCACCCTTCACGTTTAAAACAGCTTTTGTCCAGGTACACTTGCTGGATTATTACAATTAATGGCAAAATGAATGTTTGGAGCTATAAACTGATATTTCCTGTTGACACACTACAGCAAAAGATATAAATAACTGACTTAAAACCATTTTATTTGTGGTGAAAATACTAACGTGCCTAAGACTTTTGCACAGTACTGTGTATATATTAGTATAATTGCAAGATGTTTTTGATGTTAGCTGTTGTTTAAGTGAGGTTAACTTCTCTAAAAAGAAATATCTAAGCTATATGGCCTTTTTTGACAGTCAAAGGCTTTGAGAGAGAGATGGCTGTTGGACGGAGCGCCATCCAGTGGAGAGGACGAGGCACAGAAACAACTACAAGAGGATGAAGCCAAGACCAAACTACTGGAACAGACCATCCTCAGGTTAAGACCAGTCATTTAGCATTTTTATACCTTCCATACAAAAATCTAGCTTACATTGCTGCATCTAGTTAATGTTTACTTATACATATTTTGTTATTAATAGACTAGAACAGGAGATTGATGAGCTTGAGACTGGCGTGCCTTTGAAAAAAGGAGACCAAGGCAATGAAAATGTAAGGTTAAGTTTACTCAATATACTTTTAACTAAATTTGCATATCTGTTCAGTTTAGTTAAGGTTTTATTGCCAATGATAATACTGACTTTCTGTCATATGTCTTCTCTGCTAGGCACCTGATGGTCCAGTGAAGGGTGAGTGTCAAAATACTTTGTATATGTCAATATTTTTAGTTCTCCATCATTCTCTGTTTTCACATGGTATTACACAAAATGGAATATGATTAAAAAAGATTGCCTTGTTTCAAACAGTTATCAGTTTGTTTGCAATTATGGTGACTGTAATTTCACTGTTGTCATGTGAAAGAGCCACTGGGTCGAACAGTGAACCGGGTGAAAAGTTCAGTGAATGTTCATATTATAGGCTTATTAATAAATACTGAATAGCAGCTCCTGAAAAATAAAAACTAGTGAAGCTAAATTAATCTCGTTCTCTTTCCCCAGCAGTTGAGAATGGCATACAGCAGCCCAGTCCTAATGCAGATCAAAATAGCAAGAAACAGATCACAGGCATTGAGGCAAAGCTGCAGTGCACCAACCCTGATGTCGCCATTGAGAATGCCAGCGCAGAGCATCCCGTCACCATGGTGTTCATGGGCTACAAGAATGTAGAGGATGAGGCCGAGACCAAGAAGGCACTGGGCATAGAGGAGACAGTCAAAGCTGAATTTGTGGTCATTGAGGACGGTGAGAACAAAGGTGGAAACGAAGGGGCCAAAGAGGACCAGGCCCCACCAAACGGCAGTGCCTCCAGTCCTGACAAAGCTCAGGACGAGGCCAAGAAGGAGGAATCGAAAGAAGAGGGCAATTCAAAAGAAAAGCAGCCGTGCAAGTGCTGCACAGTCATGTGAGTGCGACCGCTCACCCTGAAGTTTAGACATTGGCGGAAAACTGACCCCCTGACCATAACGCAACAATGAATAAGTATACCCCGTATACTTATAATTAACTTTTGTTGTCTAGTATGTATTTCTTTTTTTATTTCTATTAATATTTTTCTATATGTCTGTCTTGACATTTATATATCTATATATACATATATTTTCATTATGTAATGAAGTCCAGTATTTTACTTGTTGAAGAACTGAAAAATGAGGACCACAACAGAGTTAAAAGAACATCTTTGTGGTCCTCACCCTTATTTTGTTTTAAGAAAAATAAGATGAAAGTCTCAAAATATGAGCTAGCTATTTATCTCCCGTATACATTTGTGTTTCTAAGATATTACTTTATTACTGAGAAGAAATTACTATATTGATATTACGTTATGCTTTTAATATATATTTTGTTTTTTTGTTTGTTTTTTTATTATTATTATTTTATTTTTATTGTTTTGCTAAATCATCTCAGACCACTGTGAACACTGGTACATAGAGTGTAGTCTTCGTCCACAGTCATACATTCTGCATTACACCTCACAGTAGACCAATATGTTTGTAAATATGATCCAATTATTTATGACTCTTCATGCTAGAATCATTTTGTTTAAAACAGGCTGCTGTAATTTCCCCCGGAGCCCAATTATAACCACAACAGCTATCTGCTTTAACTGTAAATCACGTTTTATAGGCCTAGTACTATTTACAAAAGGACTCATTTTAAACTCATTCTCTTTTCTACATGAAGGATAACGATATCATTATAATCAATATTAATTTTTGAAAATGTAATAACAACATTGCAATGCCTCATATTACATATATGTAGTCCATATTGTTAAAAAGCATTCTTACAGTATGTAAAATATATCTTAATATCATTTGAAAAAAATGCATTGTTTGAAGTTGAGGGTTTTTGGTGTTAAATGGGTTGCTGTAAGTTGCCCTCAATTAAACAAGAGTCCAACATGTTTCAATGTTCAGGCAGATTATTCCCAAATGAATTATTCATTGGTGTTAATTCAAGTTCAAAAGCCTGGGGTCTAAAACATGTTTCTTATTCCAAGAACAACAGCTTTGTAAATGTAGTTTTGCCGTCTTTTATAATATTTCAATTTAATGAATTATTTCATTTCCTGTAAGACCGTATGTGTTGTGGATATCAGATAATGTCATGAGTTAAAGGTGCTTTATTGATATGGCCAATGCCTGTTATGGTCCAAGTGTTTAAAACTGGAACAATGAAAATAAAACAAAACAAAACAAAAAAAGTGTTTACAGTTATCTTTTTGTAATTCTTTGGTAATTTTCTTTGATAATTTGGTATTTGTCCTCACCTACAATCAGTGAAGTCTGACACAGTTACAAATGTGAGTCATTTGGAAAACAAATTGTTTAGATTTGCCAAGGGACATGATGATGATACTATCTATTCAATACAGAGAGTTTCTGTGAAAAAAAAACTCAATCCCCTGGTTTCACAGACAGGGTTTAAGCTAGTCCCAGACTAAAAAGCATGTTATATTTTAAATGTCAGTGCCATTGTTTTGTCTCAAGATGCACACAAATAATGTTTTTTTTTTTTCTACAGTTTTTTATAAAAGCTATCTAAATGCCCTAATTGAATTACGGCCTAATCCTGGCTTAATCTAAACCCTGTCTGTGAAACCAGGGGAATACGTTCCAATATTTGCTTTGAAATTACTCTCATTGTTTTAGATGTAAAGACTTCAAATTCTGTATCAAATTCAATTCATGATTATATGATTCAACAGATATCATTTTTTAAAAATCATTTCAAAAGGACCCATATGGGCTTCAAAGTTTATAATATGTGAAGGTTGCCATCTGCAGGCTAAAATCCAGTTTGGTTACCAGTGAAGCAGCAGTTTGTTGGCTAAAATGACGCTACTCACTATAACTGTCATGTTATATTCAGAGCTGGTGTGTTGGGGGTGGGGGCGGAACATTGTCCTGGGCCCTGGTGAGGGGGCCCTACTGTGGTATGTTATGGTATAGCCTACTTATTGGGCCTGAAGAAGGGGAGGCCCACCCATTAAACTTTTTCCAAGGCACATACATTTTAGTGACAGTGCCAAGTATAGTAGCACTACACAAAGATGGTAAGTGAATGACTCAATGATTCTGACCTAAGTACATGGGTAGTAACTATAATATGGTGAATTCGGTCAGGTAAATTAGGCCACCTTTTGCAATCTCAATGACAAAAAGTGGCTTACTTTAAGGGACAGTTCACTCAAAAATGAAAACATTGTCATGATTTACTCAACCATGTGTCCTTCCAAAACAGAAAGTGTTGTACACTTTCTGAACTTTTTTCAGCGTAGCAGAAGAAAATATTTTGAAGAATATTCACCAAATGGACTTCTGTTATATGGACAAAACAAAACACTGATACATTTCTCAAAATATTTCCTTTTGTGTTCCACGGAGAATCATTTTTTGGGTGAACGATACAATGCATCGTGCATAGAACAATATTTAAAGGTGCTAGAAGTGGTCCAAGCTAATAAATACATTTTCTAAATGTATTTAAAGGTTTTCTTTTTTGTCAAAAGTTATGTTTAGATTTTTCATTTAATAACGGCTGATGTTTAACCATATAAAATCCCTTAATAATAGGCTAGCCTACTTCCAACTCAAGACTGTGCCTGTTCCACCATCTTTAGTTTCTTCCGATATTATTATAATCCTACTGTTCTTAGCCTATTTTAGCAATGCGTCTGGTAAAACTGTTTTGCCCTTTGACTGAACACTGAACTGCTTCGTCCTTTTCGTTGCTGATAATGGTGGGTTCAAGCACAGTTCACTCTTCAACTTCATTTTTCATGGTGGCAACAGGGAAAAGTTTTCGCAAACTTTTTTCAACCGCCTTTCCAGATTGACAGCTCTTCTGTCCAATCCCGCTATCCAAGGACACGTGAGGTCCCGCCCACACTCGGCTCTCCAGAGTCGATTGACTAATCAGAGAGCGACAATCCCTCCTCCGCCATTTTGTAAGGATATAAGATATACTAGTAGGTCTACCTCCCGTCTACGACAACCTGTAGTTTTGTGTAGTGCCATGGACGGGTAAGTTGAAAACATCTTCATTCCAATTCTGTAACCCCTTAAACACGTTTGTTTCGTTGGATGTTTGATTCGTTAATACATTATGCACGTTTAAAATGTTAAATGACGTAAAGTGAAGTGGAAATGGTGATTTTTGACTCGTCTCTGCCGCTCTTAATGTCTCCCGAGCCGGAAGAGCCCAAAAGTTGGACCAAACTGACCAACAACCTGTTGCAAGTAGTCTAGATGAGACAGCTTTATGAAACAATAGCGAACTTAAGCTGCAGTATTTCTTTAACCTAACTGGCAGGACCAAAATGTCAAATAGACCTTGTAACGCACAGAAGAGACCGAACAGCCACTATTCGGCAACCAACGTGTCTCAGTTTCCGCATTGTTGTTGGGTGGCTAATGTTAGCTAATTACCTGCTAGCCTGCTAAACCGATACCAGTTAAACTTTATTGTAGCTTCACTCGTTTGTATGTTCGATGCACGTTAATTTTTTTCAATCAGTACTAAGAAAGTTTGATACACGTACAATGGTCCGATTACAGTAACAGGTTTCGATAATGACGCGTTGAAGATATCAGCTGCGTTTACACTGGCACAAATACGCATTTTTTAGTCCCATTTGACACAGATCCGAAATTGGTGTAAAAAATGAAAACGCATAAATCCCAAAGAGATCCTTTTTTGCACCCGTTCAGAGCCACTTCCAAATGTGTTTTTAATCCCATATCTGGACATTTGACTAACGTCTAAACTCAAATATTCGATTTCCATTGGAATTCCAAGCCACAACAATGCGAGTTCGACACGTTTGCCCACAAAGATGGCTTTTTAAAATGTCGTATTATGAGGCAGACTTTCCTGTATGAGCTCGCACTATTGAGGTGGAAAATTCATAAGAGTGTGCACATATAAACATTCAGGAGCACAGAAACGTGTTTTCAGCCTCTGCCCCTTGAATTACTTTAATAAAATATGTTAGCTTCTCTACTGAAAGCTGCATTATATTTCTCAGTAACAAGGTGATAACTTGGCTGTTTTTGTAATTAAACTCACAGCTTCACAATTAGCCTACATTGAGGCGCTGTAGAGAACCCAGGTATCTTCATCAGATGCATTCATCTTCATCAGACTTTATTGCTGACTCAAGGTCCAAAAACAAAACCCAGATAAAACAAGAACATAAGTTCAATGCATTACAAAAAATACAATAATACCAGTTTATCCACAACTTAGACTAATGTGTAGTACTGACCCTTATATTTGAGAAGCCCACAATAATCTCAATAAAATTAAATTTTTTTTATAACATTGTAACAATTATACATAAGATTTCATAACACAGTGACAGCTTGGAAAGTATTAACTCCTGCACTCAAACATTTCGCTTGCACAATGCCATCTAGGTCTCCTTAACAGAATTCTCATTGCATCATTATAAACTACTTGAAGCCTCTGCAAACTTGCTTTTCTATAATTTGACCACAAATGAGCAGTATAAAGTGGTGTACAATATGCTTTAAACAATGACATCTTCTCTTCATCTGATCAAGAACTAAACTTGCATAGAAGTATGTTAGCCTGCATACATCATATGACGCTGCCTTTCAATCCCATTGACTTGTCTGTCATGGGCTCAGAAATAAAATGTCCAAGATATTTTACTTTCACTCACACCGTAAGATCTCTCTCGCTCGTTCATTTATTTGAATTAGATTTAAACGGTCCATAGATAAAATAACAAATTAAAACTACCGTTATTTTTCGTTATATATCCGTTCGGTCAAATTGTGGGCCGAAAAAATCCATAACCACTTTTAACTTATCTGTGCTGGCAAATGGGCTAATCAATCACGATACCACCCGACGTGAGTTATAAATTAATTATAATACCACAGCCATTCAAAATCTGAGGATCAACCCTGTAGCATAGTAAATATTTAAGTGTAAATTTAATGTGTTCAAACAGATATTGGATACCAGTCGTGTCTAAAGTGAATATAAATGGGTGGGACAAAAATCTGATATGGTCAAAAGGTCAGATCTGTGCATAAAAGACTTGCAGTGTAACAAGTTTCATTGTTCAGAACTGATCGTCAAGGTTGGAACATGTAACGTTTTATTTACGTATTGGTAAAGTATAATAAAAAAAATTATAGGCTATTTAGGCCTATGTTTTGAACTGAATCATTTGCATGAGAATGCTTATTATAAATTTGCACATTATTTCCACAAGGGATATTTCACCCTTAACAATTTGGAACAAGTACAAATGAAAGAATTTAAAATTAAGACTTTATTTCATTCAGTAGAATAGATTTAGGCAGACAATAGATTTTAGGCAGAATGACAGCCTACAATGGTAGTGAATGCTGACCAAGACCTTTCATTCAGCCTAATCTCCTTGTGAGAAGCAACTTGCAGGTTTAAAACATGATAGTGAATGAATGACAAAATATTGACACAAAATCCTGTTTTTGTCTTCTGCAGCCGGTTAGAGACTGATCTGTATCCTCTGGGATCCGGTTACGTCACTGAAATAGAGTAAGTTTTGCATCTCTTTGCATTTAAGTACAAACAGGACTGGTTTTACAGCATTATCAACTGAATCTACCTAAACTAAAGAATTCAAGAAATGTTCTCAAGAGAAGTGTGGAACTGATTGATACCGTTGTTGAGTGGCGTGAAGAGTGGCTTAACAGGCATGCTTTGTTTTACTGTTTGCTTTTATATCAGGTTGCATCCTAGAAGGTGTGCCTGAATTGCAACTCTTGTTTTGTACAACGGCAGTCTGTAGTTCCTGCTGGGCCTGTTTGTATGACATTTGTGTACCAATCAGAAATGACATTTTCTGTACACCTATTATACTAAAGCCCTGTTCACACAGAATGACACTTTTTAAAATGATGCCAAGTCACTGTATCTGGCAACAGGCCCATGTCTGCACTCACATTGGTAGTTTCTTAGGGGTGTGACGAGATCTCGTGCCACGAGATGTCGCGAGACTAAATATGACGAGATTTCTCGTCGAGTGAAAAAGCTGTCTCGCGATAAACCCCATGAATATTCCACCGCTACACTCACATTCGCCTAAACTATCGTTTTGTTGTTTTTATAAAAAAATAAAAACCATTATAAACTAATGCAAAAGTCTGCTCTGCTCATCCAGCACGAGTTGCCGTTGCAATCAGTGCAGCACGAATCACAGTTCACTGATCGCGTGAGGATGGCGGAGGATTCGTTGCGCAACAGACTAAACGTCTGGTAAATGTCTTATCATTTAGAATGCGCGCTCAGCACCGCTGCTCCCTATACGCGCGGTCACGAATTTGTAAGTGAAAGTAAAACTCAAGCTCCCTGATGTGCATTGCGCACAAATTAGGCTGCATACATAAAATAATCCGTCTCCCAATACCCATCTCTGGACTGTTTATTTGCGGCTCTGGTCTCTGTTGGCACTGCGAATATTGAGAGAGCACTGTAACGTACAAAGGACAACAGACAAGGGAGGCTCCGTTTCTGAACTTATAATCGGAACGCAAGAACAACTGTAGAGACAAACAGCCTCGTTTCTCTCGGCCTTTTCCGAACTCACCGCATTAACCCTATAACTGCCGGTCCAAAATAAAACCGCAATTTCACAACAATTATAAAGAGTCTGTGTGCTTATGGTTGCACTCGCACTTATTGTTTGCACTTAATAAGACTAAGAGAAAACAGTTATTTATTTTTGTTATTTATACTGTTTTTATTTCTCTGTTAAATGTATGTAAAGGAGTTCAGTTAGGAGGTCACACACAGCCTCAATCAGAAGTTCTGAAAGCTCTTAAATGTACAGTAAGGTCTGAAGAGACTAATGTGAAATTATACAGGAGAAAAGCCAGTCAATAAAAACCTTTTACAGTGCTTGAATATTGTTTTCTTTCAATGCATTTGATAATTCATACTCATAAAGTAGACCTGAAATGACATGCATTAGAAGATTATAAGTTAAAACATTGAAAAATGCACCTGCATACTATTTTTCCAGTCATGAATTTTGTCATTGAGGATTTCTGAAAAATTGTGCAGAAATCTCGTCTCGTCTCGTTCTCGTGAACCCAATCTCGTGTCTCGTCTCGTCTCGTGAGATAAGCGTCTCGTCACACCCCTATAGTTTCTGCATTGTTACTGTTTATTTGCATGAACTTGAGCTCTTAACAGACATACATTTTCAGTGAGTTGCAGAATTTATTGGCAACGCACGGTGACTTGGTGAAATAAACTAATGCAATGAAGAAAATTATTACAATGAAAATTCATCCCATCTATTTTCTAAATTCATGTTATAGATCTTTAATCCATACATATTTTTTTTATTATTAAATAAGTCATAACTTAATATTCCGGTGAAATGACAGACTTCTGTTATAGCAAACATACTTTAAGTATTGCATAGCCCCATCTGTTGTTGAATTTATCAAATGTGATTGAGCCTCTGATTTCTAATTTCTGTTTAATGATTTTTTTTTATTTTATAGCAGTGTCCATGATCTAACGGTCGGCACAAAGGTATGTCTTAATTTTTATTTTATTTTTTACTTTTTATAAAAGTGACCATCTCTGACTTGCAAATGTGTAAAGTTGGTTTCCCTGTTTGGTTGCTGTGGGTGTTTATTAACAATATTAGTTTGGGTTGTATGTCTGATTTTATATGTTGTGCGTTCCTCCTTTTTGTTTTCCGCATTGCTGAGACTGAGGGAACTTCTCTAAATTGCTGAGTCTGTAATTCTTCTCGCATCTGCATCTGATCCTTCAACTGTAATTATTCTGGTCAAAGGGCACCTGCTGTTTAAACAATCACTGTATCTGACCCAAAGGTGAAAGAAGTAGCCTACACTCAAATCTTGATGTTCTGTAGGCAATTCAGAAAAGTCGACCTGGAGGATTTAGTTTCTACTTTTTATATTTTGCTACTTAAGATTTTGCAAAATAGTTGCATCGTACAGTTATTTGTTTACAATATTGCTCTCTTCACACTCATTTGGATGTTTGTACATGGAGACTGCCTGCTGTTGTTTCCCCTGATGTCTTTCACACATGTGAGGAGTAAAGATGTAGATGAAGTCGGAGTCTGGGCACTAATTACTGTGGCTGGAATGCTGTGCTTGCATTCCTGTCTCCCTGACCTCCTTATTCAACACAGACTGTGCTCTCACCCTGAAGGCTTGCACTTTGTCAATGGATGTAAACATGTTGGCACCTGCAAATCTTAAGCTCCTAGAGACCAGTGGGAGTCATGGTTCTCGGCTTCTTTTTTCCTTTCCTAAGCGAGCACTCAAGCTGCAATGCCCTGCAGTTAAAAATAGAGGAAGGAAATGCTGTAGTTGGGTGGATGTCTGGCCCGAAAACAATGGATGGTTCAACCAGAGAAGGCTTTCCTGTCATAACTGTTTTATAAAAGTGATGTTGAAACCTGACTCCTGCAGGATTTAGCTGGGAGGAATGTGTCGTCGTTGTCTTTTTTTTTCTTTTTTTCTCTTTAAGGAAATGCTGTGCCACGTAAATGGTATTAAGTTATTTTTCCCTTCTCTGCAATGTTATTGACTGTTTACTGTAGGCTGCTTATTGAGCCTTTGGGCTGTATTTAAGGTAAACATTTATCCAGGGTGTGGTAAAGTGCTCTTGAGGCTGTAGTAGACCATAGGGGAAAAATCAGCCCGTGGACCAGGCGTTCAGCTTTGTTAACAATACTTTCTTTTGGGCTGGAACAGAACACGCATTGTGGTAATGGAGTGTAAAGGCTTTGGCTTATCCAGCGCATGTGACCACTTCAGCAGAGACTTGCCATTTGAAGTGGTTTATTAAGAGAGTGATGCTGAATGATTTGCTCATTGCTCCATTGGCCAGCCAAGTGGCTCCAGCTTGGCCTTGAGTGAGAGACTTTGTGTTAGTGTTATGGCAGGACACAGCTGCCTCTGTTTACATTTCTCTCTTTCTTTGTTCTGTTTTTACCAGCAGTAAACAGTGTAGTGATCTCTTGTGTTTAGATGCCTATGTCGTAGTAATTGTAACCATTAGGCAATGAGTTTTTTTTTTGTTTTTGTTTTTTTGTCATTTTGGAAATTTTCCAATTGGATCATATTAATTAATCAGACTGGTTTGGCGCATGTTTATGCCTATCACATGAGTTGGTTTCTATAGGTTAATACTATGTCAGATGACAATTTGTTACCTTTTTGTCGTTAATGCACTGATGTAGCTGATTCACATCTTGTCACAGTGTTTAGTGTCTTCTGGTTTGGTGGTTTGAGTGTCCTATTTTGCAAACCTTATAAATGTGTCCTGTTTAATGAATCACTTCCCTTCTCTTTTCAGAGGGGATCTGACGAACTCTTTTCCTCCTGCATACCTAGCGGACCTTATATAATGAGCTCTGGAGCAGGTAGGCATTTATGGCTGGGGGTTTATACACTACTTTTCAAAAGCTTTGGGTCAAAAGCTTTTTTTTTTTTTAATGCAAAAGATTATCAAATAAATTCTGTTAAATTATAGCCTGGCAGTATATTTTAAATATTATATCCAACTTTACCTGCATACATAGTACATTAATCCAAGGTAATGTATGCTATATAGTAAATCTCGGCTGTTTATAATGCTACAAAATAGGGCTGGATGATTAATCGAAAAATAAACGAAACCGAAATCCAGAGCCTATAACCAACGTGAATTTACCATGTCGGTTATTTCGTTTTTTTTAATCCTATTAATATTTCCGCCCACTGTGTGTTAATGTACTTTCCCCTTAAAACATATTACCGCGTGTGTAGTCACGTAACTTCGCCCCCGTCCAGTCTGCGACATTGAAGCAACATGAGCCCCTTTCACACAGCGCGTTGATCCCGGGAAATTGCCAGAACAAACACCTTCTATGTGAACGCAAACACGACCCGGGATTGATGCCAGGTTGGGTAACATTGCCGTGTTCAGTCCCGGAACGCGCGCTGTGTGAACAAAAGCCGTAATCAATGCCGTGTCGTAATGATGGCGCTTAAGCCGGGATCGTTCGCCAGCGTGAAAAGGTACGTAATGCGCTAGTTTATGATCGAATCAGAGGAAAAAAAATGCACAAGCGTGGTTTCTCGAGAGAGAAATCGCAGCTCATAAGCAAACTATAGACGCCGCTGAGACATGTCACGTGTCTTTGCGGGTTGTGTGTGAACGCACTCTCTGAATCCAGAAAATCACTGGCAGCGTGAATTAACCAAAGTCAAACGAACCCGGGTCACTTTATCCGTGTATTTTCCGGAATCTCTGTGTGAAAGGGAACTCAAACACTGAGTCAACTCAGCAACAGGAGCCGCTTGTAGCTACCAAAGAAACATGGGAAAAAAGAGAGAGACTGACAAACGCCCAGCAACAAGTGCCTCCACTCCACAAAGCAGGTTTCGATATCACAAGTAGTGTTGCACGGTGCACCGATACTTCAAAAGTATCGCGATACTCGGAAATTAAAAACTTCCCGATACCTACATTTATTAGTATCGATACTTCTAAGAATGACCGCGTTCCAGATTTGTAAGAGTATTGCATGTTGGTGTGTGCAACGCACGCTTCCAGTGCCTCCCTATGGACATCTGTGTTTTTCTCCTCATGCGCGTGTGACAGGGCGTGTGAACTGAACGAGCGCAGTGAGAGAGAGAGCCAGAGAGAGAGCCCCGGTCGCTGCGTAGCCAGGCGAAAGTATAAACAAGGCTTCACCGTCTCTAAACTAAGCTCTCTCTCTCTCTCTCTCTCTCTCTCTCTCTCTCTCTCTCTCTCTCTCTCTCTCTCTCTCTCTCTCTCTCTCTCTCTCTCTCTCTCTCTCTCTCTCTCTCTCTCTCTCTCTCTCTCTCTCTCTCTCTCTCTCTCTCTCTCTCTCTCTCTCTCTCTCTCTCTCTCTCTCTCTCTCTCTCTCTCTCTCTCTCTCTCTCTCTCTCTCTCTCTCTCTCTCTCTCTCTCTCTCTCTCTTTCATGTGGAGCATTCGGAGTGTTTTTTTTTTTTTTTTTTTTTGAATTACCGCTAGGAGTAAATTGTGGTAAAATACGTTGCCTTATCTTCTCTGAAAAGCGTTCCGCACATTCAGCTGACACAAACCACACTTTAAATAAACGAAAAAAACTATCCAGTCATGATATGTTTTCTGTGATGACTCAAATCTTGTGGGATGTCCTAACCGCCGGGATAATCACACAACGCGCACACGTCCGATAATGACACATCCAATTCGCGAACTAATGACTCATTTGAACCCATTCATTTTAATGAATGGTTAAAACAACTGATCTGTCTGAATCGGTGTATAACTAATCGCTAACACTTTGTAATAAGGTTTCATAAATTACATAAAAAGTAGGCTACAGTTTGCTTACTCAAGTGTAAGTTTTTAAAACAAATAACCCCCCCCCCCTGACTACTTTTTTCCACACAGTGCTATCAGGAATCGATAAGAGAATCGTTAAAGAATCGGATCGATAAGCAGAATCGTCAGTGGCATTGATATTGATAAAATCTTATGTTTCTTATGATAACTGAGATAATGCTGCTATATTCATTTATTTTTTTACCTTGAATGTCATTGCTCTAATTTATTTTTTATATTTTTCATATTTCATATTTTGTTCAAATGGTTAATATAGCCTATATGCTGTTCATATGTTCATTTATTAGTGTGTTATATGATTAGAATGTTGTCCCAGTTTTAAAATAAAGCACAGCAATGATATTTGAGTGTTTCTCCCTTTTCAGGAAAAGTATCGAAAAAGTATCGAAATCGCAATTCTTGACTTGGTATTGGTATCGAAACAATAATTTTGGTATCGTGACAACACTAATCACAAGCATTTACAAATGCTACACAATATGAAAAGGATTACTTTTTTAGTTTTATACAAGTTATATTTTACTTTTAAGATGGCAATATTTACAATAATTTATTTTGTTTACAAAAAGAACTGTTTTCTACATTTTTAGGAAGCTTTATTTTTACATTATAACTTAAAGACCCACTCCGATGAAAATAATGTTTTTCTAGGTGTTAACATGTTCTTGTGGCATTTTTCTGATGTTAGAGGACATATCTTGAGAAAAATCAGCTCAAAGTTGTATTTCTGAGTATTTCTACATTCAAATGGCTGTGAATCAGTAGCAGACGCTAAAATGCTGGCTAAAATCGACTGGAGTTGTGACGTAGTAACTCCACTGGGCGTCTCCACACGCGACGTCTTGGAGTGAAATAATGATCGGTGATCGGTGATAACTTTGATTAACTTCGGATAATAATAATTAACGTGTATATAATACTGTTGCCCCACCGGTATTGGGGGTGTAAGCTAGCGGGAGAGACAGAGCTCTCAGCAACGGGCAGGGGGAGGGTCGTCTCCGTGCCAACGGCTCCACCCACAACGCAGAGGCGAATTGCTAATGAGCTACTGCCGCTCTGCTGAAGCGAAGTCCCAGAAAACGGCACAGGTTTTGTGATTTTGGCTAAAAATGGCATAATCATAATTTAAAGACCACTGGGAATGTTTAAAAATAGCTCAAAATATGATCGGAGTGGGACTTTAATGACTTTTTTATAAGACGTTTTTATTTCAAGCATTGTATGCTTTGTTTGATTCAATTGTTTGAAATATTTAATAAATAAGCATTAAAAGCTATCTGTGTGTTCCTTATTTTAGAATCACAAAGATAGGATTATGCACTTTCATTAGAAAAAATAACCGTGAACATATTTACAGTACAAGCCTTGCCAGTGACATGAGAAAGAAAAAAAATTAAATGCAGCCTTGATGAACATAAGAGACTTATTTCAAAAACATTAAAACAAATCTTATTGACCTCAAACCTTTGAAAGTTAATGTACATTGTGTATTTGGATTCTTAAGTATGAAATTAAATTGAGATGCATTCTTTTTGTCAGCAAATGGTAATGACAGCAAGAAGTTCAAAGGGGACATCAGGAGCCCTGGCATTCCTTCAAGAGTGATACATGTACGCAAACTGCCAAATGACATAAACGAAGCAGAAGTCATTTCTTTGGGGCTTCCCTTTGGAAAAGTGACTAACCTTCTGATGCTGAAAGGAAAGAACCAGGTAAAGATCACTGCTGCCTTTCATTTCCCTCAAAATGAAATTATACCCCGCTTTGAATGTACATCATCGGGCCTTTCCTTATTGTGTTCTCTCCTCACAGGCCTTCCTGGAGATGAACACAGAGGAGTCAGCACAGACCATGGTCAGCTACTACTCCTCTGTCACCCCTGTCATCCGCAACCATCCGATCTACATGCAGTATTCCAATCACAAGGAACTGAAGACTGACAACTCACCCAACCAAGTTGTTAGTACAAATGACATTTAATCAAGGGTAATTACTCAATTTAAATAACTCTTTCAAGAATGATAATGCATACTTGTGCCCTGCCCCCTCCATTCCCATAGAGAGCACAGGCAGCACTGCAGGCTGTGAATGCGGTCCAGACAGGAAGCATGTCTTTGAGCGCTGTTGATGGAGCAGGTATGGGCAGCCAGAGCCCTGTGCTGAGAGTTATCGTTGAAAACCTCTTCTACCCAGTTACTCTTGATGTCCTTCACCAGGTAATGACTGTCCTTCAAATTAAATCGAAACATTTATTTACAGTCATTAAGTAATTTTATTATTAAATAATATTGCTATTATTATTCCATTACTTATTACCCCACCCTCCCAGATCTTCTCAAAGTTTGGGACTGTTTTGAAGATCATAACATTTACCAAAAACAACCAGTTCCAAGCACTGGTTCAGTACTCAGATGGAATGACTGCACAGCATGCAAAGCTGGTGAGTGGCATAGTGGATCAATATATGGATGAATGGACAGCTAAATCCCTTCTGAACCATGTAATCATTTGGCTTAACATTCAACAGTCTTTGGATGGACAGAACATCTACAATGCCTGCTGTACCCTTCGCATCAGTTTTTCTAAGCTCACCAGCTTGAATGTTAAGTACAACAACGATAAGAGCAGAGACTACACTCGTCCTGACCTACCTACAGGAGACAGTCAGCCCTCCCTCGATGCACAGACAATGGCTGCAGCTGCCTTGTGTAAAACTTAATCTACTTTTTTTCTTTTTTTACTGCTGTTAATAAATGGCATTTTCAACATGCATATCACAAACTGCTTCTTTTTTTTTTTTCAGCTGCTCCTGGTATCATCTCTGCATCGCCATATGGGGCTCATGGTTTCCCACCAACATTTACCATTCAGCAGGCAGCAGGTCAGTCATAGCCCTCATAATAACTTTGTAGATTGCTTTAGCACAGTTTCCCAGCATAGCATCCATGCTGTGTAGTGATGGCTGTCCTTCCCACAGGTCTGTCACTGCAGGGCATGCCTTCCGGGGCTCTCGCATCGCTCGGTATCCACGGTGCTGCGGCAGCCGCCGCCGCTGCTGCTGGACGCATGAGTTTTTCCAGTCTCACTGCGGGAGGAAACAGTGTCCTGCTAGTCAGCAACCTTAATCCTGAGGTTAGTGCCGTTTTGAATAGTTTAGATTCACTTAGCCTTTAGTTCATTAGCTTAAGGTTCTTGTTTCAACAAGCTATAATCCATTTGGTTGGTAGAACTGTAAAAATAGATAAATGTTAGATGGCAAATGGTGATGAATTAACCAAATACTTCATATGTGTAGCTCTTCAAACTATGTAATATGTGTTTATGACTGTGGAGGCTCATTTGACTACTGTACAAACATGCATGTCAACCATTTCTTAATATTTGTTGACCCTTGTCTGAAGCCATCTGAAACATTTCATTTCTAGTATTCCTTTAGAGCTATGAATATATATTGTCTCTATCTTTCCTGTATTTCATTGTTAATCTTCTCTCCTTTCTTTATTTATTGCCTTAGTATTCCTATAGTGAAAAGCATTTTAATTTAGCAAGTTCTGCTGACTGGAACACTACATTTTTCTTTGTGTATACTGACCTTGTTTTTTACTTCCTTTTTCTTGTTTCTCTCCCTCCCCATTCCCCTTCCCCCTTTTATTATTTTAATACTTTGACCTGGAATCTTTTGCCAACTGACTGCACCACTTTTATTTTTTGTAATTTAAACTCCCTACCCACCCAAACAATATGATTCCCTGTTCACACCAATACTGGATACATAAACAATTGTTTTTTCTACTGTGCAACCTACCAACACACAACAACATCCCTACACTACATTGTCGGATATCCTCCTTTACTTCTACCCTTCCCCCACCTTTCCATCATGAACAATATCACCCACCTTCATGATCCTACCACCGTTTTTCGCCATTCCTGTGGAACTGCCTCGCTGTGGACATGTTCAACCTCCACTGTCCTGCCTCCGATCTTTTCCTGTCCCTTCCTCCCTACGCTGCCTTCCTCTGCTGTCTTAAGAGCGTTACGCCCCAATGCCTCTTTATTCTTTTCGGTATGTTATCATTGGCATCTCCTTTTTATTACCTTTTTGTTTTTCATATTTTAACTTCATCTAAGATGTGTACTTTGGTTTGTATATGTGACATGTGGAGTTTTAAAGAATTTTTGGGCTCCTTCATTTGGCGGATGCTAAATATCTAATTCAAATGGCTAAATTGTTAAATATTGTGGTCATAACTGTTGTGTAGTTTAGACTGATCTTAGCCACATGACTCTACAGTCAATTTGAGAGCCAACTTTGTAGCAACTCGTTGCTTATTTTAAATGCCATACCCTCTCAATAAGCCATATTTAATAATCTTTAGGAAGTTGTATGTTTAATCAAAGGTTAACGAGCAAATTACCCGCAGTACTAAACGTAATATTAAACCAATCAAGATTACTTTGAGTAAATCTTTCCAAAAGCGACATACTCTGTGTTTGTTGTGAAGTAATTATACATTCATACATGTAGAAAGCCGGGTCCAGTAGTGATGGGTCACCATAGAAATGTAGTCTGTTTGCACTAGTAATGCATGCCTTACTTGGCTATAAAATTACTTCATTATATAGATATTTCATTGAAACATTGAGTGTTTGGTTGAGAAAATGGTAATCAATTGTCCTGTCATACAGTAGTCACGTCCTTATGTAGCTACTGCTATCTTTTGTTAGGTGTGTATGGTGACGTCATGAGAGTGAAGATCCTGTTCAACAAGAAGGAAAATGCATTGGTGCAGATGTCTGATGGAACCCAAGCCCAGCTAGGTATTTATAAAGGTCTTTAACTTTTTAACAACTTTCCTAAGAAGCAACACCAACCTCTCTTGCCCTTTTTAGCCATGAGCCACTTGAACGGGCAGAAACTGTACGGTAAGGCTTTGCGGGCCACTCTTTCCAAACACACCACGGTACAGTTGCCACGTGAAGGCCATGAGGATCAGGGGCTCACCAAGGACTACAGCAACTCTCCTCTTCACCGCTTCAAAAAGCCAGGCTCCAAGAACTACTCCAACATCTTCCCTCCTTCCTCTACTCTCCATCTCTCCAACATCCCGTGAGTCCACCAAACGAACACCTGTCAGTAACACATCTGTTTGGCTTCTTTAGTGCTGCTTTATTCAATGTCAATTTTTTTTTCTCTTGACTTCTTAGTCCTGCTGTCACTGAGGATGATCTCAGAGGATTGTTTCTAAGTTCTGGAGCTGTGGTTAAGGCCTTCAAGTTTTTCCAGTAAGACATTTTACAGATTTGATTTCTACAGATTGTCATGATATTTCCTGGAAGTTTTAAAATATTGTGTTAATCCTTTCAGGAAAGATCGTAAAATGGCTCTCATCCAATTGGGCTCTGTGGAGGAAGCAATTGAGTCTCTGATCAAATTTCACAATCATGACCTGGGAGAGAACCATCACCTCAGAGTGTCATTCTCCAAGTCCACCATCTGATGGAGGCTGTTTTGTTTTAAAGAGGTTGAAAGGACTGTCACTTTAGACCAAACTGTAAGCCTTCCACAATTTATATCACTGTGGACAAATGTGTTCCACAACACACACTTGATCATTCCTTTAATTATATCTATATTCACACATGTATGTCTATTTTGTAATTCCACTTTAAACTAGTAGACAAGAGGAACTCTTCAACCCAATGTGACTTGGGTTTTAATAGTACGTTTTCTCAGACGGTTTGTTTCATGACTTAGTTCATTGTTGGCACACATCGGTTTTGGATCATAGATGCTGCATAGTTTACACTTGTGCCTCTGCGGAAAGCCGCACCCCTTCAGGTTGCACATCTAAAGCCTTGTTTCGTTTGTTGAACCTGTAATTAACCTTTTCGAACTTATTCCCTATTTGCCTTTCCAAAAAAAGCAACTGTGCCTTACATGGTGCTTAAAGTTTATCTTCTTAATGGCCTTAGTAATATTTTGACGTTTTTGGCTTCTTTACAGGAACCATTAACCTCAAACCTAAAAAAAAAAAAAACACCTGCCTGCTGTTCCTAGGTGGTCCCCGTTTAAATTTGACTAGTGAAAACGGGAATGTTTTCCTGCAAAATGTTTTCTGGTAAATTACTTTAGTTTAGTTTATTAACAGGCTTTGGTTTTGTACCTGACTGTCACAGCTTATTTTGCATAGTTATTCTAATGTGGACCTTTTCCTTATGTACCGTATGTAAGATATTCTATAATCTATAGTTTTATTCCTTTTTTTTATTGTAGTCACACGCATACTTCCTTACTGTCATCTATTTGGGCTTTATCCCACTGGGTTCTCTGTGCCTAGACTGTTATATTCTCAGTCTAGTTGGGGGAAACGCTTTATAATTTCCCGATTTTACCCCATTGCCTTGCTGCTTATGGGTTTTGTCAATTATGAAACCGCTTGGAACCAAACCAGAGTTCACTGATTTTTACATAATTTTTGATTACTCTGCGTGTGGCAAAATAAGTCAGATTAGTTTTTCTGTTATCTAGTTCACAAGTGTTTTAATGAACGTAAATTTCGACCTTCAAAAACACTTTTTTTTTTTTTGAGGGGGTCTCTTACTGTCACTTGCCATTTATGTTCAAGAAAATGTAACATTACAGAGTCTTAAGTTCGTATGTGGCATTTGTGTGAACCGAGACACCTGTGACAAGACTTCGGATTGTTTTTGGCACTTCTGTGTTGGTGGGGTGGGGGAGGGGTGGGAAACATTAAGGCCACGGTCTTTTCGAAACATCCATTTCATGTTTGTGGCAGAAGTCCTAATGCTCAGACATTCCCTTTTACCTTTGAGCTTGTACTTGTAATCTTTCCATTTCAGTTAAAATTTTTTTTTTTTGCCTTTGCAATTAATATTTGCTTGGGTGGGTATTTTTCTTTTTTTTTTCTTTTTTGAAGAGTAGCATGATGGACCAAAGCATCTTCCCTGTACTGCGAGACAGTTTTTGATATTTCTTATTGAAGTGTATCTTACTGTGCAGCAATATTCTGTTTCATTGACTGCTTTGATTTCAGAGAGCAGAGGCAAAAAGTTTAGAGGCCTTATCTTTATATTATTGCCTTTTGTTTACAAGACCTTAAAAGAAAATATTACAAATTACACAAGACATTGTGGGCTTTTTTTGGCCTAAAGCATGGATCAAAACATTATTTCTGTTGTCAGAACAGAACCAAACAAAAGTCTTAAAGTAGCGCCTGAGCTCCTTTCTATTGTGTTATATAGATACTACTTTCTATTGCGTATAATAGTTATACTTGTTTTTCCCACTATGGATGTAATGTTGAGAAACAGAATGGGTGAGGGCTACTGTATATATATATTTTTTTTTTTTTTTTGTACCAGTATATGAAAATCAGCATCATTTCTGTGTCAAACATGTATATTTTGATAAGGTAATAGCAGACATTCAGCTCATTGTAGAGCCTTCCTTTTTTATTACACAATATTAAAGAGATTCCAACACGTGTCAGAACATGTAATTGCCCTCTTGAAAGCATAACCTTCTTTTGATATAGATGCTCATACTTTTTCTGTCTTCAATAAATCTTTCTGTTTCTTGCTTTCATCTTTGTCTTTTTTAATTTCTGAAATTATTAAACATCTTGATCTTTTCACGTTCTACATCTGTTTGCTCTGTCAGTCATGTGGTTAACAATCTCTCTTTTCAACCTTCCTGCATTTGGGAGACCTCTAATGACTCACTGGTTTCACTAACTTGTTTCCTACCATCTGTTGGCTGTTAGAGGATATAGAACGAGAAATCACTTGAGTGTATAAATTCACTTTAATTTTGATGGGAAGCTATTGAATTCTTGGAGTTGCTTCAAGTGGCTCAATTAAAATATTTTTTTATGATTGTGATGTTCAAAATGAGTTTGTGTATAGAATAGCTGGAGATACAATCTGCCGTCTAGACTGAAATATGACAATTCCCCCCTGTATAGACCTTTTTCAGAGTAGTGCCATGACAGTTATGAAAGCGAGGCTGTGAGGGATGGACTTCCCGTGCTTTCAATATCATCCATTTCTTGGAAAGATATTTTTGCAGCGTTTCATCAGCAGAACAATCCAAAAACACATTATCAGTGCAACCCACTGAAAGCTGGCGCTGCTGTGAATAAGGTCTATTACTGCTTTGCTAATTTAGCGGCTTTTCTCTGCCATTATCAGTAGTAAATGTTTTTTGCTACGTCTTATTTGTTTACAATATTACTGATATTACAATATTACTTACTGATTTTGCATATTTGGATGCATTAAGAGCCATATGCCAATGTACTTTAAAAGTTTATAGAGAGCCCAATAGCTCTGTATTTTTATATGTATTTTATCTGATTTCTGTACAGTATGTGAAAAGTCTCTCTCGACTTAATGTTATATTCTGCTTCTCGTACAGCAGGTGGCGCACTAGTGTAAGATTTAAAAGTGGGTCATTCCTACATTTTGGTCCCGTTTAGACATTGATACTTGTGGAAAATCCGTTTTTTTTAATATATATATATTCATGGAATGTTTTAAAAGTCGTATAGGCCCAGAACAATAATTTATTAAGTTTAACCAGCTGTTTAATACATTAAATTTAGGAGGGTTGTGGCATTTAAAAAAAAAAGTTTAGCCGACATGTAATTTTGAGGTCACATGATTAGACAAGGGTTGTGTTCTGATAAAATAGTCTCACTTTAGCATCTTTCTTTCGTACAGCTTTTTAATTTTTTTCTCTACAAATCTTTTTTTGTTGCCAATCTGCCTATCTCTCCCATCTCCTTCTCGTTTTCTAAAAGTATTGCCTCCTCTCCTCAGAGTCAGAATCCTTGGTATGCATCTGCTGTACATCCCTGCAATCAAGAAGATATACATAAAATATGCTAATGCATTTCATATCCGAGTAAATAAATTCAGATGTCCATCCCGTTAGCATCATTGAGGCATCAGGATTACAAAAAGACTGGGCATTGAGTGGGTAAAATTAGCCACTTCATGGCTCGCAAACAATGTAACTAACATTTGGTTACCATTTACAATTTAAAAAAGTAACCTTTACTGGGAACTGAAAAGGCACAGAATCATAGGAGTTTTGATGTGTTCATAGAATTGAGAGGCAATAGGCAAACCATTTTTCATGGCTCAGAGGATTGCTTTATTGGATCAGGTGAAGCAGTTCCTAAAGATGAGGCAATGGTGAGTGAGAAAGTTATCTAAGTCCTGTGTTAATGTACCAGTTTTTCAGATATTTAAATATTTTGGTTCGCTTGCCATTTGCTGATTGAAATTTCAGCAAATTAGTAAGGTATATGAGCAAGGGAAACACAGTTCATTGAATCTGTTGAAGGCATGTTAAATTAAATGGGCTACAGCTATAGTTCTCGCTGCAAACTTTCAAGGGCATGCACAAAAGAGATAAAAATTAAAAACTGAAAAAAAAAATTAAGAACCTAGTTAACAATTGTATATCTATATAAATGTATGTAGCATTCCAATGTTTTTGTTAGTAAGTTTTAAATCGAGCAACTTTAAACCAAAATCTAAATTAATACTGTTTTGGGCCATGGATGATGACTATTACTGTAAAGAGACTTTTTGAAGAAAAATGACCCTAAAATGCTTAAGAAAACGACTCAAAGACGCATATGAGCAATCTTGAGATGAGTAAACGGCAGAGGTGAGTTTGAAGAGAGCTCGTCCAGGCCCCGCCCCCTCCTGAAGGTAACCGCTGATGAGAACTGTCGCACACGAATCAGATTCAGGATGATGAACCGATGAATTATGCTCGAGTCAGATGCATTAGAAAGCTTGCGCGATTTAGTTGATCTAAACTAAATGTATACCAGATCCGAAAAGCTAATCCAAAGTGTGAGCACAGGCGGAGATGTTTAAGCCATGGGGCAAAATTGCCTTTGTTCCTCCAGTACAGAGAGGACTCGTGCAAACGGCTTGAGATGTGCTTAGGATCTCTGCTTTTTCAACTGGAGTGAGCTAGAAACAACACGATTCCGCAAACAACTAACAGATAACTTGTGCGAATAAGATGAAGCACTGAAGAAACGCTAAGCAGAAAGGCGTTACAGACGGGGATGTGTTTCTTGTGTGCTTCTCGAGCAGACCACATGGGGTAGAGGTATCTGGAAGTTGCAGCGCTGCAAACGGGGAGCATCACTGTAGGAGGCTCGAGACTCGCATAACACTGTCCCGCGTTCAGATGATGGACGGATTTCTGACAGAGCGATCGAAAATGACCGTGGACCACATTGGAGCCCCCTTGCAGCATAAGAACCAATTGTAATGGTTTTCCCCCTAAAAAAACATCAACTGTGTGCCGATTAAGAAGTAAGCTACAGAAAGTGATGCTGCTCGTTCTGTCTGAAGGAATGAAAATCGCTCTGGATTACAAGCCTAGTTATGATGTTCAATACTGCATGTATACATTCACTCAAGCAAGCGGGTATTTGAAAATTTGTCTGTGAAATAATCGATCGAGAATCTTCGTTTGGAGGTAAAGACTATAACAACTCAAATGGAGTTGCCACTGGTGGTTTTTACGGTAGTGTGTTGTTGGGTCTCCGTATGGTCGGACGACAGGATCATCTCAGACAGACATGCGGTCTACTGGAACAGTTCAAACTCCAGGTGAGAGTGCATGTACGCTATATGGCAAGCTAGCTTAATATTTAGGGTATATTCACACCAGGAAAGTCCGATAGTTCACTTGCTTTGGTCCGGACCAAATAATTTTTTTTTTTTTTTTTTTTTTTTTTTTTTTGTACGGTTCGCTTTCACACTGCTCTTTTTGCAAGTGAACCAAAATTTGTAAACAAAACCACACGTGTGCTAAGGTCGTCCATTCATTGGACAAGGATTCTCAAGTAGGGAAATCAGGAAGTGCAAAAAAGGCTTAACGTAAATTAAGGCAGCATCATCCTTGTATTATGTTACATTATATGAACTGCAAATGTTTTTTTTGTTTTTTTTGCATCTATGCGTGATTAGACTAAAGAAAACGCTCTGTTTGTGAATGTCCTGATGCACACACTCATTCATTCATTCCATTCCAATGATGCACACACGACACGCGGAAGACGCGCAACAGATGTAATGTAGTAGGCTACAACAGATCACTTTCCCATAATGCAACTCCGACTACGGAAGCCTGTTAACTCAAAGGCGCAGTGCTTTCTTGCAATTGGGTCGGTTCATGTTCACACCGTAAACGAACCGTACCAGAGTTCGTTTGGAACCGTACCGAGACCACCTCTTCAGCTGGGTCTCGGTTCGGTTGTTTGGTCCGCACCCGAGTTCGATTGCTGTATTCACACCTGCCCAAAAGGTCCGCACCAAGGGGGGAAACGAACTAGAGTTCGATTCAATCGAACCAAACAAGGCAGGTGTATACACCCTTAGTCTTAAATCATGTTAGCGTACCATTTCCTTTACATTACCTGTTAGTATTGACTAATTTGCTGAATTCTTTAACATTTAATTCAAATATGCTTCATACCTAGTCCTTTCCGATTATTCCAGTTGTTACTGATACCGGTTTTACTTTTAGAGTAAAAGTAAAACATTGAAACATTCGAAAATGACTAGTGACATTTTCTCACCAGCTATAATTTGCATTTTGATTTGTCATATGTAATGACTTACTGCTACAATAGATAAGTAGGCTATTTAAATAATCAGTGTCTAACCAGGAGAATAAGGTAACTAGTAGGCCTATACCTTATTAATAAGTTCACTATACTAGTAAAACTGAAGGGCCAGCAATAATTGGAATACTTACTAGTTAACTTTGAACAGTTGATTTTATCCTATCCAATGGCACACCTTGCAATTTATTAGTAGGCTATTGCTGGGATAGTGACTAGCAAATGACCACTATCTAATTATTAAGCACTAGCAACTAATTGATTAGGTTCTTCGAGTCACAAATGAATTAATTACTGGTCATTAAAATAGGTACAACTTAGTTTTAAGGAATAAATGTTAAAATGGCTTGCCATACTCTGTTCAAACCCTGGGTCATAAATCATTACTGCTAAGGCACAGATGATGGAGATGGGCTTTTCGTGTGTTTGAAAAGTAAGTGTAAGGTGTAAGTAACATTTTTGTGTGGACTGTAGAATATGCATCATCCACAAAATATTTGTGACTAAGTATGAGTTTAACACTTCTAATCCTCTTAGAAATTTACTCAGGGTTGAAGAAAAAAGCAAGTAGGGATCATATAATTGCCAGGATTTGTTCACCACTGCTGATGCTGTCAGAGGCACTGTATCATTTACAAAATTAATAGAATAACAAAACTCGTTAAATGTATATGATGTGGAGATGCCAAATGAATATCATGGTATTTCTCAAAAGATTTTGCATGAGCTGAATAAAAAAAAAATTGCACATTATTATCATGATGTGGGCTATTTTAGTCAATCAAGAGAGCAGCAACCCCAGATGCTTTCACGGGTTGACAGGTTTTAAAATCATAAGTTCCATGTGAAGTTCCTTGACATTGCTCATTCCTCCTTATTTCAAGGGTATCTGTGAGCAGGGTTCTCTTGCTGGCTTGGAGGGTTTGCTCAGGGGATGTCAGCCTAATGGCTTTTGACATGCAGCTCCTCAGGTAGAGCTTGGCTAGATAAATAAACATGGCGAAGGTGCTCTCACGGCTGAATTAACAAAGTTAAGAGTGGCTGTCTTGCAGTACATCAGTAGTCTGCCGAGGTTTAAAATATTAAAGAGGCTCAGAGGAAGATTTCTTCTCGAGCTGGGAGCATGCTCTTCCACCTCAATGAAATGTAGGGCTGAATTTGAATTTGAATTTTTTTGCATTAAAAAAGCTACCCTGATGCGTTTAATCTTCATTGATCTTTATTTAGCAGGATACTTTACCTTTTTTCACTCTGTAGACAATAAATGTGCAGCGTTAGAGTCTGAAATCCATTTCCCCTGTTTATGATTTAGCTTGAATCGGTAGGCTTTGCTTACATTACGCTCTTAAAAATAAAGTTTCCAAAAGGTTGGGTTTTTTTTGCAACATGGCTTAGAAGAACCATGTTTGGTTCCTGAAAAACCTTTTACTGAACAGTTCTTAAAAGAACTTCTTTTTTTCCCATTAGTGTGAAGGATTAAAAACTTTTTCACTTTAAAGAGCATTGTGTGGAATGGAAAGGTTCCATGGATGTGAAAGGTTATTCATGGCTGCCATTAAAAGCTTATATTATTTTTATATGCTGGAATGGTTTTCAGAACTGAAAGAAAAACGCATTTCTTAGACGTGAGTAGCCTGTAACCCTGTTGGTGCTCACAAAGAACATGTATTTCTATTATTTTCCAGCTACTCTATCAAAAAGAGACGCATTTGCGCCCCACCAAGGGATTTTACGAGAACCAATCCAAAAAAAGAAATCTTAGGGGTCAGCTTTACTTTTCAGCCCATCCTGACCTCCCTTCTAGTCCTCTTGCAGTATTGTAGTCGCAATCGAGGTGAGCCTTTTGCAGGGCAATTCACCTTGAGCATTAAAAGCTTGCCGTGAATCATATTTTCTCTCTCTTAAGCTCCCTGTCAGGGGTTTTCTATTGAAGCCCACACTGAAAAGAAGATGGACATCCCCTCAATGCCAATATGCTTGTCCTCTTGGGGGTCCAGACGAAAAAAAGAGAAGATGCCCAGCTCTGTAACCCAAGAGGATAGACTAATCTAATCCTGTGGTTTATCCTTCAAAAGGCCCTCTCTTCTTGAAAGCTTTGAGGTTCTTAACAGAAGTCCCGGCTCATAGCCCCTCGCTCAAGTTGTGCTGCGGTTGGCTGGGGACAGCTCAGTGCTGGATGTTGTCTCTGCCTTCGCAAAGGAAAGAAGAAGAAAAAAAAAACAAGTGGAGCTGAGGAATCCAGTGCTCACAGTGATTCATAGATGGCTGCTGTCATTATTCCCTTGACAGCTCACACTGCTTTTTTTCTGAGACACTCTGCGGCTGCCTTTTGGGGCCTGCAGTAGTGCTTTCTGTTGGAAGTCCTGGCACAGCAAAGCAACTCAGAGTTCTTTGCATGCAGGTTCATCTCTAAATTGTTACCATTATGGAAACAATGAATACGTGAAAAGGTCTTGATGGAAGCCACAAATAGCCCTAGCTCTGAGAAAGGCTATGAATATCTTAAAGTAAATTGCCTGTGCAACATACAATGCGTAGAAGAGCCCAGTTTGCAAGTCATTATATCGGCTTATATTGTTATTCGTGATTGAATTTAATTAAACATAACCTCTCCTCTCGTCTGATTGTTTGCTATTAGATGGAGTTGCACAACCATGTCTAATGATTTTGACGATCCACAGCTGTGTTGATGATGATGTAACGGCTTTGAAATACCCATCTTTGAGCTGTCTTTACAACGGGGAGAATCTCAAGCACTCCGGCTCAGATTTATACGGTATTCAGTTGGTCTAGTCGTTTACATTTGCTCTGTCGTTTTTAGGTGGAATTTAATTTTTAAAATGAAACTTATTTATCTCTTCATGCTCATTTGCCTTACGCTGAGATAGCACTCGGATACTCGGAAGCGTATCAAATTTTCTCTTGTCAGACAAAGCAGAAGCTCAAGTAGCCGTTCGAACAGTAAAGAGGTCTGATGCTCATGTTCTGATTTGTCATTCCTGTCTGTCTCAGGTTTACAACCTTTGTGGCTAAAAATGTATTTTCAAGATGTTTTCACCCAGCTGTCTCTGCAGAGATGGTCCTGATATAAGGCCACAGTGCTGAAATCTTTCACCATATGAATTATCCTTTCAAAACACAGCACTATCCTGTCAGGAAACGGGTGGCTTTTAAAAACGGGAATGGTTGTTAGTTAAGTTTTATTCTTTCTCTCTCTGTTTGAACGTCTCTTTCTGATTTTACTGCACTCTCCAGGTGCTTCACCAGTGACGCATTGTCATATGGGAATATGTCTTGAAATATGTAGGTTCACTGGTTAAAGATTCATCCCCTTTGGTTTTATCATTTGGTTGCAGCGCGTCAGAGTGCACAGTTCTGTTTTTAGTTTTAGCCCTGATTGTTCTGTATTTTCTTCCAAATTTTCAAAATTAGCAGTGGTAAATATTTATCTTTGTATGGTAAAAGTGTTTTAGTGCTTACGTTTTCAAGACCTATTACACCCTAATTACATCTCAGGATCTGATGTGTATTAATGTAGTTTCATGGTTTTCCCAAGGCTTAAACATTTCAGCATTTAGAGCAACTGTGTATGTTTATCTAAGAAAAACAGAATAAAACATGTTCTTTGAGATAGACATGGTCAAAATCATACTATTACATAAAAGTGATGCTTTTAAACGTTTAAAAATAGCACAAGGTGCAGCTTTAACCCTGGGGCTACAGTAAGACCTGTGGCAAACCACTACATTAATGCGTGTTTTTCCACTTTCCACAAGCAATCTGGGGGGGGGGGGGGGGGAAAGACTGTCCTTTTTCCAGTAAACTTTCATAAATCTTTCTCTTTAAATACATAGCAACGGTTGTGGATGTTGCTTTTGCTGTATATCTTGCTTTCAATGCTTGCACAGTATGCTGTGTCTGTCTTGGGAATACAACTCAAGGAATTTTTCAAGCTGTCGGAGCACTTGCGGCGCTGTGGAACAGAAGCTCGGCATTGTTTTAGGGTGTGCAGTTTCAGACCTGACACATGCTTGTTCAGCAGTCATTGAATAGACCAACTGTACGTGAAATGTGAAAATCAGATTGTAGGATTCCTGTGCTGATGGAATAAGATTTCTTCTTTTGTGATTTATTTTTGTTAATTATCACTTCTCTGCAGCTTTTACACCTCAGAGCACAAAAGCTAAAAAGGCAATGCACACAACAAAAAGGTGCATTTACACAGTCTAGTGCTGCACATAGGATGCATAAATGCATTTACATAGGAATTTGCAAAAGCAGTAATAATAATAATATTATGAAAGTTAATGTTTTTCAAGTATTGAATTGTTAATGTAGAAATATGAAATGATTGGAAATGAAAAAAAAAGCAAAACGAATACTCTTTAATGGCAATGACAAATGGTATAGTTCACCTAAAAATTAAAATTCTCTCATCATTTAGGCTATGTATCACCGATACATATCAGGGTTGGGTATCATTTTCTGCTTATCGATTCCTAGTTTCGATTCCAATAAGGGAAAAAACCTTAGTTATCATTCTTTTTGCAAAACAGCTGAATATCATGAACAAAAGTCAACAGGCTAAAGAACACTTACACAAGGAACTTTGCCTATGGTTTTAAAATACCATAGCAAAAACAACTAGCCTGACTAATATCAATTTCAAGCATTATTAAAGACAAGTAAACACTCAGTAATTAAATAAGAACATATAAATTAGCATTAGCACAAACAACTGAACAAAGATACAAATAAAATAATTTTTTTAAAAGATTTTCAGGTAGGTCTATGTAAAATAACACCGATCTTTATAAATAAAATATACATTACAAATATTTTACAAAAGTTAGGCTATTCAGTAAAGATCAGCAAGTAGACTGCGTATGGCCGTTTGGCCGGAAGCTATAATTTTAAACACAAAGTAAAAACAACTAGCCTGACTAATATAAATTATATAAATACAAATAAGCATAAGAGACTCCCTTCAAAAACAGTTGTAGATATACAACATAATGAGCATTTTAGCTTAAAGCTGAACAGTATCTGTCTCTTGCATTCCCAGCTAATTAAGTGCTCTCAATAAATTGTGATAATGTCCTTCACTCGTTTTAGGTGAAGAGCGGAATTCATGATAAGGGATCCAATCACTAAATCGGGGACTGAGTGTTTGCAGCTCATCAGACCTCACTGATTAATGACATCTTAACAGCACTTTGCGCTATCTGCATCATATAATGAAGAGTCTATATTTCACTAGATGTCCTCAGGCAATTCTGCACAGCACACGGGATGTGTTCTTCCATCCAGCCAGTGTGTTACTTTACATGTATTAAAGAACAAAAAAAACAAGGTTATAATGCTGTTTTCATCCAAGAACATTTGTGATTTAGAGTTTCCTGACATAGATGATCCACTGTGAGTTAGGTAGCGTGAAGTTCTCATTTCTGTCGCCTTAAACCAAGCTATAACTTTACATTGTGCTCAGCACCGGAAAGTGGTTGTCCTATATCAAGCCCATCGCTGTCTGTGTTTCTCAGCCCCTCGCAGACATGCCCACAGTGGCTCTTAATTAAGAATGTTGTCACAGAATAAAACTTCAACAGATTGGTTATTGATTGAACCTCTTTTCTTGGCAACAGTCTCCAAATCCCCCATGACTTTTTGCCAGCGGCAGCTATTACACACGAGCAGTAGGTACTGCATGTTTAACTCTACCATTATTCTCCAAAGCCATTTTACTTGCTTTATTTCTGTTATGTGTGGTTATTTATCAGTGCCTTCTAACTGAGGATTAAAATGGGTTGTAGCATAATTCCTAAATACATTACACACAGCTCTGCTTCGGTCTGTGCGTTTAAAGGCAGTTTAAGATATCAACTGAGATAAAAGCCAGATTCAAAACCTGTTTGCAGTCCTTAGGCATAGATTTCAGGATGTGGGATAAAATCACTCCCTGAGGCTTGGTCTCACATATGATTAGGACATTACACTAGTGTGAGATAAGATATCATTTAACATTTGTGTTTTAGACCTTGGCTAACCCCAGATCATCTTATTGATTAGCACCTTGATGCACTTTTGAGCAAAAATTGCAAAAAAGCACCATAAAAGTAGACATCAGTGTTTATATCTGAAATATAAACTTTTATCCCTGTACTTCTGTGGTAACTTGAATTATTGTTACACTGAAATAATGATACAGAGTGGCTGAAGACTGTTTGTGAAGCTGTTTCATATACCTCTACATCATAATAATAATACATTTTATTTATGGGCGGTTTACGTGACACTCGGACACCTTGCATGCAGATAAAGCAACAATTAAATAAGCAACAAAACAAACCTTTACAAAAAGCTTTGCAACCAATAGGAGATATGCGTTTTCAGAGATGCGTTTTCAAACGAGATTTAAAAGTAGGGAGAGAGTCACTATTGTGAATGTCCTGTGGAAGTAAATTCCACAGATGAGGAGCAGCATAGCTAAAAGCTCAAGATCCCATAGAAGCCAAACAAATGTGAGGGAAGAACTAAGGAGAATGTAGACGATGATATTCTAAGAGTTCGAGAGTGAGTAAGTTGAAAGTAGGTCAGATAAGTATGAAGGAGCCAGGTTATTCAGTGCCTTGTAAACAAGAAGCAAAATTTTAAATCCAATACGTGGTTTAACAGGAAGCCAGCATATTTGTTCCATCGTAGAAGTTCTAGTAATTATTTGTACAGCTGAGTTCTGCACTAACTGTAACTTGTGTACAATTTTAAGGGGAAGACCATAAAATAGAGCATTAGAGTCAAAACAATGAAGTGACAAGAATATGAACCATAATGCCAGTACTCCTTGTTGAAAGGGCTGGGCGGAGGCGATTAATGTTACGAATGTGATAATAATAATCCGTCCGAGTAATCTTGTTAATATGTGCTTCGAAAGACACCCAAGCTCTAAATCAGTGTTGAAAGAGCAATTGTAGAGCCATCAATACACATATGGAACCACTGGTCTTTGACAGATTACTTTTTGTACCTACAAAAAGTGTTTCTGTTTTACTACTGTTAAGCTTGGTGAAAATCAAGTTTTTAATGTTGTTTATATGTCTATGTGTTTTACTTTAAGACAAACCATGTGTAAAACATGACAACTGCTCTCCGGATCAGCGGCAGCGCGAACACAGAGTTGAATGTTCACTGTGATAGTAGCCTACTTGTTCAAAAAATGTAATAGATAGATGAATCATTGTGTTAGTGTTGGAATCGAGATCACTAATGTTTGATAGGATTAATCATACAGCTCTACTTTGTAGTGTTTTATGTCGGGTTTTTTATTTTTATTTGTCACCATTAACTTTCATTATATGGGTTTGTAACAGGGCCAGATATTGAATAGAGCACAGGGTAAAATTTTCATCAAAGAATAACGAAGATGCCCCATATATTTCAAATTTGAGGGTTACATGTATTTAGAATATCTGTTTTTTAACAATCAATATTTTGCATATTATTATATTAAGTTCTGAGTCGTAGTTACCATTTTAATTTATTAATTTAATTATATATATATTTTTTTAAAGTATTGATTAAAGTATTTGACAAACGGGTGACAGTGTATTCTTTTAGAATAAAAGTTGTCCTCAAAAATGTAATGACAAAAGTTAAACATTTTTGGTGAGACGTATTTAAAAAGACAACAACTAAGTAAACTTTATAAAGTTTGCATGTGTGTGGGTGGTGAAACTAAAGCCCTGAGGTTTCAGGCATTAGAGAAGGACAGTTTTTGGCCCCTTTTGCATCTCTTTACTATTTCATGCCCTTTTTGGTATTAATGCCAAATGTACTGCTAAGAATATCAATGAAGTGGATGGCGTAGAGAGCGAGCGTATAATTTTTAACGCCCTGAGGAATATTTTTTGCATCATATCAGAAAGAGCTGGTAGTTGATTGGATGCACTTCAGACAAAACAGTGTGGATGTTTCACACAAACATACAAGTCATGTGTATGTTCATGTGTCTGTTGAAGTTTGAGTTTGAATCAATGTTTATTAATAGTTAACCTTCTAATCTGCTTTTTTATTTATTTTGAGAAGTCTTAGTGGTTAAGGAACTAGTTAAGCAAGGAACTTATAAGATCTTCAATTGTAGCCTGTGGTCATAAGCACAGCATTTTGCTGTAAAGCGACTGGACTAGAAGGTTCTCTCTGCCCCAATGCCACACAAGGTGCCAGACACATTTTCACCCATGGGACTTCTTTGCCTGCTCAGATTAATGGCAGTGATGTTCTCTAATGGACCATAAGAGTTGCTTCCTCTAATGCACTCAGTGACCAAGTAATAATTTATTCACCTTTTGCCAGACTGTTTTCAACATTTCTCTAGCAATGCATGGAAACTTACTCAGCAGCTATTTTTTAAGTTTCCCTCCACTATAGCATGTGTTTGTAGTCTACACCCACCAGAGAACTAATTAATTTTCTGAAATCTAACTTATCTCAATCTGTTTTCTAATTTCTGTATTTCTAATACGGGATGTAGGCATAAGTTTGTTGTAAGAAATTATAGTATGTGCATTTGGAGATGACAAAACACAACTTTAATATTCCTAGAATTGCTGGCCTTTGAAACCTTTCCATGATAGTAATTTTTAAATTTGCACCAATATAGTGGATTTATTAGTGGATTATTATTTATTTTTATCCATTTAGTTGTATTTATGTTTATCCATTTATTCTTATTTATTTTGCAGACAAATGACATATGGCCCTTAGGGTTAGTTCACCCAAAATTTTAAATTATGTCATTAATTACTCGCCCTCATATCGTTCCAAACCCGTGAGACCTTCGTTTATCTTCAGAACACAAATGAAGATATTTTTGATGAAATCCGAGAGCTTTCTGTCCCTCCATTGACAGCTACGCAGCTACCACATTCAAGGTCCAGAAAGGTAGTAAAGACATCATAAAGTAATCCATTTGACTCCTGTGGTTTAACCTCAATTTTATGAAGCGACTCGAGTGCTTTGTTTGCTCAAAAAACAAACAAAACATTTTTTACCACCTTATTTACAAAAATATTATCCAAACTATGTCAGCTCTCAGGTCAACTAAACACGCATGCATCATGGTGCTCAATATTTTTGTAAATAAAGTGGTAAAAAAAAACATTTTTGATCAAACAAAGCACTCGCATCCCTTCATAAAATTAAGGTTAAACCACTGGAGTCTCATGGATTACATAAATGATGTCTTTGCCGTTCTGGGGTGTGTTTCCCGAAAGCATCGTTAGCCAACTATGGTCGCAAGTTCTGTCGTTACCAATAGAGTTCAATGGAAATTGCGATCATAGTTGGATAACGATGCTTTCGGGAAACGCACTCCAGGTCTGGACCTTGAATATGGTAGTTGCGTAGCTCCCAATGGAGGGACAGGAAGCTCTCTGATTTCATTAAAAATATCTTCATTTGTGTTCCGAAGATGAACAAAGGTTTCATGGGTGTGGAACGACATGAAGGTGAGGAATTACTGACAGAATTTTCATTATAGGGTGTATCCCTTTAAGCCAAAGCATCATCCACCTAGCTGGTAGTGATTCCTGTTGTACAATTAAAATGAAGGATGCAGATTGTCTTGTTTTTGTTGAGTGTATTGCATTACCAGTAGTTAAGTGCAGATGAAACAGATTAACTAGCCTTACTGGGTTCAGAGAGTAGGTCAACAGCAACTAGTCAACAGAATTGTAAATAAACAGTTCCTGTCATTTTTATCGGTCTTCAATGGCCTGAATCATGCGTGTCATCAAAATGGTATCCCCCTTTGTGTTTTGCATCAATTTTATGTGTGTTCATGTGTGTGTACCTGTGTTTGTCGCTCGCAGTGTGTTGGCTCTGAGATCCCTTGTCCCTTTCTGCTCACGTTGAGGGAGTCTCATGGTGCTCACTTTAATTCTGAAAGGCAGGCCCGTATACATAATTCATTTCCCCTTTGCATGCCTTATTTCTGCATGTGGTACAAGTGTTACAGCCAGTCTGCAGGGGAGGGTTTTGGGGAAATGCAAGAAGGTTACAAAGAAAGTAAAAACGGGTTGGCACTGGCAGTCACTTTTTCGCTCCTTCTGCTTCACTCTTTCTCTCGCTCCGTATGCACTTTCTTTTGTTTACACATTGTCTTTGTTCCACATATCATCTTTGTGCAGATTGTTTTTTCTGGAGCCAAGAGCGATCAAACACTCAAATACTTTGACAAAAGAAACCATCAGAGCCTTACAACCAGTGAACGTTTTAGAAACCCCAATTTTAAAGAATGTGAAATGCCAAGTTGACATTTCAGGAGCCATCAAGTTATTGTTGTCAAAAATAGAGACTGCCCTTCACTGTCTGGTTTGGTCACCCGAAAAGTTGTGCATTAAAAAGGTGAGGAGAATATTCAGTTTAACCTTGCTTGCAGGGATAGTCCACAAATGAAAATCTTAAATAGGAGGCGATATGGCGCTGGAATGTGTTTTTGAAGTGTTCGTTGCCAGTGTTTTGGCTCGTGCGTATTCTTCACAGTTTACACAGACGAGCATTTGGAATTAAATAATAGTGAGTAATTGATTTAAAAAAAAAAAAAAAAAAATTACAATATTGTAACTCTACTTGTTTAACAGGGAAAGTTAAAAGGTTGAATTTAAAGTTTTTTTTGACAGAAATGTCAGATTACTTTTGGCAGACTATAGGCACAGCCACAGTCCCTTCCATGGCATTATGATATGTTAGCTTTAATTGTTCCAATACAATTTTAATATTTTGAGTTTTATATGTGTTCCTGTAGCTCAAGGGTTTGACTCCCTGCAGGAATCATACGTACTGATAAAATGTATGCCTTAAATGCTCAGTAATTCACTTTAGATTAAAGCATCATGGCAGGTGAGGGGATGCTGGCACTCTTTTCCTCTGTGGAAGGAAGCACACACTCGTAGCCCGTCTATATATATGTCATCCTACACACCTGCTTGTGAGGTTTAGTCCACCTCTGTCCTGAAAATCTGAAATCTCTCTGAAAGAGAGCTCAGTTAGCACTGTACCTGCAGAAGTGTTGCTCAATATCTACATTTCCTGTTTGGGAATTGTAAAAGGCCTCTTTTTGAAAATGTATCCCCTTGAAATCTGCTTGCAGCAATATGTAATAGTTTATGTGTATTCTCTCTATTCTAAGTCCATGCTGACTGTTTAAAGCAGTGATTCACAGTAAAAAAACAGATCAGGTCTGTTCTGTTCTTTTCTTAGAGGGGAAAAAACAATGCTAAATTCAAGTAATAAAATGCAGCTAACCATATAAAAGTTAGTAAAGCAAAAAAAAAAAAAAAGACTTATTTTAAAGGGGAGGAGAAATAGCTTTCTATATCTTTTGGTGTTAACGACATCATGCATTTAATCAAACTTTACATTTATTCTTGTGCAAATCCATTAGATAGCCAGCAAATTAGAAAGATACCAACATGGAGAGACTGTGACATGCACTCTTCTCATCCTCAGAAAACCATCAACAAAATGATCGGTAAAAGAAAATATGACACAGACATCATATCGGGGTTCACAGGAAAATCACACCTCTGCTGTTGTTTATGCATTTATAAAATTGTCAGTTTTCCTGTTCAGCTTTTGGTGTGTATGTATTTGGACATTTGCAGTTGATGATTTTAGTATTTGATTATAATGACATTTTTGTTTACTTTTGTATGATAAACTACACTACTATTTTAATGTTTGGGGTCAATAAGATTTTTTTAATACTGTATTAGCAAGAATGCATAAAAAGTAACATTACAATTTTGTTACAATAGATTTCTATTTTAAATAAATGCTGTTCTTTTGAACTTAAAAAAGTAGCACTGTATATTGAGCAGCAAAACTATTTACAACTGGTAATCAAATCTGAAGTAACACCAATTGAGAACTACTGTTGTAAAGATAATCAATGTTGACATTGTGCAATGTGCATGAGGAACTATTTAGAAGTGTTGAAGAACATCAAAATCGAGTCTGTATGTTCACCATGAGAAAATGTTGTAACACAAAACTGTTCTTTGAATGCACACAGATGGCTCCTGCAATGACTCAAGTTTAGGGATGTCAATCTACATAAATTCTTATAATCTTATAATTCTTATATTATGTGATCTGTAGAATTATCGTACATAACATATAGACTTGGGTTTAAACGATATAACTCGTTTAAATAACTCGTGAAAAAGAAGTTAAAATTTGCAGTATGCGAAATGTTTGGATATAGAAAAAACAAATGCTAGCTGTCCTCAAGGATAGATATAAAATTTTGAATCACAGAATCCAGTCATGAAAATGTAATTTACAGTATAACGCAGATGTTATATAAAACGTGTGAATTGATGGATGGATGAATAAATCAAAAGTGGAGCTGTGCAATAAATCACATCGCAACATGGTCTCTCTGTGAAAAGCGCAAGAAGACTGTCCCAGACCCCCACCTACCAATTGTCAAATACACTCAAAACTTTAAGAAATTATGACAGAAATATATTGCTATTGTTCAATAGAATGTACTTCTCAAAATAATAATAACAATAATAATACAATTTATTTAAACATTAAGGGGTATATTTTTTGTCCATGTTTTAATTGAGTAAATTTTTGTTGTGCAGCACTTTGCCAAAAAATAAAAAGATAAAATTACTTGAATTTTCATTTGATTACATTTTAAAACAAATGTTATCAATCAAATGATCAAAAATGTAATTCATCGAAATATTAGTTTTATGCATTCATTTGATTACCAACATTTTTTGGCAATAAATTTGTATTCAATCGTAAAAAAGATTTTTATTCTATTAAACTATTCTTTTTAAAATAAATTATTAATGATAAAAATAAGTTGTTAATCAAATCCATAATTATTCAATTTAATTGATTAGACTTGTTTTTGATGATGGGAATTTTAATAAAAAAAACAAACAAATGGTTTCAAGTTTGTTATAATGAAGCATTTGTTCAACCAAAAAATCTTTTTTTATTCATTTACCGGTCATTTTAAATCATGGTAATAATAAGAATTGATTGTTTAATACCATACACTGTGAAACTGTGATATTTTCTGATACGGTCATCATACCGTGAAAATCTCATACCGTTAAACCCTGTTCTCAACTTGCAGAATATAAGAAGCATATTTGTTTCAGCTAGAGACCAAACTATACCAAGTATTTGTGGTGTAGATGTGTAGCTCGCCTGGATTGCTTTGATCGCTAAGATTGACAGGTCTTGATTTACCATGCGCCATAGAATAGGAGCACACAGTTGAAACAGCACTTGAAGATCATCATGTTAGCATCCCTACTCGACTCACATTGTTATTGCTTTCAAATTATTAGTGTCATCGAGAAGCCACTTTCCCAAAAAACTGTCTTGGCATAGGCAATGAGATTGTTCCATACAATGTAATGCATTTTTTTTTTTCAGTGTGTTGTTTGTTTACAGCTTGTGACTTTCTAACCAGACCATTTCCCTGGAAACCCCTCTAAACAGACCCTGCAGTTCTTGAGGCTTGAAGAAAAGTGCTTTTTCCCCTTGAACCCACAAAATTACTGTCTCGTTATGGTCTATTTGTGTTGGATAGATTTCCTCAGCGCTAATCTCTGCCACAGAGGACATTGATGCAGCACAGTGATATGCATTATATCCAGACCCAATCCTGGACTACCTCATCTCCTTAGAGGGCTATTTCACTTCTACTCTACCCCGGTTTAATGTCGCTCCGTACAATTATACAAGCCTCTCTCATGCACACAATGCTCTGCCCTGCAATTTCAGGCCCTTTTCTGATATGGGTTATTATGCAGGCTTAGAGGTGACTTGCAAAAACTTTTGTCGGTAAACAGGGCTTGAGAGGCAATACAACGCACAGGTTCTTCGCTCAGTTGACATTCAAGAGTCTGGCAGAGAGTGTGGGTGGACCGCTGGGCCACAGGATATAGTTTCCATGACTGCTCAAGCTCACATTTCACAATTCAGATTTGGAAGCTGTTATATGACATGGCACTGTTTTCTCAAGCCGTGCTGCTGGTGGTCTTGGTATGCGTGGGGACGTCTTATAAACATGTCTTATAACGTCTTATAAAACGTCTTATAAGAACATGGTCGTTCTGTTAGTCATCTTGAAGTTTTACAGAGCTCAAACATTCATCTTGATTACTGACTGGCACTGACTGATTTTATTGTGTTTTTATTGTGTGATTCTACCTGTTTTTCTTGCTGTTGCAGTCTGTAAGTCTGGAGAAGACTAGGAGTGCCACTTAAATCGATTCCTTCATTTTAATTTAATTTTTAAGAGTTCATTTTCAAATTACACGACAGTTCGAAAATTTGGAGTCAGTAAAACATTTTTTTAATTGTTTTGAAAGAAATTCGTAGTTTTATTCGGCAAGGATGCATCAAATTAATCAAAAGTGACATTTAGATTGTTACAAAAGATTTTATATTTTAAATAAATCCTATTCTTTTGAACTTTATATTTATTGAAAAAGAAATGCAGCAACTATTTCCAACATAGATAATAATACAATTTTCTTGAGCAGCAAATCAGCATATTAGAAGTATTTCTGAAGGATCATGCACTGCGGACTGGAGCAATGATGCTGAAAATTCAGCTTTCACATCACAGAATTAAATTATATTAAAATGTACTTAATGTTACTGTTTTTGTTCAAATTTTGCAGCCCTGCTGAGGATTTCATTGAAAAATCTTACCAACCTTACCGCTTACTTTTGCGGTATATTTTACACTGTTTATATAGTTTAAATGTAACAATAAAATAATACAATAATACAACTGACAAGTTTTTAAATTGACAAGTAAACAAACGTAATTTAAACTGTTTTAAATGTAGCAAAAAGATTATAAGCGAGTTTTAAAATTGACAATTAAATGAAGTTTTATGTAAACAAAGTTCGGGAGGAGCATGTTCAGGTAATCATCCAATCAGCACAAGAAGAAGCCAGTATAAATAAAGCCTTCCCTTACCTCCTGTCTCATGACTAATTTCTCAGCACCCCACCTCCACCCCTTCACCCCACATGGGTCCGCTCATAGATTCCTATGATCTCTAAGGTTATGGGGGGAGTACTCTGGGGTCGGGCCGAATTCTGAGCTCGGAGCAAGCCAAATACGCATTATAATATTACATCAGAGTTCATTAACATGTAAACTCGTGAAATAGACATTTTTAGACAAAATGCTAGTCAAAGTTTTTTTTTACCTTTTAACATCAATTAATTGAGCAGTTATAAATACAGTACATCTATTGTTAATTGGTTTCTTAATTTGTTGTATCTGCCACTAGTCCCCCACAAACTGTATTTTCTACATTTTCTGTGGATAGACAGTGATTGACGAGACCTCTGGGCATTCAAGCTAACAAGACTAACCATCTTGTCTTCAAGGATTTAAAGTTTTTTTTTTGTATCACCTTAACGAGATCAATCCATTGCCATTTCTTCTGAAAATAAGTATCGACGAAAGCACTAGTCAGCAGATTACAGGAGTCAAGTATGGTCAAGAAGGCTTGGAGATCTTTAAGGAGTGTGTATTTCAGTATGGAGCTTGATAAGTTCTCTTCCTGCTCCTCTGGTCTTTTTTTCTCTCTTCTTTTTTGATGAAGGAAAAAGCAATCACTTTCTATTTGCAATGCATTCAGCCTAACTGATTAAACATGAGAGGGCTCACAACATCTGTCATTTCAACCAATCAGGATTTATGTTTATATAACGTTTTGGATGTCTTTTGACAGAAAGACTGTCTGTCTTGAACCTTATTAAACCCTCTCAGCACCCTCAGCACGTTTACCGAATTTGTCAAACTGATCTGAGAAGATTTCAGACCACAGTGTTTGTGCTGATTCATGGCATTCATCAGTCAGCCACTGTAATGAGCTTCTCGAATCAATATCAATAAGCGGAGGATGAGAAATGTGATGAGGACGAGAAAGGCCGATTTAGCACTGCCTTCTGCCTTCTCATCGCTCTCAGTCCTCCATTTATTGTTTAGGATTGGACTCATCTGTCCATCATGGCTTAGTGCATCACTGACACCAGCCTTAACGGACTCTTGTATATTTTTCCTCAGATAAAGTAAACACGATTGAGTTCTCTTCAGCTTCATTAAATCTCGCCGAGTTTTCATACATATAAAGCAGGTGTGTTCTCTTAACAAAGATATCTATCTGCGTTGGAATATAGATTAAAAATCCAGAATATAGAGGAGCTGATTTGTGGAAAAAACTGACAAATATCTCTTCTTTCCTCTGGCCTGTCTAGCAAAATGCTGACCAATGACACTTATTATTAATAGAACAGTAAGTTTATTGATTAAAGGGCTGCGCCTTAATAATTGGCAAATGCCTTGCAATATCGCTTTTCTGACATGGACTTGATGATGATTTTTGAGTTATTTTAACCACAATTTGAGCATTGTAGCACAGTACATGCTGAGTTTCTGGGTTGTTTTAGTAATGTCATGCTTTATAGCAACATGCTGTGTGGAGCAAGACAGCGCTACTCAACATGTGGCCCTCGAGCCTTTGCTTTGGAGCCTGCTTGACATCAACAGCAACAATCACAAACATGCCATCTTACTGTTTTAGTAAGCAGCAGGGCGGTATGACAATATAAAAAATGGTAGAAATGTGTCAAGTGGCAGAGATTGTGCTGAACCATGTAATGTATTGTATTCTGCAAACTGTCGCAGAGCGAGCGCTTCAAATGTAGACAGCTTTGTTGATTAGAATGGGAGTGATTTAGTTTTCACTTTCAGCCCGTGTCCAGTGTAAACACAAAGAAAATGTTGGTTATTTACAACAAGGGTTTTTAAGATGGTGTCCACGGCCTGCTAGTGTATACAAAATATAAGAGAAAAGAAAACTATTTTACAGAATGTATTTTTGTAGGACTGTCAAAATGAACTGTAAATCTGCTCAGGGTTGATATTGATTTTGGAAGTGTTAAACAAATACATTTTATATCAAGTTTATAGGCCTTTCAAAAGTGTGGGGTAAGTTTTTTTTTTTTTTTAAGAAATGAATTATTTTAGTCAAGGTGCATTAATTTGATCAAAAGTGACAGTAAAGACATTTATAATGTTACCGAAGATTTATATTTCAAATAAATGCTGTTCTTTCGAACTTTCTGTTCATCGAAGAATCCTGAAACAAAGATGGTCACAGTTTCCACAAAAATGTATTTAACACTGATAATAATATGTTTCTTGAGCATCAAATCTGAGCATATTTGAATGATTTCTGAAGGATCATGTGACACTGAAGACTGGAGTAATGAGGCTGAAAATTCAGCTTTGACATGAATAAATTAAATTTAAAAATATATTACAATAGAAAACCCTTGGGTTACAGTTACCAAGCAGTGTTACAACTTTGAGCACATTTTATTTAATGATGAGCAGTCACAGGTGTGTTTAAATATGCTTTTTTTATATAACCGTTTCAAACATGACTCACTTAATCAATTTTATAATGTTTGCCGGTTCTGAGTATGTTGAGTGTTACATCTGTTTTTGCCCTGATGCCAGACTTCAAGTTTAAAAAAGAGATGAAGTGCCATTCATTTTGTACTCTCTTTAATTTCCTGGATAATCAGACAATAGGCATTAATTCAAGGTTTTATAATTTTTGGATACAATCCGGGTTAGTACCTGTAAATCCCTTTCAGACATCCCTTTCATCCCTTTCTCTTGCGTCAACAGTTACTCCTGATGGGGTTCATCGACATTATCCTGGATATCATTGCTCTCGATACACCACAAAGACTTGCTGTCCTGGTCACAGATGAGCCAGCGAGGCTTACACCAACAATTTGTCCTCTTTTGAACTCTGATATGTCCCCCATTATGTTGTGTGGATTGCAATAGTACTATTGCTCTGCTAATCCAACCTTCAAACTCTGCTCTTACTGATGGAATGTAAAATCAGTGAAGATTGACCCATATGACCAGGCCACCCATATATAGGCGTGAAACCTCCAACACTATACTGGCCAGTGTTTCAGTTTCATTGTCCGAGCCCTTGTCTGACCCGCACCTCGGCTCTCCTGTATCCACCAAAAATGTTCGTCGGGAGCTCCACAGAGTCAATATTCATGGTCGGGCTGCTATAACCAAACCTTTGGTCACACTCTTCTCCCACTTTTGAGCCACATTGGGGCATTTTGGAGAAGCAAGTCAGAAAACGTTTTCCTCCACCAGCATCACATAGTGACCTGGCCAATGTCCTGAAAGAGGATTGGCTCAAAATCCCTCTGGCCACTGTGCGGGACTTGTATCTGTCATTCCCAAGACCGATTGCATTTACATTTAGTCATTTAGCAGACGCTTTTATCCAAAGCGACTTACCACTGAGGCCTAAAGTAAGCGAGTCACCTTGAAGAGGCAAAAACAACGCAAAAATTGATGGATGTATTGGCTGCAAAAGGAGGCCCTACTCCATACTAATAAATTATTGTGGTCTAAAACCAGGTGTTTCAATTTCATTGTCTGCATTGTCAAAAAAAAACACACACACATATATATATATACTTTTTTATATGTAATTTTGTATATGTATTTTTCTATATTATTGTTGTGTATATATATATATATATATATATATATATATATATATATATATACACTCACCGGCCACTTTATTAGGTACCCCATGCTAGTAACGGGTTGGACCCCCTTTTGCCTTCAGAACTGCCTCAATTCTTCGTGGCATAGATTCAACAAGGTGCTGGAAGCATTCCTCAGGGAGTTTGGTCCATATTGACATGATGGCATCACACAGTTGCCGCAGATTTGTCGGCTGCACATCCATGATGCGAATCTCCCGTTCCACCACATCCCAAAGATGCTCTATTGGGTTGAGATCTGGTGACTGTGGGGGCCATTTTAGTACAGTGAACTCATTGTCATGTTCAAGAAACCAATTTGAAATGATTAGAGCTTTGTGACATGGTGGAAGTAGCCATCAGAGGATGGGTACATGGTGGCCATAAAGGGATGGACATGGTCAGAAACAATGCTCAGGTAGGCCGTGGCATTGAAACGATGCCCAATTGGCACTAAGGGGCCTAAAGTGTGCCAGGAAAACATCCCCCACACCATTACACCACCACCACCAGCCTGCACAGTGGTAACAAGGCATGATGGTTCCATGTTCTCATTCTGTTTACGCCAAATTCTGACTCTAACATCTGAATGTCTCAACAGAAATCGAGACTCATCAGACCAGGCAACATTTTTCGAGTCTTCAACTGTTCAATTTTGGTGAGCTCTTGCAAATTGTAGCCTCTTTTTCCTATTTGTAGTGGAGATGAGTGGTACCCGGTGGAGTCTTCTGCTGTTGTAGCCCATCCGCCTCAAGGTTGTGCGTGTTGTGGCTTCACAAATGCTTTGCTGCATACCTCGGTTGTAACGAGTGGTTATTTCAGTCACTGTTGCCCTTCTATCAGCTCGAACCAGTCTGGCCATTCTCCTCTGACCTCTGGCATCAACAAGGCATTTCCGCCCACAGAACTGCCGCTCACTGGATGTTTTTTCTTTTTCGGACCATTCTCTGTAAACCCTAGAGATGGTTGTGCGTGAAAATCCCAGTAGATTAGCAGTTTCTGAAATACTCAGACCAGCCCTTCTGGCACCAACAATCATGCCACGTTCAAAGTCACTCAAATCACCTTTCTTCCCCATACTGATGCTCGGTTTGAACTGCAGGAGATTGTCTTGACCATGTCTACATGCCTAAATGCACTGAGTTGCCGCCATGTGATTGGCTGCTTAGAAATTAAGTGTTAACGAGCAGTTGGACAGGTGTACCTAATAAAGTGGCCGGTGAGTGTATATGCTGTATACACACACACACACACGCAACTATAATAAACAAAAATACCACCACACATAGTCTATATACTTTAATAAAAAATGTATTACTATAAAAATCAGAAGCGTGGCTCTTGATGATAAAGACTTGCTTTGTGGCCCCCTTTGTTTTCCAAAGTTAATTAAGCTTGGCGTAAACTGAATATACAAATATTTTATATTATTTTTGGAAGGAAAGATGTTTTTTTCTCCAAAGAAGGGGGCAGCAATAGTAAACACACCTGCAGGCACGTGGAGCGGATCAGAGGGCATGCCGATTGCCCATTGGTGCATTGTGTGGCGAGTATATTCAAGGCTCCAAAACTGGAACAAGTGGCCCCTCCTGGCGAATGATGGGTCAGGTCCCAACAGAGACTGCTTTCCTCTCTGAGTGGGCCTTGTTTCCCCTGGCAACATCACAATCCAGGAGGTCACAAAGGGCTGGGGGAAAGAGGCTTTAGGGTTCAGTTCTGATGGTTATTTCTCCCCTTGTCTGTCAGAGGCTGAATGAGACGGGGAGCTAGGATTACACTGGACAATTCCTCCCTCTCTCACTCCTTCCTCTTGTAATGTGCGTTAGAGCAGCCCTGAGAGAAAACGTACACGATCTGTGCTTTTTGTTTCCGCCTTTTCGCTCCCTGCTGAGCATGGACCTCCACCAATTCTCAGAGCTGTAGTGTGGAAAGTGGGCGAGAGACTCTTCTGTTCTCACTCATTTAAGTCCTCTCATTCACTAACACAGAAACAAATAGACACAGAACAAGATTTGATTGGCTATTAGTGGAGTTTGCATGACTCGAGACTCGAGGAGTGATGGATAAAACGACTGCAGAACTCCAATATAAAGTTCGCCTGAAACTTTGAAGTTAAGTGAGCGTGAGCTAATGCGGTCTGAAAACAAAACAACAGATATAACAAATGATCCACCCTTTGAGCCTTTTCCGTTTGAATTCGGCAGCATGCAGGGGTGTTCATTAAGTGCAAATAAATGAAATCCTCTGAAATCTCCCTCTCCGCTTTTGTTGAGGCGATGAAACACAGAAGCTAATGCTAAAAATTGAAAAGAAAAATAGCAATAGAAGATGACAATGAATAATTCATGAGACATAAAGTCACCATTTTGTGTTCCTGTTTATACTTGTTCCTCTGGAGAATGAGAAACAAACATGAATGCAAAATGCGTGTCAGTTTGCTTATTGGAATCACTTACAGTTATTGTTGGAGCGTTTGTTTTGTCATTTTGTTTGACCTCCCTGGGGAGAGATGAACTTGTAAATCTCTGATAACATATCACTGAACTTTACTCTCATGAGGTGTGTTCTCAATTTACATGGTGAGCTTTTAGAGATCTTTGCATGACAAATGAGTCATATAAAATAAAATAATTTGATGATGTTTATTTGTTCTGTTGTCTTGCTGACATACTTTACTCTAAAGATGACAACCCTTCAGGCCTTCCACACTATTTAACCATCATTCTCAGCAAATGAAAATACTACTAATAATGATGAACATGGTCTGTGTTGAAGCAGGGAAAATTATTTAGGAGATTTAATCTCCAGGTCTGATGTTTAGAAATGAAGCATTATGCCTGCAGGGAAAAACGACTAGAAGATTTGGCTATAATTGTCCTTGCTTTGGATTAAAAGAGCTGCTTTTTGTAGATTTCCCACTAGCTTCTCTCTGTAGACGGGGTCTCTGTAGACATTCTTTGCTTATTGAACCATAGATCAGAGAGCTCAACCTGGATAGAGTGATGCAGTGCTGCTTTAAAACTGTGAACATTTAAAAGGGGGGCATCAAATGTAATGAATTTTAGTGCAAAATAATCCAATGGGTATATTTTGTATGGCTAAGGTTATACGACTACCAGTAAAATAATACAATTTCCATAATCTAACCAAATCTTTCATAATGTAACCAAAAATTTCTAACATTTTACTTTATGCATTTTGGCAGATGTTTTTATCTAAAAGCCTACTGCACATTGTACTATTTATAATAGTCCTTTGCAACTGTTGTCAGACTGTGCGAACATGATCCACGCTGTAAGCCATGTCACACTGTGGGATCTCAGTTGTCATTGATGTCAGACTCTACGGCAGTCAAGATGCGTTCAAAACGGATGCACACAAGAAGACTCGTCCAGAGATTTACATCATCAATCCGTGACACGTTTGGTGATGTGATCTGTATTTACATGTGGGATAGAAATGGTGGCTAGCAAACGAAAACAATCTCTGGCGTTGATTTTGATCATCTTGAAAAGAAAAAAATGAAGACGATGTGTGTGAAGCAAGTGGTTGTTTGTTGTTGTCTCACTAATAGCGTCATCAGGTTCAACGCTCTTATTTGTTTTTGATTTGAGTTGTTGTAGAAGTCACACGACAGGGCTGTGCGTCAAATCTTCTGACGCTGCCAGAATTTGTTTGGAGGTAAAATTGATCTCAATGGTCGTTAATCTGGCTGTCGATCCCAAGATAGCCAAAATCGTACATTGTGAACCCGGCATAAAGCAACTTAAGCTAATTAAAGATGCTAATTATGGCACACTTTTCTAGCATGAAATTAAATTTTGGGGTGACAATTAACGTGACAATTATATTGTTAGACATATTTCACATGCAACTTTAAAAGTATGATGATATTGTTAGCAACATTTATTACATGACTTTCTGGAATATTTTATTCTGGTCAGTTATGGCATTCTGTGGTCAAATGTTATTAAAACTGCAAAACTGTATATTTGACCATTATCTTTGGCAACCATGAAGTCTCCTAAAACTGTGCTAGTTTCATGTCTCTTGTATCACTGCCTCTTCTCATATGATGAAGTAATCTAAACTCAAATCAATATGTCATGTCCATTGTCCATTTATTTATTTATTTGGTAAGTAGCCATGTAATACGTGGGATAATGTACATTTCAGCTTGTCATTATCTGAAAATAAACCACTCCAGGATAATACAAGACCTCTCAGCTTTGTGTCAGGGTCATGATTACCCTGTAAGGGGTTGTTTTGCGATAATAAACGGCTCGCTGCATTATCCCTTACACAACCGCTATTTGTTATGTGATCAAATAGCATGTCTTGTAGCATGAAATGGAAACTATGGAAAACATCAACATCAAAATCTAACCATCAAATCTCAGGGAACAAGAATTATTAATCAGACTAGATATGTTAAATTATGCTTTTTGAAAAAAGTATGATAATCAGTATTTGTTAGAAGCTAAGTTTAAACAGAAATAATGCACTTTACTAAGGGTAAATAGTCTGAGCAATGTCAGGCAAGTTGGTCAAAATTGCCTTTGGCAACAAGTTCAGCTATTTGAACATAGTGTAAATAGACTCTGCCTATTTTATTTAACCTTTTTGACACATTTTGCTAGGCTTATACGATGTATCACAAATATTCAATCCACATGGCAGTGAGCCTGCAGGCAGAGACATGTCTCTTGCACAGTGTTCCCATCAGTTGAGCTACAGCTACAGTGTGTTCATCGACCAAAGATTCGTGGGGTTTTTTATCGCAAACATCTACTGGACATTTACACTTTAAAAAATGGTGGCAAGGTCACATAAAGTACAAGTTTGACCAGATAACCGAAATGACATATTGATTTGTTTTGCATGCAACTCCCGTTCTGTAGAAACACATCAGTTCTTGTGTGATTTCATCTACATTTGTTTGAGGGACTGTCAAAACCTTCCCACAAAGCATTTCATGTTTCTGTCGAGGGCATCAGCGCAATGGTCTTCTGGACATGAAGTCTGACAGAATGCTGAAAACCTCACATGAGTTACTGTGTCTCTCACTGATTTTATCTCGCCATTACACTCTCATCTGTTTTGTTGTGAAGGTTAGGGAGTTGGCAGTAGCCCCGTAAAGCTGTACAAGAGCAAACAGCAATCTTTCCTGAGGCCTTTCAGACATAAAGAACAAAATGCCAGAAGGATTTGAACAGTTCTGTCAATAACACAAGCTCCCTCTCAATTCTGTATTGTCATTCTGCATCCAGAAAGTTGTTCCAATACCATTAGTGCATTAAATGAGTGGGTTGTCACTTTATTTCTATTCCATTATTTAATTCTTTCAATTGTAAAGACAAACAACATAGGAACTGATACAGTGATCTGGTAATGGAAAAGAGGTCAATGCTCAATATGTTATTCCAGCACGCCATAGCGCAGAAATCAGAGCCCCCGTTCAGCTTCTGCTGTTGACAGCATCCTACTTATGAGATGCAGTTGATACAGTGACACCTGTTTGGAGTTTTTTTTTCTCTCTCTCTCTCTGCGTGGTTATGTTCCCTTGAGTGTTCTAAGCCCCAGCTGGTGAGAGTCTCTCATCTGAGAGATGATTAATGAACAGGCATACAGAAGGCTGCCCAAAGAGCTCTTCAGGACCCCTCCAAACCGCACCACAGCTCTGCTTGTAAATCATCAGTTACCGCTAGCATCCTGCTGTCAGTGCTTTAGGTTTAATGTGTTTAATGTGTCATTCGTACATGTGCATGTGGGAAATCATTGTTTGTGGAGGTGATGGATTTGTTCTGCCTTTTCAAATAATTGTTAAGAGTGATGGTTTGTGGAAACCTGGTAAATGGGTAGTTCTCCCAAAAATGGAAATTGTGTCATTATTTCATCAATCTCGTTCCAAACCCATGTGGAACAAAAAGGGAGATTAAAAAAAAAAATGTTCAAGCTCCTCTTCAAAAAATGAAAGTGAATTTGGAAAGGATGTAAACCTCCAATTATGACTAAAAAAACACCAGTTCATAATCTTCCATTTCAGGGTTCAGTTTTCACTGCCTGACAGACCCTTTCATTATATGGGAAAAAGTAGGGCTGGATTTCGCCAACATTTTTTTAATCAATCTGCTTTGATTAATTTTTGATTCACAAGCTCTTGATCCAATTTAATTCCAATTTTAATTTGTTTCCATCACTGCATTGTAAGTAATAATAACTTGAAATTGATTCAGTAACTGCTATACTGGACTTGCTATCTCGTCAGATTGATTCAAATGGTAACTCATGTAAGCTTGTGAGCCTTTGAATAATTCTTTACATAGACCGAGTCATTTGTTTGTGAATCTGACTACACTGGTTGTGCTATAGTGATTTTATTTTTTAAAAATCTCTAAGAACCGGTTCATGAGAGCCATGTGTTTGTAAGTAAATGATGATCCAAATTTCAGTTTTGGTGGAACCATTACTTTAAAAGCAACAGGACTAGGTGAGATAAGAACGAAGCTCACATTGCCTCTTTCTTGCAGATGATCGTAGAGCTGGTGGAGGTGTGCGCCAACAGAGAGACAGGGAAGCAGCGTGGATGTGCAAATAAAGTACTTGTCAGACATTGACTGTGCTAAACACAAATTCATGACTTATGAAATGACATAGTACAACATTTATTACTTAAAAGCATCCAGAATCTGCTGTCACAGATGTACTCACATATTTAACATGGTGGATTACTTTTTGAGAGCTGAATCAAGTTCTATACTTGCAGAGCGCTTAGAAAGAGCATAAAGCGATTCTACAAAGGCAGAGCAGTGAGAGCCATCCGGCAAATTCCCTCGATATAAATGCATCTTGTTAGACATCATTAAGAGTATAAAGGTCTAAAAACATTAAAGGGCCGAGATAATTCTGCATGAAAGAGAGGCGAGAGCTCATGGGAAAGCTGGTTATGTTAACGTCATTATGCTATCCCAGTTTCATCAAATGACTTCTTTGATGCATCTGGTTCTTGCATAGAATCAATTTTACAGAGTTAATGTGCAAATACAAATCTGATATCTACAGTATTTATTACTATTGTTTCAAATGTATGAGTACTGTATGCTTGTCTATTAGTGCATACAATACAAATACTGTACACATAAAGTGTATTTAATCTTTAATAGGTTCTGAAAAAGTTGTGTACTGTGTATTGAGCATGAATATTTTTTTGACATAATATCAGCCGGCAGGCAAACTCGGTGTGCCTCCAGTTCCTTGGAAAAACTAAAAAAGGAAAGATAGTTACAAGATTTACATATTGTTCACTCTCTTCCTTTTCCTGTATTTCTCATGTTTTCTTGTGTTCTGGAGTGTAATTGTCCATCTGTTTGACTTGATCATGTGGAGGATTCAGTGTGACTTCTCTCATGCAATGTATAATTTATTTATCAAGTGACATTTAAAAAGCTAGAATTTCATTTGCAAGAATCCTATAAATGTTAACACAAAGTCGAGCAGTCACTAAAGGTGCCCTACAGCAGTTATGTAAGACAGTCAAGTCCCTAATGACTCAGTAAAAGTCACTGAATCGCTGAGTCATTGCGCATTACAATGTGTGGGTAAATGTTTAAGACCACATTGCGTTCTAACTTGCAGATAGATATTTTGTACTAGCATATATTAGTGCAAAGTTAACTTTGTATTTAATATAAAAAAGTTATTTAATAAAGTTTTTACCATTTATTCACTGATGAAGTGTGCAAATGAGGTTTCTTTGCCACTAGTGGCACCAAATGGAATAGCAATCTATTTGTTTTAATGGCCTGACTTGGCTTGACATAATAACTTACTTTGGTTCAACTAATGGCATGAGTTTGCCTGTTTGTACCTGTTTGATATGTTTGTTCGAACAGTTGAAGACTGGGAAAGAACTTTAAGTTCAGATGTTATGCTAAGATTAGCTTGGTTGTTGTAAACTGCATAGTTCCAGGCTTTTTATTCTGATTGGATGAACTGTATTTCAGAACTGTTTTACAAATTTTACATTGACATGAAATCAACCCGTCCTCGATGGAAAAACTGTGGGGACATTTCTGCAAAATTATATTATGTTGCTTCTTTCATGTTTTACGGCATTTTTAAAGTGAAATATCCAGTGCATGGTGCTAAAAGTGTGTTCAGTTTTATTCAAAACTGATTGAACGTAAATCTTGTAGCGTTATTTTGGTTGTCAACTTGTCTTACATATTGCGGCAGTTTGAAAATAGAATGTCCAGTGAATGGTGCTGAAAGGTTAATACTAGGTTAATCGCATTTGAAAATAACGTTCACCTTACGTTCAACATTCAACTTACACTGAACCCTAAATCTAACTGCTACTGTTAACAAAAGCAAATGTGAGATAAAAAAAAAAGCATTTTGCTGAAGCAACCATGCTATTTTAGAATGCTTTGAGCTCTTTTATTGTAATTCACAGGACCCGTACCCGAGTGCTCCGCATCGCAAGTACCAGTTAAACTCTGAGCAAGTTTACTATGTTAGAAAAGCCATACATATAGAGCTGGTTTTAAGGTGCAAATGAATTAGTTAACCGCATGAAAATAAGTCTTTATTAATTGATAATCTGCTCCTGTAATCATAATTTGTGGGAAAAAGAGTAAACATTATTGCAATTTTACTGCCACTAGAGTTAATTTTAACTGGAAACTGCAGTGAATTGTACTTATAAGTACGTTTTTGTGGAGGCACGTTTTTCCAGTGAGCCTAGGTTGGATAAAATAGCTGATATAGACAACTGTGACCACACATATTCTATAGATTCTGCCACTTTTGTGTTCTCACCTTACCTACTGTAAAATCGGCTTTTGTGAATTAGCGCTTTCATTAGCATTCTTAAAAGGAAAGGTTTAAGGGCACAAAGTCATGCATAGTTTAACATTTTGCCTATAATTGAAATTCTAGTAGGCCAACGTACCTTTTGCCCAACAGAACCATTAGACCATTATAGGGTAAGGCACAAAATGGTGTCTTAGATCAAGATGACAGATTTCATGTTATGTGCTAATGTGGAGCTCTTTGCCCCTAGCACTTAGCTCCATGAATGTGAACTCTTGACAGCTGTTGCCAGTAATAACACTATACTTACACGACAACAGTAACGGGACAGTTCCCCCAAGCATAATGGTCTGCAGGGGTAGAGATATATTACAGTAAGTCTCATCAATGCTAATAAGCTCCAGAGGGGCTCTCAATAACAATTAGTTTCATCATCTGATCCCCAAGCTCCGTGACACACTCATGAGAAACTTTGACTGCCGTATGCTAACAACTACAGATATGTGTGTGTATGATGTACTGGGTGAAAATACCATGATCATTAGTTGACATTAATGTTATTCTTCTCAGTGTCAGCAGGGTATTAAACAAGATGAATATTTCCTTCAGATTTTGTCTAACCATGATGATCATTTGAAGTTGTAGATAAACAGCACAGAAAGCAGTAAACCTTGCAAATGCCAAATACAATGGGGCACAGAAGTGAGAAACCAGTAGAATACCCTGGTTTGGACCAACGGGTGTTGATATTTCAAAATGTCCTCAGCACCAACTGACTACACTCACTCAGCCACAGGCTATCTCAGATGGATGAATTTTGTGTTGAAAAATGCTGCAGTTGTGTTGTGTTCCTCTGTGTTGTTGACAGGCTGGTCAGGTGTGGGAGGGTGGGAACTCTTGAGGGACAGTGCAGACACCCTGGATAACTATAATTGGCCCCGGGTGAATAGTTGTGTCAGCGGTGGAGGAGCGTGGGAGATGGAAGAGGGCCTTATGGAAGAGATCGAAAGAGCAGGATCGATCACAATTACAGATTCACTCATATCCCAAGTGCTTGTTAATGACTTCATGTGATTATGATGGCTGAGAGGTGGATTGTAGGTGGAGTAGTTTTCAGCTACAGCCAGTGATTGGTTTGACATGTCACTAGCCATAGTTCATCATGATGCCACTTCATAGGATGAGTATGAGTTATGAATAGCGTGCGCTGTCACAAATTAGGCTTGTTTCACTCTGCATATATAAGCAGTGCGTAAGCAAAGCTGCAACCTAACTAACAGCATCTTTGCTGCACGACACAGCTGTGGCTTTATCAGTAACATATCAGTTAATGGTCGATATTACTCATTTAAAGAGAGTAAAGACATTTATAATGTTACAAAAGATTTCTATTTCAATAAATGTTGTTCTTTTTAACTTGCTATTCATACAAAAATCTCAAAAAAAAAAAGAAAAGAAAAGGTATCACTGTTTCCACAAAAATATTAAGCAACAAATGTTTTCAGAATTGATAATAATAAGATTTTCTTGAGCAGCAAATCAGCATATTAGAATGATTTCTGAATGATCATGTGACACTCATGTGATATTTTTCAAAGACATTAAAAAATCTTACAGACCCCAAACTTTTGAACGAGTACATTATAATGTTGTGTAATTTAATTAAGTTTAACTTAATTGTTTTTTGAGACAGTATACAATTTTAATTTCTCCCATTTACTGTTTTACCAAATGGTAGATAGTTAGTGGCAATATTTTGTCATGTTATAAATGCCTATTTCAGAAGATTGTTAATAAATATTTTTGTAGGGCATTTTCTCCAAGGTTTTTAGCAATGCAGAGTCGCGCTGCTTACATGAACAGTGTGAAGACTGTGACCAGTTAATGTGGGTGCCAAAATGCATACATGCTGCTTATGTGTTGGTGTGAAACAGGCTTTAACAGAAGCCGAGAATGAGCTTCTCGCTTGAGCATCGATTTTGGGGAGATAGTCAGCAAAATCAATTTGCCTTTTTTTCTTTTTTCAAAGATCATTTATGTGCCAGAGGTGGAGTGTAAAGTTGTTAAAAGCTGTGAGAGAAGGAGGAAATGAGCAATATTGTCAAGCTGGAGGAACTTCCTGAAGGTTGGCTAAGATCAACTGACAAGCCTCACAGGGGAATAAAATCAAAGCTCGGTTCAACATCAGCTTCAGTTAGCCTAACGTTCTTTAAAATGCGCAGAGCAGTCAGGCATCTCATTTTGAGGAGACTAACCCTTCTATCTCTTTTATCAGCAAGTTTAACCTACACAACAATTACCATGCCACTTTCCTTATGATGACTAGCATCTCTGGCTGCTTTGATGTGTAAATGAGCGGAGGTCGTTTTTCCCCCCTCCTTCCCAATCGCAGAGTATGTTTACATAACGCAGAGCGCTGGGAGCCAATGAGAGGCAGCGTGCCAGTGCTGCCAAGAGAGGACCGATAGATCTCAGTGTCTGATCTCCGCTTAGCCATGGGCACTGAGAGGCGGTGGGAGAACCCGGGAATACATTATCCACTCAGGGAATTTTAAAGAGGGGGAGAAAGGTGGAGGATGGAAGAGAGTGAGAGATAGGTGGGGGGAGGGCGGCTGTTGGGATGGGAAGGAAGAGGGAAGATTCCCACAGACCACTTGGCCGGATTCACCCACCCAACCCCCTCACTCACTCTCTCTTTCTCTCTTCGCCTTTCACTTCCTCACTGTATAAGTTGCTCCATCCAAGTGCTCACTAATGTACTGTACTTTTGTCCTCAATTCGCAGTTTGCTTTTGCTTTATTTATTTACCCTAACAGGAACGCTGCAATCCGCTCAAGGTCAAACTCACTTAAGTACCTCCATCTGTATTACGTAACCCCAGTAAATATTCTCTTTGTTTCTTATGCCTGACTCGAATACTAAAGCGTGTACTAAGTTGTGCATGCTGATTTGGAAAGTTAGAGAGGAATCTCATCTGGCACAGCTGATTGAAGTTTAGCATCGCATCTTATTCGATTTTAAATATTTCATACACATAGTCTGATTACTGGTGCGTGGATACCACGGCTTCATTAATTACACTGCTGAGAAGAACTGCGTTGAACAACGTTTGTTTTCATTTGGGTACAAGTTGGATGGCACTAGTTTGGTGTTGGTTGTTGGTGGTTGACAAAAGTAGCCTTGCTGGTTAAGCTAGTGGAAATTCCTGTTTGGTAAGGGTTTATTTGGTTAGCATAGCCCAGTTAGCCCCTGGTTGTAGATCTCTGAACTACACCATCTGGGAGCAAAAAAATAAATAAAAAATAATAATAATTCTCCATTGAAGCCTATTAAGTGATGTATTCTTACAGAATATTTTATTCGCAAGCAACACATAAATTGTTAATATTTTTCCATAGTAGTTTTTTTTCTCCTCCAATTTTTAGTATGGTCCAGATTCAGAAATGGCACATTTTAAATCTCATACTTCCAAGGAGCTCTATATCAGCCGAGAAACTGCCATTAAGATGAATGGGAGTGCTAACAGATAGCTTTCTTTTAGGATCTTGACCAGGGTTTTCAGCAGTAATCTTTTATTTTATTTTTAATATGATAATTTCCAGCTATATTAAAAGATGTTTTTATACATTTTTTATGAAAACCTTGAGGAAATTTAGTAGAGAGTATTTGCAGCCAGTGTTGTTTCTAAATATTCTTAGTTCAATAAATAATATTTAGGGATTTGTGAGGAAAAAAGTTAATAAAAATCATTAGACTGTGTGCATCCGTACATAGTTTTTTTAATTATTATTATAAAATGTATATCAGCTCTAGTTTAGGCTATGACCTGTGGTTTATCTGTACATGGGTGTGACTCTCGTTGTTTTCTAAATCACTTGAAACCTGAAATCCTGAGTGAGGATAATGTGGCTAGAACGTGCCGTAGTGGGATGAAAATAAGTGTGTCAAAGTGCAATACTTATCCCAGACCTCGATCATTTGCTGGACACAGACCAAACCTCAGACACAGCATAGTGCCAGGGACCCGGGAAATCAATCGATGTGACAAACTGCTCGCCATCTGTTTAGGAGTGTCTTTCCCCTTTGAAACCACCTGCCGAGGGGCGTTGATCTCAGAGACTTGGGCAAGATATCATTAACATTATTTGTGGATTATGCCAAGCATTAGCATTATTTAAAAAAACACAGTCCTTTTTGGTTCTTTTCAAAGCGTGATAGCATGGTATTTTGGACATGGTACTGTTGTATTATCATTCGCGAGTTTACACTTACATACAATTAGAGGGAGTAAAGTTTAATGCGTATTCGGCGTGCTGTCCGGGGGGAGGGCTCCGAGCTCGGAATTCGGCCCGAACCCAGAGTACTCCCCCCGTATGTAAATGGTTAGGACTAGAAGAGTGGAGAAGGGGTGGTGGAGGGATGCTGCTAAACTGTCAATGGATTGAGGTGAGACTGCTGAATCTATACATCTCTTATCATTGATTCCTGAGTGCTCTCCACCCGTGTTAATTATCTGAACGTGCTCCTCCCGAACTTTGTTAATAAAACATAATTTGTTGTTTTTTATACATTTTGCAATAGTTTTATATATTTGCTGACTTATAAACATGTACTGTGGCATTACTATGGTAGAGTGATGGTAACAGATGATAATACAAAATGATTAATATGTTATTGTCATGAAATTTTCTAAATGCCATGATACAGTGATGTAAAAAGCTAATACTATGGTACTTTGAAACATACCAATAATACCATGGTACCATTATTTAAGGAGTTTAACAACTAAAATAAACAACTTTTATGATTTATATTCACACAAAATCTGTTGCTCCATCAATGTTCAATACAAACATAATTTCTTTTCCTGCAATCATACACTATATGGGAGTAGTGAAAAGCATTTTTGCCTTTAGCCCCCATGTACCCTATATCATGCCATTACCATGATATTTTGGTCAGATTACTGTGGTATGATACTATGACATGTTACCGTGTTTTTGTAAACCCCTGCCATCCTGCGTTCCTCACCTCTAATGTAGCGGAAAATATCATCAAGTTCTGTCATTCTTTCAAACCAAAGCCTCATTGTGTTTCTCAGTCATCTATCCATTGAGTGACCGAAGAAATGAAGAGTGAAGGAAAAGGAAACGAGCTCAGCGGGCATTATCAGAGTGTGTCGTAATTAAATCAGCATTATTTAATGCTATTCAGCTATCCTTCAGAGGCCCTAGAGAAGTCCCGAGAATATATCAGTGTTACAGTATTAACCATCCTCCTTTGCTGAGCTCTTATGCCTATCTGTCACTGTCCTGTTTTCAAGTAGCACACAGCAGCACTTCTTCCTCACAGGTGTGAGTTAGGAGATAGCAGGACACCACTTAATTCAGATGTTTCCCCTCACAGTTATCTTGCTGTGATCAATGCAACATGACAGTGCTGCTTTTATCAGGGGTATTTATAGGCCAGACCTTGGTGGTCCGTCCCTTCCCCTGACACTGCAAACTCATTAAGGGCCAATCAGAGAGCTTCCACACCTAAGATCTAGTCTCATGGTAAGTGAAAAACCGTGTCTGTATCTTTGCGAGCCTGTCTGTCACCTGACTGTCCTCGCGGTATGATCATGAGAAGGATCTGGAAGGACTGAAAGGACTCAGTTCATACCGCAAAGTGTTAGTCAGGCATGAATTGCTTCAAACTGATTGAATGCTTCATTGAAGAAGATAATTCCTGACATGTCACCCTCACGGCTCAATCCTACAGAGTCAAATGTTTGTTGCTTCAAAATAGTTCCTGCTTTGTTTACTTAAGGCCTATTACATATGCAGGTTTTAGATACAATAGCTCATTCACAAACCAAGTCAAGCAGTTAATTAAAAATCAACAAAGACTCTTTACATTTAGAGTCGCACGTAAAGTGCTAAACATTACATATGTTAGCTTCGGCTAATCCACATTGTAGGGCTATTGCAACATTATGTGGTTATCCCAACTCGGTTGTAATGCTACTGTCACCGCATGCCAAACATCCACTCTTTTTACGCTTCACTTTATAGGCTATTTAACAGGAGGAGAAGGATCGTCCCTTTTTTAGTCTAATTAGCTAATGGCACGGAACAAGGCAGCGAGGGGCTAAAGGAAGGAAAATAGGATAAGAAAAACAGCAGAGCTAGCAGAGCTAATTAATGAACTTCAAAAGAAAATATTAAAAGTGAGTGAAACCAGGAGCAACAGTTTGGTTAAGTGAATAATTAAGCAGAAGTGCTTACCCTGGTGCTGAATTTCTTATTTTTGGGGTGAAAAAAAGGAAAGATATACTCCACCAGGCTTTGTGTCTACATTGTTGTTAGCATCAGTTTTAACCCAAGGGGCTCAGTAGCTGTTCAGCAGTTAGCCTTGCATCCCGCAACACTCTTCTGGCCGATGGCTAAACTGTTGGGAGAGAAATTTAAATTCACACCAGCTAATGCTCGAAAGTCACCTACTATGGCTAAATAATATAAAATTATGTTTGTCAAGCTTTTTATTTGAATGACTGTCTTTCGTTGACCTTGATAGAACTAAATATGAAAGTCAGCGGGTTCTTTTGTTCTTGAGTCACCTCTTTGACAGCTATTCCCCTGTGCTTGCGTGTGAAACATCAAAAATTGATGTTTGTAAGAGGACTCTTTTATTTTGAGCTGATGCCCCAAGACATAGCCCTTCATTCTGTACTTTTGGATTGCAGTAAGCAGTCCTTTCATTCAAACAAAAGGAAACAAAGCATTGACCCTGTAATGTAAGTCAAGAGGAAGCTAGTCGAGCCGCTGTTAAGGTGATTGAGGTGAAGATACTAAATGAAACTAAGAAGTGACTGATAAATTATTTTGTTGAGGAAACTCAAAATGAAAAAAGATGTAGAAAAGATTATGCCAATTGAATTACCAAATCATTTATCTACGTAGAACATGTTATGTTATCTAGCATAACACAACAACATAACATATAATGCATAAATAAATGCCTAAATTCTGTACTGTTCTGTTCAAGTTGTTCATTTAGTGTATTTAAGCCCTTAGCTTTGTTTATGATGGAAGTGGTTGTTCGTTGTGTTTGATTCCTGTATTCTCCTGCGTATTTTCCAAGTAAAGACTTTATTATTTTATTTCCCGTGCCGTGCAATTATTACAGCTACCAACAACTCCTGACAGTAACATAACAACATAACCCTAAATTCAGAAGCATCTTTCCTATTATATTATATGTAGACAAATTAAGTTGATGCTATGTTTTATGTTATGTAAGTATAACATAACATACCCCTAAATTCATTCCTTCAGCTCGGAAGCACCTTTCTGCAAATATTATCTTATATGTATATAAATTGTCATGTTTTATGTTATGTTCTGTTATGTAACATAATGTAAACATTCAGCTCAGAAACATCTCTCTGCTTAGATTATCTTGAATCTAGTTTTTGTATTCTGCTTGTATAAGGAGTACAAAATAAAAAAATACCATTTGGAGTCTCAAGGCAGCGATTTGTTCATTTGCTTTAAAATTAGGCTGTTGCAGGAGCCTGTTTTTCCCTGGAGTATGTACCTATTTCAAGAGCTCTACGAGGGTCAAGGTTTGGTCAGTGGAGGAGAAAAATAGCGTCCTCGTTTAAACAAGAGCAACTGCCACTTTAGAGCACTGTACTGGCAATTTAGAGATTAGCCAAACCTCCCACAAACTGCTGTAGTTATAGCTCCAACACTCTAGAGACAGAGTCCCCATCTACAATAAACAGAGATAACTAGCAAAATTATTCACACTTTAATAGGGCGGTTGACATGACACATTGCATCAGAGTCCTGCTTTCTTTCCAATTGTGCCGGTTTGTGGCCTCATATTAATTGAGACACTACATGGAGAATTTGTTTATACAATGGAGTTATACTGTGTGTGTGTGTGTGTGTGTGTGTGTGTCAGTGTGTGCATTTGTCAGTGTGTGCGTTTGTGTGCGTGCATGTGTGTGTTTGTGTGTGTGCATGTGTGTGTTTGTGTGCGTGCATGTGTGTGTTTGTGTGTGCGCGTGTGTATATAGTACTGTGAAAAAGTCTTAGGCACTTTAGCATTTTCACCATAAAATTTTTTTTTAAGCCATATCTTTTGCTATAGTTTGTCAGTACGAAATATCAGTTTACATTTCCAAACATTCCTTGTGCCATTAATTGTAGTAATCCAGTGAGATTTTTGTATGCACGAGAAGTTTAACAACAGCCGGTTGTGCTCCACACGGGGATCTATATATATATATATATATATATATATATTTATGTATTAGGGCAATCGATTTAACGTGTTGATGTAATGAATTAATTATGTAAAAATAAGGTGTTAAAATAATTGAACGCACTGTATTATATATTAAACATTTATTTATATTATATTATAGGCCTGTTATATTTGTCAACAGTGATTTATGCTACTTTTTGTGTGTGTGTGTGTGTGTGTGTGCGTGTGTGAGTTTGTTGCTATTGTTGCTGCAGCTGTTGAAGGACTAGAAGATTTAATTTAGCTGTTTAGGTCCTTAAAGCACTCAGTATTCTGATCACTTTCTATACCACCTCTCAAGTTTGTAGCCTTGTGCCTCTGTGTTAAATTGACCGTTCTGTCTCAGACCAGTCATGCATTTCAGTAGTGAGGACAGCTTTCCACAGGAGCCCTCCTGATTAGAGCCAGTCAAAGAAGAGTCGATGGAGGGTGAAAGCAGAGCAAAGTACTGTTTAGAGCGTATACACATTCATCTGGAGTTTTTTGAGGCTGTTCGGACCGTGCCGTATGGTCGCTCTTTTATGTGTGCAGCACGTTCTCATTTGCAGCAGAAGGGGGGGCTGGTCTGGTCAGTTGTCTCGCAAGAGATGGATCTCCCAAGAGCTCTGGTCTGAAACCGATTTTTCAGCTATGTTTATGGGACAAAAAAAGAGAAATGGGGAAAGCGGTGAATTGTTTCTAACTGGCAGGACTGCTGAACACATGCTGTATTTGTTGATTAATGCTCTGAAAAAGGCAACAGATGGTAATGTTTTGCATCTGTCAGAGCAATTACAGAATCAATCAACCTACCCCGACCTTCACTTCAAATAGTCCTAATTTATTTATCATCAGTGGCATAAGGGTTGCATATCGAAATTTGTTATATTTATTGAAGTTGGTTTACTTCTTGAGAGTGATAAAGGTCTGTTGTAGCAAATAAAGCCATATTCCAGACATAGTCATATTTACTTCATATCTCATTATATTATCTCACCTATAAAAGAGGTTTCTGTTCTTACATTTTCAATGTTTTCCAGATAAGGTGCAAGGCGGTTACTAAATCGGTAACGCTTCCTTTTACAGGAGAGTACTTACGTGTACTTACAGTGTACTTACCTAGAAAGTACTGGCTAATATAAGGTAAGTACATGGGTTAGGGGTAGGTTTAGGGGTAGGTTCAGGGTTAGTACCTAGTTATTACCCAGTAATTATAATTACTATAATAAGTACATAGTAAGTACATGGGTAACAGGACTGTAAAAGGAAGCATTACCACTAAATCATCTGGTAGATATTGCTGCTTTATACAATCATGGTTTCAGTTGGCAACTTGGCACATGAACTTGCTCTTTGGGTCTGCTCCAGTTTCTGGAAGTTTTTCATGTATAATTTCAGGTTTGTGTTGGATTTTGGAGTCGAGTCACAGGGTCTCGTTTATGGGCCATGTTCGGGCTTCAGCTCGTCTGTGTGGATCTGTGCAGACTCCTCAGCAGTCACCTTCACCGAGCTAGTCTTCTGCATGTAAAGGCAATCAGGATATTCATTCTCTCTCCATCCGCACAAATCACAATCATGTTGTAAAGTGGGTGATGATGGCTGTCAGGTGAGCTGCATGTAGGGGCACGGCCTCATTGGAGTCCTGTCAGTGGAGAGAAGAGGCCCTTTCACTCAGTTTTCATCCACTGTGGGAATTCAAGAGTCTTGTTTAGTTTCAGGCACGAGTGTAAAATCCACTCCACGACAGCTCTGAGCCCAGCTTCATCTGTAGGACTCTCACGGAGAGGCTGAGTGTCTCCTCTGTGGACAGCTGTCCAGCATCATTAGGCTTCCTCCATCAGGGAGACACTGTGGATCACCTCTGCAGGTGAAGTGAGACGAGACTCAAAACCTCTCAGTTCCCTTCAGCAGAAAGCCTTTGTTCACACTGCACACAAATCCGATTTTGTTTTCAAATCCGATCTGATCCGTCCGCACTGTCGTTTAGCAAGTGATAAAATCTGATCCGTCTGTTCAATATCCACTGAATCACTATCTGTTTGCTACAGCGTGTAAGCGTCAGAACAAATATAAGAGACTTTCATTTAAAACGACTGAGAATAACTGTCAGTGTTAAAGGAGAGGACACAAAACTGGAAATTGTACCTCTGCTCATGTCCATAATGACATCTTGCTGTGATGCTGAACTCACAAGGAATATCGTGTGCCTAAAACTGCTGACTCTATTTCTCATTCACTACTCACTACATAATGAATGTCTCACAGTTCGATATATGATGAAACAGTGCGCAAAAAGTATCTGAGCTTCAATAGTGAATACTTTTTATTCTGTTACATGCATTGGCATGTACTGAATAATAAAAAAAAAACTACTTGACACCTGATCTGACCACTGAGACTGGAATATCTGGAATCAGATTGCAAAAAATAAAAATAAAACAAAATCACATTTTAATCGGATTTCAAACCACATATTGGATCAGGTTTGTAAACATCGATTCAGAACTGGGTTTGCAAACACATTTCATGGTTTTTGGTGTAGATTAGACTAGATTGAATAAATTAATAAAAGTAATAATAATAAGGTTAATTAATAAAGTCAATTAACCCCTTTCGGGGGTATTACAAGTGTATTACAATATACATTACCTTTCAAACTTTGGGGTTGAGACAAGTTTTTAAATATTTTTGAAAGAAGTCTCTTATGCTCACCATATGCACAGAACCCGTTTTGATATTCCACTGCGCTAGACGAACGTGTTTGACCCCCGTGCTTGTGTCTTTTGCAGTGTCTCATGCATGACACAGTGCTCTAAAAACACGGCTCTCAAGTTCAAAGAAGTTAAACTTTTACAATACGAGTCTCAAGACCTTGTGTGTGTGTTTTTTCTCTCGTCCCATTGACCTGCCTCTCATGCTTTTACCCTCAAAAAAACACATTCTGTGTAAATAGCCCACAAGGCTGCATTAATTGGATCAATGATACAGTAAAAAAAAGTAATATTGTGAAATATTATTACAATTTAAAATAATTTTTCTATTTTAAATTTTTTTTTATGCATTCCTGTGATGGTAAAGCTGAATTTTCAGCATCATTACTCCAGTCTTCAGTGTCACATGATCCTTCAGAAATCATTCTACTGTAATATGATGATTTGCTGCTTAAGAAATATTTCTTATTATTACCAATGTTGAAAACAGTTGTGCTGCTTAATATTTTTGTGGAAACAAACCCTTTCTTTCAGGATTCTTTGGCGAATAGAAAGTTTGAAGAACAGCTTTTTTTTAAAACAGAATTTTTTTGTAATAATGTACAAAAGTCACTTCTGATCATTTTAATGAATCCTTGGGGGAAAAAAATCTTACTGACCCCAAACGTTTAAACCAGGGGTCTCAAACTCAACTTAACTGGGGGCCGCTGGAGGTAGAGTCTGGGTCAGGCTGGGCCGCATCAAGTATTCCACAAAAAATAGTATTCAAGTATTCCAAAAGAGGAGCACAACTGATCCAATCTTCATGTCCTTCTGACAGTTGAAGTTCATTTTCCTTATACACAAAATCTTTGTGATACTTCATTTTACAAACATTCTTTTTCTTTTCCTTATAACACATATTTGTGATACTTATATTTGCTTATGTCCTTTTTATTTTCTTTATACAACACATTAATGATATTGGATGTTTTTTGGAAGGCACATTTCCTTTTATTATACTTAGAAAAACGATTATTGCTTTTGAAATACAAATATTTGCAGTCATGTCTGCCCGTCTTAGGGCCTGTTCACATATCGCGTCTTTTGCGCGCTCAAGTTCGTTATTTCAAATGTAGGTGCGCGGAATGCGCGCTCATAATGGAAGCGACGCGGTCGTGGTGCGACGCGCTCTTTTTTTCCAAGCGCGTGCGCGCCGCATCGAGATAAAAATATCTCAACTTTTCAGAATGCCACAAGCGCACCGTAGCTTAGCAACGACAGACGCCTACGGAGCGCAACCGCCCAAGCGCTTTGGAGAAAGGAGAACGCGGCGCGCCTAGCGTTTTCTACGCGTTTTTGGGCGCTAAATGTGAATTCAGCCTTATTTAATTATTTCTACACATGTATAGTGTCTCAGGCAAATTACTGACTTTGCACAAATCAAAGCAAACCTTCTTATCAACCTGCTGGACACATACAAGCTCAAAATGATTATTCTCACATTGTTTTAGAGCAGGGGTCTCCAACACTTCGCTCGCGAGCTACCAGTAGCTCGTGGCATGTTCACATATCGCGCTCACATATTTTGCTTGCTCAAGTTCGTTATTTCAAATGTAGGCACGCGGGAAGCGCGCTCATAAGCGACGCGCTCATTTTTTCCAGGCGCAGTAAGTTTGTACTTCGCGGTTGTCTATGACAACTATTGACAACAAACCCACCGTAAGCTGTCATGAGACTATTTATGGTAGCCCAAAAGGGATAAAAAATATATATATATATATTTTTAAAACGCGGCACACGCAACGACGGGCCGCACTAACATTAAACTTTAATGTCAAGTATAGGGGGCCACAAAATATTACCCCGCGGGCCGCGAGTTTGAGACCACTGGTTTAAACGATAGTGTACAACATAGACATAGCTTTGGATTTGTACTAATTTGCTTTGTCCTTTTTTTCCGTTGATGGATTTTCTTATCCATTATTACCGTTTCCTTCTAAAGGATTCATCAAAGGCCCAAATGACTCTTGACAATTTACAGACAAAAAGTTCATGACATAATCCATTTTGTAGTCTAACAATAAGACACTTTTGGACTGCTTCTGTTTGACTTGATGCTCTAAAATTCATTCCATGAGAAAAGAATAAAAAATTATGCGTTTTTTCATGTCCTGCCCTCTTTAATAAGTTACACAGAAGCCAAAGCTTTGGGTCCTGCCTCCAATATCATGCAAAAGAGCAGACAAATCTCCTGGTTGTGACTTCCGTACGTGAAAGCTCATAATTTCACGTTTAAAATGATTACGGCCCCTGCGAGGCTGCACAGGCTCCCCGCTGGCATGTCACTCCCTATTCGGTGCCGTGGCTAGCCGTGCAAACCGAGCTGCCTAACAATGAGTCAAATATTAGGACCGACACTGCCTGTGGTAAGATGCCACACTCCCGATCCGGTAATTGTATTCAAAAGTATTATTTCTTCCCATGGAGATGCTGCAGTATCCCTGCTGTGTTTCTGTCTGAGCGGAGGGGAATAATGAGGCCGGCTGTATATGCTGCAAGGAGGCTGTGGACGGCCTTCATCATCAGGATGGGTCGCTCCCTCCAGAGCCCAGGAGCCTGGCTGCAGATCTCTGCCATTGTGACCAGAGGCAGAGTTACGATCCAGACGCCATCTATCATACAGCAGCTTGCTAAAGCAGTCAATGGCCCTGATTAATCACTTCGGCCAAGCATTGCTATAGGAGGACTGATTGAGTCTGGATATTAGGGCTTTATTTTATTTTTTTACGCCCTCCATCAATGCCACATAATAGATTAGATTGCATAGTGCCTGAATTCAGTCACTCGCTGTGATGTGTGTTGCAAAGTCATTTAGAATCTTTCTAGAAAATGTCAGTAATTGCTCAATGAAATATTAAGAGTGTCCACGATAAAAGAAACGTAAAATCTCAATACACACTTGCCAAGTTCTTAGAAATGCTCTCGTGTTGGTTTCGGTTTGAAAAGCTTTATACACCATTTTCTAGGAAATTTTCAATTAACGACTTTAAAAATGTCATGTGGTGTGATCAAGTAAAGAGAAATAACATATTTTCCTCAAACCTTACATGTGTACACACATGTGACACATTTTATTGATTATTTAAAATATATACAGTGGTGGCCAAATTATTAGAACGGTAAGATTTTTTAATGTTTTAATGGAAGTCTCTTCTGCTCACCAAAGCTTCATTTATTTGATCCAAAATACAGCAAAAACAGTAATATTGTGAAATTTTAAAAAAACTGTTTTATATTGGAATATATTTTAAAATGTAATTTATTCCTGTGATCAAAGCTGAATTTTCAGCATTACTCCAGTCTTCAGTGTCACATGATCCTTCAGAAATCATTATAATATGCCGATTTGCTGCTCAAGAAACATTTATTATTATTATCAATGTTGAAAGCAGTTGTGTACAATTTCTTTTCAGGATTCTTTGATAAATAGAAAGTTCAAAAGAACAATATTCACAATATTACTGTTTTTGCTGTATTTTGGATCAAATAAATGAAGCCTTGAGCAGAAAAGACTTCTTTTAAAACATTAAAAAATCTTACCGGTCTAATAATTTTGGCCACCACTGTATATATTTAATAATATTGACATTTTTATTACAAAGAAAATATATAAATAACAGTTTTTAAATATTTAATATTTTAAAGTATTGAAAAGTATTTTTTCTTTGCAAATGTCATTATTTATTCATAAATATAATTTAGCCTTGCCTTGTCATAATGTCATGAGGTCAAAAGATCTGATGATTTTTAAGACATTTATTGACCTTGACACACAGCCATAAGGCCTTCTCTATGATATCGCTTGTTATCATTTTGATTGTGCTGATTTAAAATGATGCATCAACCTTATGAAGTACCCTGGAAACAGCAGCCGTGTTGACATCATCGTGGAGGCTAGATTTGGCTCTCTCATCCAGCATGGCTGTCATTTGGGCAAACTTGTTCAGAATGGCAGCACTCTCTCTCTCGCTGTCCCTTTCTCTTTCTCTTTTGGCAGCGTCAGTACATCCTCGCTCCTCTTGACATAACAAGGTCCGGTTCCCAAGCCCCTGCATCAGATGCGGGCAGCAGATAGCCCCAGCGATAAGTGGCTTTTCTCCTCTCTTTTATCTCGCATGGAAGAGCTTTGCCTTGGAGCTTTGCATTCACAACATTGTGGCAGCCCTTTGCTTTTCCATATCATTAAAAGCCCCCAGTGTCTAGCAGGGCTGGCATGATGGCAAAAGGCCTGCTTGTGGCAAGAACACAATAAGTGGGGCTGGAAAGCCTCCAGAATCACATCGTACCGAGCCGCGGCAATGGCTCACAATGTGTAACGCAAGTGTGTGTAATGCCAGAGTTTCGGCTCCACCACCTTTGGATTTACAGCAGTGTGTGCGTGCATGTGCCTCAAGTGATCCTTTGGTACAAAGACTCGGGGAAAAAAGTATGCAAGACTTCCTGCGAGGCTTAAAGAAATGCTCACATGCTGCCATCTTCACTATTAATAGCAAAATTTGCTGATTTCGTGTGCGTGTGTGTGAAATGTTTGTAGAAATGCATTATTTATGTTTTGTTTGTTTTTTACCAAACAAAGTCATTTTGAATATTTCTAAGTGGTTTACATAGAATTAAATTACTTTAACCCGCCAAAGCCTGATGTCTACTTTGGTGGAAATCCATTTTTAACCAATCATGTGCAAACCACCATGGATGATGACCTTTGACCCTTACCTATAACTCTAAATGTCTGTCTGACTTTATGTCATTGTGTATTTGTAGCAATTTCAATTTAACATGACTGATGAAAGTTGTGAAGTATTCTATTATACTGAAATCTCTCAAAACACATTATTTTGATAAAAGAAGAAGAAAATTGAGATTAATTATTTTCTTGTTCACAAAGAAGTTTTTTCTCCTTTGGGATTGAATTATTTATGCATTAGAGGGTTAAAAATATTTAGAAGTTTTTCTACCAGCGCATTTATGTCCTTCACAAAGCTTGTGTGCAACGTTTACAATTTTCTCAAATGTTGTTTACCAGAATATGAATGTTCAGCTCCGGTATTGTTGCATATTTTCTCCGATTGTGACAGTTTAGATCCATCGAGCTCTCTGTCTAAAAGCAGCTTCAGATACTTGAATGTGAAGATCTTCTGAATATCAAAGTTGTAAGAGACAAAGGGAAGACGACAGCAGGTGAATGAGGAGCGGCATGCTGTGAGGAACTGAAGAGTGTTTGTTTAGAATTCTCCATGATGCTCCGCCTATTTGGGAAAGCAGGGAGATGTGCGTGTGTGTGTGTATGTACATGAGAGAGAGATCTTTTGATATTTCTGAGCACGAGTGTCAGTCTGTTTATGATTCAGCTGTCTCCTCATCATGTCTGTTAACACTTGCCCCCCCCCCCCACCTCCCGAACCACCGTCGGGAATAAAAATCCATTTATTGTGCAATCCCGTGTTTGCCGTTAGAACCAATCAGCGGTTATTTTTAATGAGGTTATGGAAGCCACTGTAAATTCACAGATCGATATTTCACCATGAACCATAAACAAGTTCCCGATGTGCTTCGGGAGAGTTTGAGAAGGTCAGACTCAACAGGAGAAATGTGTTCCTGGAAAGATTGTGAAGGATGGGTTTCACGCACACACACAAGGTTGCGATCCCTCAACATATGCTGGGATGTTCTGCTCAAACTGATATATGTCCCCCCTCGGTAATCTGTTCATGCTTGATTAGAAAGAAATATCTCCGCAGCGTTTATGTTGAAGGTCAGGAGCTCCAAACTTTCTGGAGATTTATTCCTTTTGATAGTATAAACAAGTGATTAGACAAACAAGTCACTTGGACTTGTTTGAAAGGACCTAAAATACATTTGTCCGCTTAATGTAAACGTGGGTGAAGAAAGATGGAATTGAGGTAACAGTTTGGGAGTGTGGCTAATCTACAACAGGTGGACCCGATTTAGACTGTGAGAGCTGAATTACAGTAACATATCCAGAGATGTTCCGCAGCATGGAAGTAATTTACGGCACGTTTTATGGTTTACGTTTTGTGACTGCGGGTATTTGTGTGTGTGTGAGATTGTGACTGCAAACATCTGAAAGAGCCATTAACAGAGGGCAAAACAAGCTGCCTTTTGGAAAGGCACTTGATGTGGGCTGTACTGTGAGGAAATCACTGTGCCAATAGTTTGTCTTGTTAAAGGACAGACAGGCAGGTGCTGTAAAGGGCAGCTTGTATAGATGAGAGCACAGGACCTCATTCTGAACACTGAAGGCAAATGGACCAGTTCCTGATGGTCCTTCCTCGCTTACAGAGGTGTGAGTGCTTTCTGCTGTTTTCACTTAGATACATGTCAATCTATAAAAAAAAAGGAAGGTTTATATGTGGCACAAGGACACTTTTAGAAAATATTGTGCTCTTGGTTAAATTTTGGTTATTCGTTGCAGTTTGAAAAATGATTGTCTTGTTTTGGTTTCCAGTACAAATTTCTAAACATTCATGAAACAAAATGCATGCATGGATGCAACTCACGAAAACATGTTTTGGTCATATTTCACCCTAAAAGAAAAGAAAAGAAATACACACACACACACACACAGACCGAGTATATATTCAAAAGTTTGGGGTCAGTAAGATTTTTTGTTTTCTCCTATGCTCACCAAGGCTGCATTTATTTGATCAAAAACACCTTTTTTATTGTAATATATCTTAAAGTGTAGTTTCTTCCTGTGATGGCAAAGCTGAATTTCTTTAAAAGTCTTTAGTGTCAGTCACATGATCCTTCAGAAATCATTATAATATGCTGATTTGGTGCTCAAGAAACATCTCTGATTATTATCATTGTTAAAAACAGTTGTGCTGCTTAATATGGAAACCATGATAAAAAAAAAATCCAGGATTTATAGAAACTAAAAAGTTCAAATGTAGGGCATTTACTTGAAATAGAAATCTCTTGTAACATTATAAATGTCTTTGATGTCACGTTTGATTAGTTTAATGCATATATGAAGTGTATATTTAGCACGTGTGTGTGTGTGTGTGTGTGTGCGTGTGTGTGTGTGTGTGTGTGTGTGTGTGTGTGTGTGTGTGTGTGTGTGTGTGTGTGTGTGTGTGTGTGTAGATGTTTTACATTTGAGTTTACAAGCTTTGTTGTTCTTTTAAAATTCACTACTGTAATACAAACACAAAAAATAATGCTTTTATTTGTATTAATTAAAATCAGTACAGTAAATACTCCCATGCTGTATAAACACTGCAATTTAAAATAAATCCATTGCATTAGTGACATTTTTTGCATTATAATAATAATGCAATAATTATTGATGGTACAATAATTTGAATTATTTGTATCATGCAAATATGATAAAAGATGACCCTGACATATCCATGCCAAACAAAATTGCTTTAAGGCAGTCAAAAAAATATATATTTAAAAAGTGTCTTGTCTTGTTCCAGTTGGCACATTTGTTACTTGTTTTAAGCATAAAAACCTCAATAGGCCTACATCTATTGTTTTATTTTTTATTTTGTCAACAGCAATTTATTTTTCAGTCAAAGGCATATACTCGCAGGACTCTGACAACACATACTGTCACACACATTCGCAGCCTCTGTAGGTCACACTGACTTTCAAACTGATTCACTCATGCTATCTTTTGCCTTTCCACCCGTTCTCTCTCCCTCTCCCTTCTTTTTTCTTACGCTCTGAGAGCTGCATTCTCATGAAACGCACACAAATGCGAAGCATGAAAAATTATTTTATGGTGCCAGTGTGGTTCAAAGCTTGGATTAAGGGTGGAATTTAATATGAAGTTGATGATTTATATGACAAGCTCAACTCGCTGACTAAATTTGTGTTTTTCGTGAACATAATCAACATTTTCATTGATAAATGTTGCTACTGCACTAACCCAAAAATATGAACAAAGGCAAAACTAAGTTGTTTTTTAAGAGGTCTATTTTAGGCCCTAGTCAAAGATTTTTTTTTTCTCTCATTACAGTATTACAGCGAGAGTTTGGTTTTCTGTGTGTTCTGGTTTGCCATTCTCTCTCTGCATAATGGTGACCTAGATAGAAAATATGCATTGTGGTTATTCATTCCAGCTTATTCTGTTGTGTTCCCTGTGATTTTCTGCCCAACAGATTTAGCCTTTGTGTGTTAAACATCGTTCTTTGCTGCTGTATGGTTTGAATGGAGGCCAAATAAAGCACTGAACTAAAGAATATTTCAATTGTCCCTGTAACAGGAGTTATGTCAGTCATCCTAATCTAATGCTCTGACTCTCCTTTGCAGGTTCTGGCAGGGCGAATACACGGTGGCCGTGAGCATCAACGACTACCTGGATGTGTACTGTCCGTACTACGAGAGCCCTCAGCCTCACAGTCGCATGGAGCGCTACATCCTTTTCATGGTTAACCACGATGGTTACCTCACCTGTGAGCACCGCATGAGGGGCTTCAAACGGTGGGAGTGTAACCGGCCCCAGAGTCCCGACGGACCCCTGCGCTTCTCTGAGAAGTTTCAGCTCTTCACCCCCTTCTCGCTTGGTTTTGAGTTCCGGCCTGGGCACGAGTACTATTACATATGTAAGTGTGTGCGTTTTTCCATTGTGTGCACGTTTCAGAAGTGGCATGTGGTAAACTTCTAAAATGAGAAGTCAAAGTCGACTCAATGTTGCAGTGGTTCTCAACCTTTTTGACGCTCCATTGTAACAGTCCCCAAAAGTTTTCCAAGGCCTAACACTTCTAGTTTCTGTAAATTAAATTTTAGGATTCCAGAAGATTTAAATACTGAATGTTCTTAAACCAGTTATACCATTGTGATTCACTGGATAAGGATTAGGATGTTTTTACTCTCAATTACTCGGTTTGGTTCCTCCATATATTTTTGATCTTCTTTCATTTTATCATACATCCAGACACCTCAGATCAACCAGTAGTTTATGGTTGATTGTTCCCAGGACACGTCTTAAACTGAAAAGCTGCTCCACAGCTCTGGAATTATCTGCTACTTTACATTAAATCAACATAAGATGATTTTAAATCCCCCATCTATTTATTACTGCATATAGTCATAGGTAGGTGCAGTAGTATACTTTGTACATTGCATGTGATTGTTTTGTTTTCTAGTTTTAATATTATTTTCTTAAAGAGCATATTGCAGGTAAAAAAAAAAATCTAAATTAATATATAACCTTGTATGAAAATACCATATGAAAAGGTAATGCAGGATTTAAAATGTTTTAAAACGACATAAGGGCACTAATTTAGTAGATAAAGTGAGCGTTTCTTGGACTGCTCGTAAAAACGGCTTTTTTTTCAACATCGCGTCATTTTACGTCACGCTAGGGAGCCTCAGCCTCGCCTCAGTGCAGAGCAGGCTGGCATTCAGTGAGAGCGCCCGTGAGTCAGTGTGTTTTCGGTAGTTTTTGTATTTCAATCTATCATCGTCATGGTAAATTATTGTGTTTGTGGAGGTTGCAAAAACTCCGGCCTGTCAGGACATCGAGTCCACAGGTTTCCATAACAAGAAAAAGGACGGTGCTGTATATATTTCGTGCCTGGTGCGGTTTGTGCAGGTGAAGAGACGGGATTTCTCTTCCGCATCGGCTTCGAGAAACGCGGTCGTGTGTAGCTTTCACTTCAGATCGTATGTAGCGTTCACTTCAGATCGTGTGTAGCGTTCACTTCAGATCGGAGGATTATCATCCCGGCGATATGATGGAGTTCAAAATGGGATGCCGAAGCAAGAATATTGATCGTCGTATACTGTACCAATGGCATCAAATAGTGTGATATAGGTAGTCATGCCCTAAATAGAGGCAACTTGTAATTGAAAAACAAAATTACTAGGTTGATTAAATATTCAAATCTTTAATTTTCTGTTTATGTTATAACCCAGATGAAAATATGTTTTAAAAATGTACTTGAGTATGTTTTTAGTAACTTACAATAGAAATATACTCAAGTATAGTTTTTATACATTTAATAGTATACATCTACCCTAAACATACTAATGTCTGCTGGCCTGATATACGATGGTAATAATCTGTACAATATTGTGAGCACAGTGTATATCGTTAGCGAACGTGTATCTATAAGCACGTCTCTCACCAAGACACCTGTCCTGTTCTCCACTGGTTCTCCTCACACCACAACTCAATGTGTCTCTGACCGTTCTGTCTAACATTAATCCTGGCCTGTCCCTACTCTCTTGGCAGCATAGCAGGCTCATAATTGTATGGCTGTAGTCCGTCATACGAGTAAGTATTTCCTCAGCGTCCGAAATGTCATTGCGATCCATTGTTTTCCTGTTGTTTGAATCGACCGCTCTCCCGCCCGTTACGTCACGCCCACCACACCCATTTTCAGACGCGGAAGTAAAATTTTCTCACAAAAACGACTCCAGAAGCTTATGTAGCGTATTTATAAGAATATTTTAAAGAAAATCTAGTTCCTACATTATTTTTCTATATATTGACTCGTTGGGTCCTCTAACCTGCAATATGCCCTTTAACTTTTTACAGCACTTGTTGTTTTTAAATGTGCTTTACTGACTTTAAAAGTGACTGACACTTTTAAAAGTAGGGTACCACATCAGTGTTATTTTAGCATTAATTATTATTTTGTATTTTTTTTTAATTGGCTTTTATTTTACATTTTCAGTTTTAACTCTTAATTTTTTATCATTTTGTTATGTGCTTGGTCATTTTTATTATTTCAGTTACTTGCCCAGACAACATTTCTAAGGTTTTCTATCTAGTATTTGTTCTATTTACTAAAATTAGTTTTACTTTTAGTTAATTATTACAACACTGCCTCACATAAGTTTTCCAAGACAGTGGGAACCAGTTGTTGTGGAGGTTAAATACAAATAAGAAATATCTTGTTTGTGCTTGTCTTGGCTTATTTTAAATAATTTAGTCATCTTGAGATTCCAGGGTTTTCTGGGAGGCTCTGGTTGAGAACCACTGCACTGCGGCTTATTTATTTAGTACAAAAAAGCTCCATTTACATGTGATGTTTACACGGTTTTGAGGTAAAAGGCATAGCGAACATCATTGTACATTTTATATAATGCTATTATAATTATTATTGATATCAAAATACATAAAGGCCTGGTTTCACGACAGGGCTTATATTAAGCCAGGATTAGGCCTTAGTTTAATTAGGACATTTAAGTAGCTTTTATAAACATGCCTTAGAAAAAAAAACATTACTGTTGTGCATCTAGGGACAAAACAATGGCACTGAAATAGTTTAAGATATGTCAGTATAAGTTGCTTCCAGTTAAAACAGCTCAACATGCATTTTAGTCTGGGACTAGGCTTAAGCCTTGCAATCAGGGAAAATATATCTTATTAAATCCAAGTCTCAAAAAGTTTATGAATTAAAAATGAATTACTACAACAAAACATAAGCATATTTTGTGTAGTAATTATTGGCTACAACTAGCTGTTATTGCTTGGTAAATAGGTTTATTTATGGTCTCAAAAACAGAGGTACATCTTTAATTTAATTATATCTGAGTAGTTACTATACGTAATTTGAACATGAGTTGTTTTCTTTGTAATTAGTTTGTTTTGACCAGTTTGACCCATTCGTGTGGATTTGTGGACTGGCTGTGAACATAACAGGCAGGCATTATGGCATTGACAGGGTCAATCAGCCAATCACAGAGACTTTATGTGACTTTTCAGACTCCCTTCACGTTCAGCATTCATTGGAATCTCTGAGAACACAATGAGCTGCAGGGAAGCAAAAGAGACGCTGCCTAACTCTGAAACCTCAGCTGGTGGACCTGAGAAAAAATGAGTGTTTTACGCACAGTTTGAGCTTGTATTTCACACTATTTGTTTTGGTATTTCTTTTCTGTCATTTGTATTTTTTTTCTTCCATCCTCGGGCAAAACGTTCTAAAGTTACAGGACATTTTGAAAGACGCGGATAGTTTGTGAGAGAAATAGAAATGTTGAAATAGAGATGCTTTAATCTCAAAAGCTTTAGCTTTTCCTAAATGAAAAACATCCAATAGGTCATTCCCATTATCCTGCACAAAGCTTTAAACTGGTGTGTTCAAATGGAAAACTTGTCCTTCAAGCATTTGTTTTACTCTCCTCTAGTGAAGACAATTTAGTGTGGCTAAACCAAATTAAAAGTAGACATTAAACGAAAAACATCTATTTTTGTACTTCAACCGCCTAGCTGTTTTAATATGATAACATGAAAGACTTGTATCAGTAAGATGCCGGGAGAAAACAGGGAACGGCAAGCAAATCAATAATTTATATGGTAATTACAATTCCTGACATGGGAGGCTGTGGCGTGGGCAGATGTGGCTGGGCCGGGAGCCACCTGTGTACAGTACAGAGAGTCTGGTGACTTTGAGCTCTCGCCGGCTTTGTGTCGCAGAACCGCACTGTCCATCAGCAGCCATTCGCACAGCGGCCGGACGGGCCTTCCTTTCTCCCATGGAGATTGCCACAGATCCTACATGCTTTTCATTTGACTGCTGATTATTCCCTGATTGACAGCTCAGACTGAAAAGGAGCAAAGCAGGCGCGGAGGGGGCGTCGTTCTGAGTCAACATCCCCTCCGCCCAAACCCCCCTAAATCAGCAGGGCGTAGCGCTGCTTATCATACACGCCGCAGTGTTGTCTCCGTGCACGAGAGAGAGAGAGAGAGAGAGAGAGAGAGAGATGCCATAATAAGCAGGCAAAAAAGTTCAAAGATACCCTTCAACTCTGTGTTTCTGCCCCCAAACTGATTTTTAATGCATCTGCCTCGCAGCTCCCACTCCCAGCCAGGTCCTGCATTGTGAAGGCTTTTGTTTCAGGCTGAAGGGGCAGGGCTGGAAAAGGCCTTCGGACACCCCCGCTCCCCCACCAAGACGGCCCCATTCAGCACCCCAGCCGCTCCCTGAGAGGATTGTTTGGTTACCGGCAGCTCTATGGGCGTCATGGTCCCTTGGGGGATTGATGCTTTGAGGCAGGGTCGATGGGGTCAGCGATGAGAGATGGATCTGAGAGGTTATCACGGGGGAAGTGGGGGCTGATCTCGATTGTCTGCTAGTAAAAGAACACGTCCATCAGACCTGGTCAGACTTAACCCCCGGACTTCCATCTCTCCGCCCGTATTGATCGGCTGTGATGACATCTTGACAGGCGTCTTCTACACAGCTGCCGGCGGTTGAGGTTGGGTGCTCTCCAATGAACCTAGGATCCGGTGTGCTGAACATGCCACAAGAATACACAATGACCTGGGGTGGGCAATGGGGCGTGGGGGAGGGTTGTTCAGGTTGAAGATGACAAACTCAAGACCAGGGTTGGATTTTTTTAGGGATCCACTGAAAATTTGAGTGGAAATTCAAAAGATATCTAGCAATACTCTAATAGTGGTTAGAAAGAAAAGATGCATACGTAATTTGTAAACATTTTCAAGATAATATTTGAATAATTTTGATACATTTTTGGCTTTAATATGGTGATAAAACTATATACTAAATAAAAAAGCCAATAATTTATTTTTGGAAACGTCTCGGTTCCATGACGAGAATGGGGTTTCGCCTAGAAAACCCCATTCTCGTCATCCGACGTAACTCGGAGTGACTACGAAAGGGAACATCATGTTTCTCTATCACATTTAATTAGTTAAAAAATATATATATATATGTATATATACAGAGAGAGAGAGAGAGAGAGAAGTTTGGGGTCAGTAAGATTTTTTTTATGTTTTGGAAAGCCTCTCAGCAAGGCTGCATTTATTTGATCAAAAATAAGATTATTACAATTAAATTATTTTTTATACATTTCTATTTTAATACGTGGTCAATTGAAGGCATCCTAGCTGAATAAAAGTATTAACTTAAAAAAAAAGTCTTTCTGACCCCATATATAGATAAACTTTTGTCATTTCTTGTCTGTATTCAGATGGGAATCTATAGACCACTCCGACTGTGACTCGTACTACAACAGCTTGAGCGGTACATTATGCTGTTTTCTTCATGTGCTGGGTTTTCTTTGTGGACATTAGACTGCAGCCAAGTTCAAATAAATGATTTCACTCCCCCCTTCTTTCACACAAGACCCTATAAGGAAATAAGCAGGAGATGTGTTGTGTCTGGAGTACAGAGATGAATGAAGTAATCTGCCAGAAAGCTTGTGTCTGGGGAGCAGAGATGAACGGTGTTGCTGATGTTCTGGTGGAGCCGATCTGATGGTAGACTGCTGGCTGACTCAATAGTGACTCTTTGCTCTCAGGTCACTGAGTGCTATGTGGGGTAATTTGCTATGGGAACATTGCGTGTCACAGGCCATTGTATATGACGACACCAAGCTGGTGAAGGTCATAGCAATTTCCCTGAAATGAAGAAAATCTCAGACTTTGTTCTTGATTTGGTTGTCAGTGGGTCAAACATTCACAAGCGTCACCTCACAACAGCAGGAGGATCTTAAACCAGATTGATTCATTGGCTTGCTGAACGATTCTGTTTGTCACAAGCACATTTAGCTCATTATTTCTCTTCTACTTCCTTTTCAACAGCCTCTCCTCATCCTAACCACGCTGGCAAGCCGTGTTTAAAGTTGAAGGTGTACGTGAAGCCTACAAGTAAGTCACGCTCTAACTGTTTTGCCCTGTCGGCGTAGAAAATAATATCCCCTCATGTCTACAGGCCAGCCTTCTATTAGGCATAACAGGAATGCAAAAATAAGCAGTGTTTGACACATTTTCCAGGAACATTTTGTTAATGAGATGTCATATTTATTTTCAAGCTGTGAGAATGTGTTCAAATGCAGTCTGCAGCTGCTGAGGTCTAATGGGAACGATTAGGACTATTGTGGATTTTTCCTTTAGGATTTTACCTTCAGTCATCATTTATGTATGATGTATAACTTTCTTTTTTCTGTGGAACATACAGTAAAAGAAGATATTTTGAGACATGTCTCAGTGTTGATATTTTTTCCCACACGATGCAAGTTATTGGTCACCAAAGCCAATGTCCGGTTATTCAATTCAACATTATTCAAAATATTTTCTTTTGTGTTACCCCAAAAAAACCACACTATCCCATTTATTGTTGGCAAATGCAGTTCAAGGGTATCAGATATTGATACTACAATCATAGTTTAACCTTTCTTGGTTTACTCCTTTTAAAAATAGCTGATCAAATAACAATTTAACATGTGGCACTGTTGTTCGCACTAACAATGATGTAATCGCTGGTGGTCAGTTGTTGTGCTGTTGCTAACAGGGAATACTACCCGACTAATAGCATATAGTATAATTCTATAGTGAGACTACAGTATACAGTATAATTGTTTTGTGGATAAAAGTTGTATTTGGTAAGGAGGAAAGCAAATAAAGTACGATGGAAACACATTTAGTGAAATTCTAGATATGCATGCAGACAGAATAATTAACTCAGAGAAGAACAGGAAACAGTGTGTTTGTTTTTGTGTGTGCCAATTTCCCCAGATATGACAGTTTTGTTCTTTTGAACACGAGATAAAAATGCAGCTTTATTCGTAAATAATTTTTATGAAATTCTGAATTTGCAGCTTGCATCAAAACATACACTACCGATTTAAGTGTTTGTTCACCCAAAAATGAAAAATGTTGGTGTCACAAGAGCACCACGACGCTTGCATATTGTTTTAACATGAAAGCAGATGTTGTTGCATGAATGCGCGTTGGAGATTAATATTTTATAAATGAAGTGGTAAATTATGGGGGGGGGGGGGGGGGTTTGTGCAAACAAATTGAGGTTAAGCCACTCACATGGATTACTTTTATGATGTCTTAACTACTTTTCTGGGGCTTGAAAGTGGTAGTTGCATAGCTGTCAATGGAGGGACAGAAAGCTCTCAGATTTCATCAAAAATATCTCAATTCGTGATCCGAAGATGAACGAAAGACTTATGGGTTTGGAACGACATGAGGGCGAGTAATTAATGACAGAAAACTAACTCTTTAAAAGTTTGGGGTCAGTAAAAACAATTTTTTTTAAGAAATGAATATTCTGCAAGGACACATTATATTATTCAAAACAAGTGACATTAAAGACTTTTACATTATTTGAAAAAAATCTGTTTCAAATAAATACTGTTCTTTTGAACTCTATTCATCTAAGAATCCTGAAAAAATATTATCACAGTTTCCACAAAAATATTAGGCAGCACAACTGTTTTCAGCATTGATAATAATAAGACATGATTCTTGAGCACAAAATAAGCATACTAGGATATCTATGTTTTGATCTTCGTTCTGAATCTGATCCAGATGTAGGTTTTGACAAAAACGTTAATGCTTTTTGCTCAAAATGTTGCTTTTTTTTTAATGAAACTTACATTCAAGTGTTGATAAAAAAAAGAATGCATTAAGCTAAAATAAAACAGTTTGGGTTTTTTTAAGCAGAGGGTCTATTCTTTCTTTTGATATATATAGCCTGTTCAGATATTCATACAACAAAATATTCTGGATGCCATGAAATTTTTGTGAAAATGATCAAAAATTCTGGCGGTGACTGGGAATTTTTTACTTATTTTTTAAATGGTAATTTAAATGGTAATAATATTTCACAATATTTTTTTACAGTTATTACTGTATTGTTCAATCAATAAATGGAGCCTTGGTGAGCATTCTCCAAGTCTCTGTGAGACTTCTTTTAGAAACATTTGAAAATAAATCATATCGACCCCAAACTTTTGAACAGTATTCCTACTCCTGGTGCTTTGTCATTGCTAATTGTTTAGATCAGGGGTGTCCAAACTCGGTCCTGGAGGGCCACTGTCCTGCAGAGTTTAGCTCCAACTTGCCTCAACACACCTGCCTGGAAGTTTCTAGTATGCCTATAGACCTTGATTAGCTGGTTCAGGTGTGTTTAATTGGGGTTGGAGCTAAACTCTGCCAGACAGTGGCCCTCTAGGAGCGGGATTGGACACCCATGGTTCAGAACAACAGCGTTCAAGCTCCATTTGGAAATACAGCGTTTACTTTAAATTCATTGGCACAGATATGTCAGGTTGGTGTAATCTATGAAAACCTTGTGTGAAATGTGAACCAGATCCTCTGCCTCAGTAATTAAACTCTAATTAGGTCACTGCTGCTTTGAGTAAAGGTATGCATTTCCTATAGCGCTTCCTCTCCGTGTGCTGTCTCTCTGTGTTTGTGTGTTTCAGATGGTTCGGGCTATGAGTCTCCAGAGCCCTTCCTGACTGATCAGAGCCAGCGCTGCAAGGCGGACGGCCCGTGCATAGCTGTGCTCCTGCTTCTGGCCTTTCTGCTGGCCCGCGTTTAAGAAGCTCCACCGCTGCCCAGACTGCCTACCGCTCTCCCTCCATCCATACTCCCTCAGGGAAGCCCTCTCATCCAGCCCCCAGCTCACAGGCTAACGCGCAGTCATCCTCTTTTTTTACTGAACGAGCTCCTCGCTGCTGATCCGAGGACAGAGACGTTCGCCCTGCTTAGCGGCTCATGTAAAGCAGTTGTGAGACTTAGACACCTGTCGTGGAATGTGACCTTTTATATATGCTGTCATGTAATCGAGGCTTGTATTCATGTGCCATTTTGTCACATTTCAGGGCATAGCGGTTTACAAAAGATTTCAGATTTCACTTATTTGGTCAGCTATAATGCCCCCCCACATCATCTTTACTCCATACTCAGCCCCTGTTTACCCAGAAATGAAGGGATTTCCCCCACCCTAATAACAAATGACACCAAAGGACTCTCTTCAGAGTTTTAGTTTTATTTTCCGTTTGAAGGGAGAGAAGAAATGTGTTTTGTGGTAGCCAGCAGTTAGGGACTTAGTGTTAGACGTTCACATGCATGTGAAACACTGTGAAACAGAAACTGATCTTCTTACAATAGTGACGATATATTTTTATTAGCAAAAAGGAAACAAAAGTAGACCTTCTAGCCACTCGTTCAGTGTACGGCTCAGCTGGTGGAGTTTGGATGAGACGCAGCCAAATGTCAGTGCTCACTGCTGGCCTTCGCCTCAAAACTATACGTCTACTGGCGGGACAAGGACACTGAATCTCCGAGATGAGAATAATCACTTTGGTGCAAACCCAAATGCCGCTTAATAAAACTCTGCATTGTTTTTTCTTTCCAGCTCTGTGGGACAAACAAGCAATGAAACGCAGTGTGTGTTTCAAAAAATGATCTGTGTGGATCAGGGACTAGCCACTTTTAATTCACCGACGCACGCACTGCGGGCATGGGCGAAAAGGAAATGGATTTTTTGTATTCTATTTCATGTTATTTTTGTAGCATTTAAAAGCAACATTAATTATTCATGTGATATGAGGAACGGTTTTAGTGGCGATACAGTGTGTGAGTCAGCAGTCGGACGTATTCAGATGGGCCCACTCTCTCACTCTTACTGTTGTTATTGTGATCTTGTCAAACTGTATTCAGTATTTAAAGAGACAGAAAGCATTTCTTTCCATCTGATTTGATTGTGTCCTCTTTTTCATGTGACGTTTTGTACAGCCAACATGTTCTGTCGAAATGAAGAAACATGCAGAAATGAAAAACAAAAAAATAAAGCATTTTTGTCTACGAGATGTGAGAAAAGATGCATTGTCTAGAGTTGACCAGTATTATTTTGTCTCAGCTTTGTATAGAATAGATGTTATATGAATATTTTAGAATGGGCGAGAGATTTAGATTCTCTGCAGACATTGATTGAAAGGTGCTAAAAGGTCTTTTTGATTTCTTTCTCCTCCCAAAATTAAATGATGACAAAACACAACACAGCACATATCTAAAAACTTATTTGTTTTGCTATTCACTGCTAAATTTTCCTGATCTGTAAAGTTCATTTTTGTACAGTATCTAAATGTTGATTTTTAAAGTAACTTTATGTAACTAAATTGTGCAACATTATAGAAAATTATGTGCTTAAGAGAATACTTGATATTATCTCTTTTTGAGATAAAAAAGAAATGGCTTTAGGCATCCTGTGTATGATTTTCACATTTGTTCAAGATTAATCATTTTCTTCAACAAGGATGCATTTAATCCATCAAAAGTGACAGACATTTATAATGTTAAAAATATTTCTGTTTCAAATAAATGCTGTTCTTTTTTTAAATAAAACAAATCAGTTTCCACAAAAATAGTGCAACCGTTGTAATCAACATAGGGAGTTAACTAGTTAACTGAGGTTCGGGAGCGGGGTCACGCCTCAACCAATCACCTGACTTTTCAAAACCTTCTTATATCAGGCCGCCTCTTGCAGTACTGTGTTTGTCTCGTTCTCCCGAACCCTCCCCTCCCCTCTCTCCTCTCATCCATGATTCAACCATTATACCGTCCCCTCTTCTCTCCCCTTCCAGGTTGTTTTGGGGGGTCCTAATCACTCAGCCTACATTTAACTGAGATGATGCCCCCACTCAGAGTCTCCAGGCCACCAACACCAGATGCCCAGATCTGACTACCATCCCTTTCCCCTTCCCATTCATCCCTAACTTTCTTCAATAAATAATTCTCCAACATTGATGGATGTGGCGTGGTGCTTGCTTGTGATTGATAATAATTAGAAATGTTTCTTGAGCAGCAAATCATAGAATGATTTCTGAAGGACCATTTGACACTGAAGACTGGAGTAATGATGCTGACATTTTAAAATATATTAAAATAGAAAACAGTTATTTTAAATGGTAATGATATTTCACAATATTACTGTTTCACTGTATTTTAGTTTTACTGTATTATTTTACTGTATTCATTGTCATTTATTGAATTGTAAGTGTTTTAGTCATTCATTTATACAAGTATAAACTAAAATATTATAGAATTTGTACTTCTATTATAACTCTTAAAATGTAATTAAAAAAGATGATTATAATAATGACAATAGATAAATCAAATTAGTGCAGCCTTTGTGAGCATAAGAGACTTCTTTCAAAAATATTTTAATATATTACCAACCCCCGGACTTCTGAACAGTAATGTATGCCATATAATGTACTAAAAGCAAAATATATATTAGATTTTAAATAATACTTAAGGTTATGAAAGTAAACAAAAAGGAAACGTACATTCATTCAAAAATATTGCTATTTCCAAAAACAAATTTTGTTGCCCCTATATTTACACATTTAGCTCCATTTACATTTACCTTTTAATTTGAAAAACTCCTTTTGCCATTTTTTCCCACACAGATTGGGTTGCTTCATCTATATTAAATAAAACAGAATTTTTATTTTATGTTTTATTATTATTAATATTATTATTATTGTCATATACTTTGACACTAACCTTTCCTTAAAGGGATAGTTCACCCAAAAATGAAAATGCTGTCATCAATTACTCATCCTCAAGTTTTTCCAAAATTGTATGAATTTCTTTCTTCTGAACATAAAAAAAATATATATTTTGAAGAATGTCGGTAAGTAACCCAACAATTGATAGATTTTTTCCATACTCTGGAAGTCAGTGGCTACCATCAACTGTTTGGTTACCCATATCCTTTAATGTATCTTCTTTTGTGTTCAGCAGAAGAAATAAATTCATACAGGTTTGAAACTATGGTTTGAAACAACGTGAGGGGGAGTAAATGATGACAGAATTTTTATTTTTGGGTGAACTATCCCTTTAAAGCAGTGGTTCTCAATCCTGGTCCTAGGGAGCCACTGCTCTGCACAGTTTGTATGTCTCCCTCATTTAACACACCTGATTCAGATCCTCAGCTCGTTAGGAAAGAGCTTTATTAACTGAAGTGGGTGTGTCAGATAAAGGAGACATATAAAATGTGCAGAGCAGTGGCTCCCTAGGACCAAGATTGAGAACAACTGCTTTAAAGGGAAGCTTTTAGCTCTGCTGTAGAATTTTGGATTATTTTGTCCAATGTCCTGAAAGACCAGCCTCAAGAAATCTCTTACCTAAACCATGAAAAATGTGATGAAACATGTTTAATACTTTAGCAGAAGTTATTCAGCCTATTTTACAGACATTTAAGATGTGATTGATTTGACGCTGTGTTTTCGGATGCGGGACGGATGGAATGAGTCATGGTCATACATGACAAGACATTCAGGCGGGTGTCTGCTGATACCGGCTCTAGGCTTTGGCCTGGATGCTCATCCAACTATTAGGTGAGGGATCAGTAGCCTGGCTGGGCTCAGAAAAGTGAATGTCCTATCTGAATATTTTATGCAATGTAGACTATGATAAAAAATACATGCGCTAGAAAAGCATCAGTGCTGGATCTGCAGACTTGGAGATGGTGCTGCAGATGCAAACCAAACCGCCAGTTTGAGGCTGATTTTAGAGGCATTCAGAATGATTATTAGGCTACTGATGATTAAAATGGCTAGTATAAATGGTGAGTAAAAGATTTATGCCTTACATACTCAGTCTGTGTCACAGTATGATGCGCCATTTGTATTATGCTGCCATTTATAATAATAATTTTAATGAAATGTTAGACTCAATAATATAAGTAACACAGCATGTGTGTTACATGCTGATTTCCCCATGAAAAATAGATGTTTGCTGCCCCCTTGTGAATTAGACCTTTTAGTACCCTTAGTCTGTTGAGTGTTTTCTCCATATTTGTATTGTCATTCATGCCACATATAAAGCTAATCTCTCACAGAACTTTACTTTTGATTCATATTTCAAATATTCAAAGGAATAGTCCACCCAAAAATGTAAATTTTGTCATTATTTACTCACCCTCATCATGTATTTCCAAACCTGCGCTTTTTTTTCTTCTTCTGGTGAACACAAAATGGGATATTTTGAAGAATGTTGATAACCAAAGAGTTTCAGTTCCTATTGACTTACTTTACAATTTTTGTCCATGTAATGGAAGCCGATGGGAACCAAAACAAATTGTTATCAACATCCTTCAAAATATCGGCAGAATATATATCATCATTTACTCACATAAGGGTGAGTAAATGACAGAATAGTATTTTGGATGGACTATTTCCTTTTAACCAATGTCTTATGCCTGTATCTGCGGCACATATACGGTCTCCAACAGTTCCCTGAGGTACAACACAAACACACACGTCTCAAGGCTCCTGAACAGTCATTACATGTTTCATCTGTCTGAGGCATGAGCTCTGAAAGCGAGAAAAGCGAACACATCGAGGGTTGAACATCTACAGAGAGCACACTTCAAAAACTATTATGAAATGAAAAGGTTTGTGGATGAGCGAGTAATTCTGTGCAGAGATCACAGGAGATCAATGTTTTTGATCAACAAAGAAATACAAGAGCTTCAAAAGACCTTGATGGACATAAACCTGATAAGCGGATATTGTCATGAAGCCTCATCTGAGATCAGTGAGTATGGCCTTTTCAACTTTCAAGAATCCAAGGAAAGAAAACACATGTGGAAATATTGACTTCAATGTTGAAAGCGGTGACTCAGTGAAGTCCAAACGCATGTTTAGCCAGAAGCATGACGGTTTGGGTGATGAAACCTCTGTTGATTGTGAAAGGGATCTGTCAGAAGTCAAAAAGCATACATTGACTCTACAAACGTATAAAAAATCCAACACTAATACTTACATTTCACCACATAAGGATGTAAAAAACAATAAGGATTACTTAAAAGCCTCATTGTCTCATTTCGAGTTCTCCTTAAGGGAATGCAGTGAAAAAGATGAGGATAAAAGTGATGGATGTCCTCAGAAGAGTTTGCCCAAGAGCCCTTCATATATCGCAGAGACAGATCTGAAGAACAGTTCCTCGACTCCTAGACATTTCACCCTTGACAGAAGAGCAAAACAAGTGCATCAAAGACGACAAAAAGTCACTCTTCATAAGAGTCCTGCTCCAGGAATGAGGAACCCTTTGCTTGAACACCATTGTTGTTATATGGGTATATACAGCAGCAAGACCAAGACAGCAAGTCATTGTCAAGATACTTACAAAATAAAGATGGCATGGACAACAGCCGAAGTCACATATCTAAAGCAGCCATTAAGCACAGCCTTAATCTGCTCATCAAAGAATACAATCATTCTCAAAATGCTGATATGGTGAGCAACAAAAAGCAGAGGGGTTTGCAGGAAAAGGTGTCTAACTTTGTGTCAGAGCTTTCAGAGTTCAGGTGTGACGTGTGACATTCTGTAGTTTAGTTCTTCTGTTTTACTTTAAATAAACCAACATTATAATTTATTATTTTAATATTACAGAGGATCCTCAGAACTAGCATAAAGACCCACATTACACACGTCAGATAACGATGATAACCATCATCCTAAAGTAGAGTAATCAATTCCTTGTTTTATAGGCTATGGGGTCTTAAATTTATAAACAATTGATTGGTAAATCTTTCCACACTATTACATGAAACTCACTCATCATCCTCTGAGGGATTCAAATTCCTTTCTATCTGATTCACACTTCATGGACGGATGGACATACTGCCCTACATTCAGGTCATCAATAGAGGCATCAATATCATTCTGCAATGTTTCCAGGCTTGGAAAAGAAGCACAGACATGAAAAAGATGTACTTGTTTTATCTACTTGAAAAAGGTGAAAGAGAGAGCCTGTTGCTAATGGGATGTCTTTCCAGTTGGCTTGTTTTTCTTATTATAACACAAATGCAGAGCTGGATTTTTTTTTCTCTAGTGGATGAATAAAATGGTTCAAACAAAAGACAGTGTTTGAAGATTATGCAGGCAAAGTTAATGTACTGATTTCACCATGTCTTATTAATTTATCATAATCAAGTAAATCTCACATTCATAAAGGAAGCCAAATATTTACAGGTGAGTAAACATTAGCTATGAATTACCTCCAGTGCAAACTTATTTCAATAGAGAAACCAAACAGGCTAATGCATTTTAAGCACATCTTTGTATCCCTGTCACATAAACCAGTGGATCTACACCTTTCTGACTCTTTCCAAGAGGATTTATTTTGAAGGGGATCCTATCTAAGCTGATTTATACTTCAGGTACTTTATTGTAATAAAAATAAACTCAATATTTTTTAGTTTAATGTAATATTACCAAATATAGTTCAGTTTAATGTAATATTTATATTTAGTGTTTTGTAGGGTGTAAATTAAGATGAACTTTTTTGTAATTTTGGTACATTTCTCTAATCATCCTTATTTGTTTTTACTTTTTTTTTTTACATACAGCAACACAATTGCATTTAGTCAATTACCAGACGCCTTTATCCAAAGCGACTTACAAACGAGGAATACAGCAAGTGATTCATCATGAAGAGGCAAACAACGCAAGAAGTGCTCAAAAATACAAAGTTTCAGTCATTGCTTATAGTAGCATAAGCTAGACAAGGGAGGGATTAAAGGAAAAGGAAATTGTACATAATCAACTGCATGAATGTATCTAAGCGAAAGAGAAAATGCTTTTATGATGTGCACAAGTGACAATAGGTAATGTGGAGGTTGAACAAGCAGTCGCAAGGATTTCAATTGTGATCTGAGAAATGTACCAAAGCAACTGAGAGAAACTGATAACTAAAATAAAAAAAAGTTAGCCTTATTGAGAATCACTATTCCAAACCTTTAATCTTACGCCTTATGAGCAAATGCTTAAAATTATTTGACTTGTAGTGTGTTAATAAAAATCAATACCCAGTTTTTGTTACTTTGTATCAAAAATTACTAACAAAATTACATGTTTTTGCCTGAAAAAAAAGAAAGATCAAATTTAAAACGGTTCATGATGCTTTTGGTGTTATGGTTTCTTAAGTGTTAAAACTGATCCAAATGCCTTTATAAAACTAACAGAGGCAGTAGAGGGTGTTGTGTAACAGGAGACAGCGGTGACATGTGGCACATCTCTCGCAGTCACACTCTGAACAGGTTGTAATGAGAGCCAGTGGGGTTTCAGCGTAGCCTAACAACCCTTGTGTTTGTTTCTGCATATCAGTCAGGGATCTGTAGATTGCTGCTCTCCTGATGATTTCACACACTCTGAATTGATTGCCTCTTCACTTTTCCAACTACGTGCTCATATACTTGAAAGTTATAGAGATTTTTTTTTTTTACTGAATACAAATTTAAAAGCCCTGTGTAAAAAGCCTATTGTGTGACATTGAAAGCAAGATTGACTAAAAATGGCAATCAATTGTTGAAAGGTTTTTTAGATTATACAAATTTCTAACCTACAGTGCGCAAAGAAATGTACAAGCACTACTGAGGAACATCACGTAACAGCAGGCCACCGAAATCTCTTCACAATCAGTGTCAGAAGCTCTAGGGGTGATGAACATCAACAGATTAACACCTGACAATGAATTATCCAAATTACACCAATGAAGCAAAATCACTTGAGTTTTTGATATCAACATCACATTTATTCCATCCCACACCACAGGCATGTTCACACACTGGCATCGATGCCAGAACGAAAGAATAATTCATCATTCATACCACAACAGCAAAACTCTCTCCCAAATCAGTTGCAAACCGAACACGACTTTTAAAATGGCCGCACAATAGTTCTCATGAATGCTTTAGGGATGTGATAACTAACAAAACCTTGATGATTGGTGTGAACAAACTACAGTAAGAGAATTTGGACATAAAACTATTTTCTCATGCATAAAAAGTATGATGTAACACATGTAAATGTTAGTTTTGCATACTCACTTTGAAAAAGCCATCAGAGATGAGTGAGTGATCTCTCCCCTCATAGACTAAATGCTTGTGATACAAAAAGTGACCTGCTGAATTAGTCATATAAATAAAGTTATGTTTCTATACACAGTGAAAGCTGTAATAATATCAGATGTACCTCTTCAACCAGCATCTTTAAAGAAAGAAAGCCTACTAACGGATGCAAGTTCTGTAATATTGTGCCTACATGATGACCAGAACAAATCTCTGAACAAAAGCACACAATGTTTTTCTAAATCCTTGGTCCCTCTAAGAGGTGTGCCGATCGTTAGTTGTAGATGAGAGCTTTCCACGGTTTGCTCGTTTTAAAACTGGGCTGGCTGTGCAGGTGAAGGAGAAGTGTAAAACGGCCATGCTGAACATGTAAACTTAGCTCAGCAAGTCTGGTTGGAGGCCAATTCTCTGAAGCACATCCTCGGGCATGCAAAACACAGGGTTCACCGGTTTGATCTGCTCATCTCCCAGCAAAGACAGACCAGCCACACCAAACAGAGTGTGGAAAGGATCCACCTGGACAGAAAGACGAATGAAAAATATACATTATACTCATAACAATGAACTGCAGAGACTGATAAGATCTGTTTAAAGAATGGTAAGTCCTATAGAAATAACAAGCGAAATATTTACGCATATGCAACATTTCTGTGTGACAAACTCCATAGAGCTTACCATGTCTCCAGGTCTGTCAGCGAACCCTCCAGTCTCTTCATCCTGGCAGGCAAGAATAAAATTGCGCAGTTTCGCTTTGTCAATCCAGTGAATTCTGCCAATGATCTTCAAAGACGCAAGAACCCACCAGGAATAGCAGACATCAGGCAGCTGAAATTAGAAAAAAAATAAAATCATCCACAGTTGTATTTGCTCTTTCAGATATAACATAGTATCTAGGACATAGTTGTGAAAATGTCATTATTTTTTATTTTGTTTATTTATTTGGTCAATTTCAGTTTAGTTTTAAGGTGTAAACATAAATTTCATTTAATTGATTTGTTAAATAGTTAAAAAAATATTTGTATTATTTTTATTTAGTTTCAATAGGCTATACGGTTCAGTTTTAATATTTTATAACACCACAAATTGTACTCAATTCAACTTTATTTCCAGACTCAAGGTCCATTAGAAAAGAAACAATAACAGACAATACAAAATACAATATAATACAAAACACTTAAAAGAGACAATTATACCATAATATACTATATATATGATCCCGCAACAATGACTGGATCAGATGCTCTCTTCCTGAGCAGAATGCAGAATGATAGTCAAAAATCAGATTAAATCATACTATCCAGCATTGATAGAAAATATGAGAACCAATGTCATTTCATCTGTAATACCATTTAGGTTTTTTTTATTCTTTTAACACTTTTATATGATATTAATTAACAAAGTTATTTTTCATGAATACCTATGATCTACAAGACATCTTACCTTCTCTGGTCTCCCATTCAGGCCTCCTGATGGCAACTGTCTTTCACAGAGCCACCAGCCCAACAGATCTGCATTTACTTGATGAAGCTGCCCAGTGACGGACAAGAAACCTGTGCAGCAGTAAATCTGAAGACAGGATGAGAAAAACATGACTGAGAGACAGAGCATCACTTACAAATACACTAAAAGGGCATAACAACCACAAATATCTCACCTGACCAGCATGAGACTCTGAACCAGGCCTACAACCAAACCCACCATCAAAGTTCATACAGGACAGCACAAACTCAACGGCCTTGTCCATGTTGATAGCATCCAACTTGCCCTACAGAGAAATGAGTCTTGTTATATGTATTTAAAGCCTTCAAAGGTTGCAGGAAACACCATAAAAGGCAATTGAATATAATATTGAATGCAAAAGAATTCAGACCAGTAGTGCCAATGTCGCAACCGCACAAAAGGAAAACCGTGTATCTATTTCACCTGTTAAGGAAAAAAACAGGCCTTCATGTAGTCATGTACCATTTAAATGTTGTTTATTTAACTAAAGACAGAAAAAAAAAATATATAAATGTACCCCATTTGTCCCCGGCGAATGAGCCGTCCTCCTGCTGCAGTCCTCTAACATAGTCCACCACTTTGTCCACATCCATGACATTAATGCAATCATACAAGGACAGGATCTAAAAAAAAGAAAAAAAAGAAATTCCCCCCATGAATTTCCACTTCTGTGTAGTAATCTTTGTACAGCCATTTATTAATCATTATGGTGGCCTTGTATGGAATATTGCAGCATTTATTAGAAATAATCTGTGCATTTCGTTATTTAAAAAAAGAAAAAGTATGAGCCCTCATAATCTTTAATCAAAATAACTCCCCCTCCCTCTTGCTGCGAAATCTCTTCTCTGACGACGTGTTTACTGGCGTGAGGGCGGTACCTGTCACTCACATGAGATCAACCAATAGCAAACCACAACAATCCAACGATCCAATCAATTCCCGATGGACAAAATCAATTCCCGCCCCACATTTTTTTCTTGTTCAGAAAGAAGTTTCCCTTGGATATACGTCACAATATATAAATATAAATAAAAGAAGACAATGACAACTTCAGTTTCTTGCCGATTCCTGCTGACCTGTACAGCACTGAGGGTGTAGAGAAGATGAGGGTCGTGGCCGATGCTGGCGCTGATGCCTCCACAGTCGTGCTGGCAGGACTTGATGAAGTCTATGATCTCCTCACGGTTCATTCGAGAGAGCTGACCCATCAGGTCCATTACTGTCAGACCCCAGTAGATGCCACTCATTCTCAAGTACTCTGACAGCGTGTACTCCTGCAAGAGCCGGTGCGAAATTCATGGGAATTAACATCCAATTTAGTTAATTAATTGAAGGGCAAACATTTTTTTTGTGTGTATTTTTATAAGCCATCAACTTACATAATCATCCTTCTTGGAGCCATAGACTGCAATATAGTCTGCATGCTTTTCTAGGAGGAGAGTGTTTGGAGCATCAGGTTTAATGATCACGTCTTTAACCTGGGTTCCCTGAAAGAAAAAAATAGTTGTCACTTTCTGACAATAAGCTCAAAAACAGCAGTCTGGTACATTCCTTTTAGCTCAGACTGTAAACTGTGCTGAATTGACTGGGCGTATGACATGACATGCTGCAATCGTCTTTTAATGTGCGCTGTTTTCTTCACAATCGCATGCCCTTTCTTTACGGGGGAAACATTATTTGATACACAATTAAATAACTATAAAAGCGAAGTACTGTGTTTTACATTACCATCCTGGCGGAGACGTAAGAGAGGACTACAGGCGTACTTCAGCAGCCACACACATTGTACATCATCACATTACTCGCCATTTCTACGGGTGCTCGTGAAGGACAAAAAAACATTTACTGGTGACGTTATGCGATTCTGCATTCGCATCTTCTAAACAGACGTTTATATTCACTCATTATGTCACAAAGTGGAGAAAGCAAGATAGGTTGTCCTTAACATTTTTTCTCCAGATTATTGTCATAATCTGAACAACATATATTGTTATGCTGAACTAGTTTTATGAGCCGTTTTTATAGTTTATTTATTTTCTAAGGGGGTTGCAAGCTGTTAGCAAAATTGTAACTTAGACGTTTAAATTTAAAAACAATTTAAAATAGTGATTTGTGGGATTCCTACCTTTTTCTAATAAAAAAAAAATGCGGGTAACATTACACATTTTTTTTTTATTGGGGTATTTTTTCCTATATCAAAACAAAATTCATATATATATATATATTATAATTTTTTTGCAATAGGAAGTGATTAGAAATTTAGTTTTTTTACTTGTTTACCCAACATAACTTCTTGAGTCACAATTTGTATTACATTTTTCATAATGGGGCAAATCATTAGGTCACACGAAATGTAGGACACAGCTAAATTACTTTTTAATTTTGCAATTAAAATGTAAATACAGTTTCTACTACTGGCCACAATCATTAGGGCAAGAAAAGACACTTTTTCAAAGCAGATTTTTTATTTTTTTTATTTTGAGGACGTAATCAGTTACAAAAAAATTCAGAAAGAGCTCTGTAACCATGTTAACTTTGTTCAGCTTAACATTTGTTAAGAAGAAATATTTGATGTTGAGCTCTGCAAAGCAGTTTAACATTTGTCATCTTAACATTTGATCAACTTAGTTGTTTAACGCTACAAACACAAAGACGGCAAGGCATGCTGATATGACATAAGGCAAAGTGAGTTCTGTGTAGGCAATTTACAATCGATTAGATACAATCCTGAGATCTATTGATCAAATACATCATCGTGTACAAAAATATGCTAAACCAAACGATTAGCTCTTGGCATGGAAGTCCTGGGTTTACAGGTTCACTGTTTGAATCTCCCAAGATGTTCTCTTGAGATGATGAGCCTTTGGATTTGAGCAGTCCCTTCATAAATCTGTGGATTCAGACAATAAGCCATTAATCAAATTTTAGCATCTTTAAAAATGAACAAATTAATAAAGGTCTACAATCCTAACCTGGTAAATCTTAGCGTCTCTCATCAGCTTCTCCACAGGATATTCACTATTGAAACCGTTCCCACCAAAGATCTGGACGGCATCAGTGGCACACTGGTTTGCAATGTCTCCAGCAAAGGCCTTGGCAATCGAAGCATAGTAGGTGTTCCTGCGGCCCTCATCCACTTCCCAAGCTGCTCTCTGATAGGCCATCCTGGCAAGCTCCACTTTCATGGCCATTTCAGCCAGAAGGAATGACACTGCCTGGTGCTGGGGGTCAGAAAACAGAAGCAGCTTATTCATTATTTTTACTGTACAATTAAGTAGATTTATTTTAGAATTTACTGTATTAACTTCATAGTATCAGTTTAGGTTGTCAAACATATTCCCACCTCAGCAATAAACTTGCCAAAAGTCTTTCTTTCCAAAGCATACTTTGTGGCCTCTTCCAGTGCTCTCTGTGCAAGTCCCACTGCACCAGCAGCCACCTGAAAAGCATCAAGATGTGGTTGACATGTGATTAGCCAACTGCAATTTGTTAGAAGTACAGTAATAACTGCAAAAGGACTCTTACTGGTGGTCTGGTCTTGTCAAAGGCACCCATGGCAATCTTGAAGCCGGCTCCTTCTCCAATCAAAACATTCTCCTTCGGGATTCTTACATCCTCAAACGTGATGCCCCTGGTGTCTGAGCATCTCTGGCCCATGTTCAGTTCCTGTTAAACAGAAGAATGTAGACATAAGCAAATAATGAAAAAATCTCAAAGTGGTATTAATATAGTGTTTAAGTATCGTCTGAGTGCATCAGACTGCGGTTGTCAGCAGCTCTTACCTTTCTGCCAGGCTGGACTCCTGGGGTGTCAGCTTCAACAATAAAGCCTGTGAAAGCCTTGCTAGTAGGACATTTGGGATCGGAATCTGTGCGGGCCAGGAGGAAGTACCTTTAAATGCAAACAAAAAGGTTTATAATTGACTCAAAAATAGTTATGAATCCAAAGCAGTTCACCTACCAGTTCGCTTTTCCTCCATTGGTGATCCACATTTTCTGACCGTTGACCACATACTCGTCTCCTTTCTTCACAGCCCGGGTCTTTATCGCAGCCACATCAGAGCCTGCTCCCGGCTCGGTCACACAGTACGCCTGTCAACACGGTCACATGCAAAAGCGTGTATCTATGTACTTACTATTGCTAAGGGAAAGCTTCATAAATATTGATGATTAGAAAAATGATGCCAAACTTACACACATTAGAGGTTCTTCTGTCATTCTGCCCAAATATTTCTTCTTCTGGGCATCATTACCAGCAATAATGACTGGCATTTGCTGCATGGGGAAAAAATGACCATTTAATATAATTATTAAATGAATCACACTCAAAAATAAGGTCCTATTTTAAACTCCACTTACTCCCAGAGAGTTTGCCTCAATGGCTGTCTGTACACCAGTGCAACCAAAGGCCAGCTCCTCTGTGATGAGACAGGCATCAAATATGCCCAGACCCATTCCACCTGGAACATATTGCAATATCCAACATGGTCAGAATTAAAAGAATAGTTGTCCTCATGTTGATCCAAACTCCTCTGACTTAAATTAAAGAATATCTTGGGTATTTCACTTTGATATATAAAAAGAAAGGAGGCCTGAGGCTGCCAAGCTCTAAAATGACATAAAAAGCACCATAAAAGCAGGGGTAGATGCAATGGACCCCCAAATATTATCATCCTCAAGCAAGGGACACCCATCCTAAGATTTAAAAGGCATCTATATAGTTCCTCGGATACTTAATTTGTACTATGAAATATATTTTTTTAATAAAGTAAAAATATTATCTGGAAAATGTTTTGTTTCTATTAAGTTTCTTTTTTTTTTTTTAAATGCATTTATTTATTCAATCATTTACTTATTTTACATTTCCAGGGACCCCCTAGCACCCCCGGATACCACTTTGAAAACCCCTGCCATAAAAGTAATATAAAAGGGTTCCATTTGACTTTCACGCTGCATTTCATCTTAAATGTCAGGATGTACTTTACACACAGCTTTCGTGTGGCTTTATACATATGGACTACTTTTATGATACTTTTATGGTATAACTGCATGGAAACTAGCAAACAGTAGATTATTAAAATATCTTTATGCTTAATGGATTTTTTTTTTTTTGCTTTTTTGTTTAGGTTTGGATTTGGAATGACATGAAGGTGAGTAAATGATGACAGAATGATAATTTTGGGCATCAGCCTATAGGTCACTCAATAATGCTAGGACCTTAAAGTACCTACCACAGTCCTCAGGAATATGTCCATTCATTAGACCCAGCTCCCATGCTCTCTTAATGAGAGGAAATGGATACTGCCAGGAGGAAATCACCAATTACAATTTATGTAAATCAAAATATGTATTATGGTGGAAAGGTAGATTTAAATAACTTACTTCACCACTTCTATCATATGATGGGGCAGCTGGGACAATCTCCTCTCGTGCAAACTTTCTTGCTAACTCCTGGAACTCTTTCTGCTGGTCAGTTAATTCTGTTAAATTTGAGGAATAGTGTGTTGAGATGGTGTAATGGTGCTTTGGCATTTTTGAAAACACAGTGAGCAGAAGTAACATTATAATCATAGGATGATCATACATACATACCAAAGCTAAAGCCTCCATGAGCTCCCTTCAAGCTGGCAGTCGCTGCTTTGGCACTAGCTTGAGGGCCAGAACTCTGAAACCTGAGTCCAGCCTGAACACCTGCCCTCAAAACCTGTTGGACAATGATTAAATACAGATCATTACAAATGTCTACACTGACCAGACGATTTTAAAGATTTACCACGATAAAATTACGTCATACAAATAATCCACAATTTAACCTATACATATTGCATTTAATCACGGTCATCTTAATTTAATAAAATCTAATTTAAAAATAATATAATTCTAATATAGAATGAATTTGGCAAAAGTATGATACTGTATATTTGCAGTACAGTATGCCAAGACAAGGTTTATATCCTGCCAGGCAAGACAGGGTTACAAAATGAGAAGAGCAAAAACTTCACCACATTAATCAATAAACTTATCACAAAAACTTCATGATCCCAGATGTAATGATATTATCTCTTAACTGCGTAGACTAAGTTAGTTGTTCGTCGACTAGGAATTCAGCTTATCTAACAGCCTAGCGTTAGGCTAGCTAGCTCTCAAATTCACCAGAATTTAGATTTGAAACAAATAAAATGGCATGCATATGCAAAAGAGTTACTGTTCGCAAATACGTCAGGAGAAATGTGTATTTACCTTGTTAAAAAGCATCGCTATTTCTCAGCTGCAGCAGCTCAGATCCTTCAATGCCCTTACAATGTTCACCAAACAGAAATCATGAAATGCCAACCAATCAACGACCTCTGTTTTATCACGTGAGGTTAGCACCGTCGCTCTAGTGACTTTTGCCCTACTTTTGTTATAAAACCCCAATGATAAAAATATTAGATCTTTTTATGAAGATTTTTTTAATCCTCAAGACCATTAGTCTGTCAAACTGAGGAAAAGCGTGTCCTCAATAATCTTATTAATAATATGTTAAAGAAATAACCTTCAACCTTCTTTTCTGTATTTAATACGACATCAATTAATTTATTCATATACTTGATAAATACAATTGTATAAATGAAATAAATGTATAGAGGGATTGCTTGGATAGTACGAGACCCCATCCAATCTTAATTAAATTATTTAAATAATCCTAATGCTTATTTAAAAAGGTAGGATTTAAAAACGTTATGACTTTAAAATGAAGAAGAAAAATAATAAACCAAAATGAGTGGAGTGTAACAGTCTTTCCAGTAGGGGGGAGCACACACATGGGCGGGTCGCCCTTTAGACTGGTGACATAGCTGTCTTGACAGATGCCAGTATACGTAGCTCTGTCGCTAGTAAAAATGCTTAACTGTATCTAGTCTTTTGTCGTACTGTTCGTTTATTACATCGTATCTCAATAAAAGCGGACAGACAGGTAAAAAATGACAAGCATATGCGAGTGTAATGCTTGCTGACGGCCGAACTGCTCAGTTTTGACACATCCTCAGATAGCTTTCCGGCTAGCGCACTCAAACTTGAGGAGGGAATGTCTCCGGACGTCAACTCCAACATCCTCCTGGGGAGAATACGCTTTTTAAACAAATGCATTGAATGTTTCAGAAAGAGTGAACATCTGCCGGAGTCCCTGTGTTACGTGCCGAAAGAGGTTTGCTACAAAATCTGTAAGGATTCGTCGTCGGGCTCCGTTTCCGCGTCCTCGTCAACAGCTGGCAACTCAGGTGGCAAAAGCGTGGTGTCGGTGAGGGAGAGCCCGCATCAGGCGCCACACAAGAAATCATGCAAGTGCAACATCGAGCCCAAGAAATCGACATGTATACGGACAACAGGGGAGGAGTACTGCAACGGCCATGGCCTGTGGGTCAAAATAAGCAAGGTAGAACATTTATATGTATGATTAGGTGTTGCCTGGAACTGGTGTCAGAGTCAGACGATATTCTTATTGATCTGCTGTATCATTATTGATATCAGAATACACGGGACTTCCTGGTTCATGACGTCACTGCTTGTAATCTGTTGGTGTGGCTCCCGGAATCTTCCACTCTTCAGCTCAATGGACATTCAAATGAGAGTCAGCCTGTTTTGTTTGTCCCTCTGATTGTTTGAGTGCTCTGTCCATCACAGGAGCAGCTGGAGGAGTATCGTGCTGGTCTGGATATAGAGGAGGGCTGGATCCTGGTGTGTAAACACACAGAAGGTGGAGACCGACTTGTTCCGGTGGAATCTCCCGAAACCATCAGCCGCCAACAGCAGCTCTTTGGCTATGACCACAAGCCTTGTAGCAGGTTTGTGAAATTTGAAATGTCCACCATTCTCTATTTCCCTGATCCATGTAAACTTACACTGTGAATCTTTAAATTGTGAGCACAATTTTGACATTCAAAAGTACATTTATTTATTTAAAGATAATTGCTTGTATTCAGCAGTGATGCATCAATTAATCAAAAGTGACATTAAAGATAGATAGATAGGTAGATAGATAGATATAGTTTTATTTGTCCTCGAGAGGAAATAAGTTTCCAATGTAGATGCGTAAATTACACAGACAATGCATAACATGTTAAATTATCGACATATCATAATACAATCACAGACATCACAAAAAATAGAGAGAGCATAAGATGACATATCCATGGCTGATTTCCTATGTGTTTAGAGCTCGTATAGATACAAGAACAAAACTCTTACTATACCTGGCCTCTCTACACATCTATATCTCCAGCCAGAAGGCAGGGGGATACAAATTTCAAAATGTTACAAAAGATTTCTATTTCAAATAAAAGCTGTGCGTTTGAACTTTCTATTCATCAAATATTCATGAAAAATTGTTTCCACAAAAGTATTAAACAGCTGTTTTCAACATTGACAGTAATTAGAAATGTTTCTTGAGCAGCAAACATCATATTAGAATGATTTCTGAAGGATCATGTGACACTGAAGATTGGAGTAATGATGATGAAAATTCAGCTTCGCCATTACAGGGATAAATTACGTTTTAAAATATATATTAGTTATTAATATTATATTAAAATATTGAACATATTTATTTTAATTTGTAATAATATTTCACAATGTTACTGTTTTTACTGTTTTTTATCAAATAATTGCAGCCTTAGTGAGCATAAGAGACTTTAAAGTAACACTTCAATCAACTATTATAAAATAAGCTGCCATTCAAATTTAACTTGGAAGTCTGACATATTCAGTTTAGTTACGGCTCAGTACTTCAATTGATTGTCAATGTGAAATGCGTGTATGTACATATAAAACTGTTGATAGTAAAAAAAAAAATTCTGACGATTCAACGGATATAAATAACCAACATTTTTCCTTAACGGCTTTGTAGGTGGGAGCAGGTGGTGGATGTGGAAAACTCCTTACACATGGGTGCCAAACCCAAGGTTGCCGAGCCGGACGAGGCCGCTGTTCGAAAGCTGAGGTGAATGGATGCTCTGACACAAAAATTTAAAAATGGCAAAACAATTCTCTATAATATAATTAAACAAAACTCTCTGTGATATTTCCTGTTTTAGTCTAATTAATATTTTCTAATATTAATAATAAGCAGTTTTCAATAATTTTTTCTAAGAATAATCAAATCTATGGCCAAAAAAATGTATATATATATATATATATATATATATATATTTTTTTTTTTTAATGAGCCTGTTTTCTTCAATATGATATCAGAATATTAAAAAACATGCTTTTGTAGAAGAGGTGTATTCAAGTAAAGTTAAAATAAAAACTAAAATAATTTTATGTACAGTATGAATTACATTTTTTGAATAAATGATTAGATCCAGAAAAAAAATAGCATCATGATATTGACCCAGATCTGCCCTAATTCTGTGAGGCAATCTCTGTCTTCCAGGTATGTCCCTCCTACATGGATGTTTGAATGTGATGAGGACCTTGTACACTACTTCTACGACCACATTGGGAAGGAAGATGAAAATCTTGGCAGTGTGAAGCAATGCGTGACCAGCATTGATGTGTCTTCTAGTTCGGTATGTGAGGGCTTAGTATCATTTTGTGTAATAGTGGAGGGCAGATGGCTGTGAGTGAACATATCAGATGTTCTAGACTAGTTCTAAGTAGTACTAGTAGTAAATGAGAGTTTTTATGTTTGAAGGAGGACCCCAGTGGTGGTGCAAGCTGCCTGACAGATGGAGACACTGAGACATTCTGGGAGAGCGATGGCATGCAGGGACAGCACTGGATCCGTCTGCACATGAAGAGAGGCACTGTGGTCAAGTAAGGACAACTGATTTGCTAGTCACTCTAATTACCATGGACTTTGTTCACAATGCACTCAAACCTGGTTTGGTTATCAAATCCGAACCTTTGAGACTGACTGTCTGAAATCAGAGTTTGCTCAGACCGTGTTGTCAATATTCGGTGTGTCTACATCGTATGAAATCCGATCTGATCGCATTCCAAAAAATCAGATTTTTATTGGATTCAAACATCATCTGTTTGTAAACATCATATTTGATCTGAATGTATTTGAGTCAGATTATAAACTTTGAACATAAAAACATAAATTATTTTATTTTCTCTTCCTTTAGCAAACTGATATTAACAGTGGACTCAACAGATGATAACTACATGCCCAAAAGAGTGACTGTATATGGTGGAGAGGGAGATAATCTCAAGAAATGCAGTGATGTAACAATAGATGAGTAAGTAATGTGTTTTATTATTTAAAGCCTACTAAACGTTTTTGGTGCAGTGTTTTGTTTGTAAAGAGTGCTTGGGATATTTACATTTTTAATTTCTCTTTGTTATTTTGTTATCTAATTCAATAACTTTCATACATTTTATGTGTGGTTTAAAAGTCCAGTTTTTGGGGCCAGTTATCATTTTATATGTATATGCTCATGCTATATTAGTAGCACCATTTTCAAGTTATAAATATGTAAAAGCTATATAAAGTTTTGAATATTGCAACAGTATGGCTTTATTTCTCTCATAGCAACTTAATAGGAGAGGTTTGTGTTCTGGAGGACATGACATCACATTTGCCTGTCATAGAGATCAGGATTGAGGAATGCAGAGGTAAGATTAATCTGACATGACATGCTGTCATCTGAAAGACAAAGCCTCATGACTGTTCATCTCGATTCTTAGATATTTCTTGTCATTATATTTTCCTGTAGATGAGGGAATCGATGTACGGATCAGGGGTCTAAAGATCAAATCGTCCTGCGAGCGTGACTTGGGCCTCAACGCAGACGTGTTCCAGTCTCCCAACCTAGTGCGCTACCCGAGATTGGAGGGCACTCCTCCTGATGTCCTCTATCGCCGTGCTCTGGTCATTCAGAGGTAACACCCAGCAATATGTGATTTGGTAAGGCCTATATGTGAGCTTTTGTCGACTCTCAGTGTTGTTTTTTTGTGTCTAGGTTCATCACACTCCTGGACAGTCTATTGCCACATATGGTGCCTGCCTGGGACTACAGCCTTGGAACATTCAACCAGATCAAAGTTAGTACTCTTTTCTAGGACAAGTGTGTCCTGTTTGTATATCAGAAGTTTAAACTGGCAAGGCTTTAAATCGCATGCAAATAATAAACTTTCGTGATGATGAAAAAACGTAATGTCACGTGAGAGTAACCGTGATAGAGATGATAATCAAAAAAAACTGTAACAGATAGAATGTGCAGCATGAGGCAAATGTTGGAGACATTTTAATCACTCACAATCTAATAATGGCATATCGCACACCCCATGCCAAACTCTCTTTATTAACTCTTTCCTCAAACTTTGTTCTGCTCTGTAGTGCATAAAGCAGTTCCTGCTGTTGTCTAAGCGTCGCTCTGCCCTCATCACCCAGTGCCTGAAGGACTCTGAGACCAGTAAGCCTAACTTCATGCCCCGCCTTTACATCAACCGTCGGCTTGCCATGGAGCACCGTGACAACCCCACTCTGGACTCCACGTGTAAAAATGCTGTCTTCACTCAGGTAGTCCACAAAACATGTGCCAATATATGTACAAAATGTATTTGTTTTGTGTTTGCCTTACATTTATACTAGCGTTTTTTTTTTAAGAAATGAGTGCTGCATTCAGCAAAACACTTTCAAAATGTTACTAAAGATTTCTATTTCAAATAAATGCTGTGCGTTTGAACTTTCTATTCATCAAATATTCATGAAAAAGTGTTTCCACAAAAGTATTAAACAGCTGTTTTCAACATTGACAGTAATTAGAAATGTTTCTTAAGCAGCAAATCATCATATTAGAATGATTTCTGAAGGATCATGTGACACTGAAGACTGGAGTAATGATGCTGAAAATTCAGCTTCGCCATTACAGGAATAAATAGCTTTTTTTAATATATTGAAATAGAAAACAGTTATTTTTATTGTAATGTTATACAATGTTTACAATACTACCATTTGTACTGTATTTTTTATCAAACAAATGCAGCCTTGGTGCGAATAAGAGACTTAAAAACCGTACAGAGATAAAAAAAAAAACACCCCAGTCTTTTGAATAGTAGTGTTTATAATTTTATTGTCGTTATGTAGGTGTATGAGGGTCTGAAGCCGTCTGACAAGTATGAAAAAACTCTGGACTACAGGTAGTCTCTCTCTCTCTCTCTCTCTCTCTCTCTCTCTCTCTCTCTATATATATATATATATATATGAAGAGTTTGGTTCCAAAACGCAATAAATCCATTTAGATTAATTTGAGTAAAAATGTGTTTTCTTTACCAAGAAAGTGGAAAGATGAAAACCACTATTTTCTGTTTCAAACTTTCACATAGCATTTGTATGTCATAATAACAAAACAAAAAAAATCCAGGTTTTGATTTTCAAAGATTTATTATAAAAACTGATTTTTTTTTTCCCCAAAATGGAATAAATCCTTTTTTTTTTTCATATTGAAACTGTTGAAAATACACAACGTAAGTTTATTAGTATAATATTTTTATTAAAGGGATACTCCACCGGTTTTTCATATTAAACTGTTATTCCCTTAACTAAGACGAGTTGATACATACCTCTCTCGTCTCAGTGCGTGCACTATATCGCTCTGTATTGCCACAAAACTATGTTAGCACTTAGCTTAGCCCAGTGCATTAAATATGGGCCAAAAAGAGAAGCGACCAAACACTTCCTCGTTTTCCCTATTTAAACACATTTACTCGAGTAGTGTAACTCGACCTAGGCTGGTGACACAAAATAAAACGTTGTGTTTTTCTAAGCGTTTAAAATTGATGACTATATTGTATGGCGGAATACCATTGCAAATGCTTTTGAGCACTTCGACTTTGCGCAATAATATCATCACTCGTGAAAAGGCCTCTTACCGGCTCCCGCTTCCTCTCCCCCTCCCGGAGATTTCCGTCAATACAACCAACGTGACTTTACTACCTGTGCTATTAGCAAACTGCAGATCATTTGCAATGGCGGACTTTGTAGATGATTATGACTTCTTTGTAGCAGACCCAGAGCCATATCTGTTTGAACCCGAGTACACGGAGGAGGAATTAGCTCTTATGGACCGTGAGAGGAAAGAACATTTTTACGACTGCCGGGTGAATCATCGCTGCAAACGCGTCGCTTGCCGCGACACATGCGATTTGTCCAGGGTCTTCTGGATCTACACTGACCCCCACCTTCGATTGCAATACCTGGTCCCATTCTAAACAGCATAGGCTCTCAATTTCGGTCGGCATCTGTTCGCAACAGTCACACTTGCACCACCAATTGCTGTTTGCCCGTGGTCTTTCGCCAGCTCCGGTCTGTTCTGGATCATATCTTTCTTCCCTCTCACGGTACATAAGAGCTAATTCCTCCTCCGTGTACTCGGGTTCAAACAGATATGGCTCTGGGTCTGCTACAAAGAAGTCATAATCATCTACAAAGTCCGCCATTACAAATGATCTGCAGTTTGCTAATAGCACAGGTAGTAAAAGTCACGTTGGTTGTATTGACGGAAATGAGAGGGAGGGGGAGAGGAAGCGGGAGCCGGTAAGAGGCCTTTTCACGAGTGATGATATTATTGCGCCAAGTCGAAGTGCTCAAAAGCACTTGTTATGGTATTCCGCCATACAATATAGTCATCAATTTTAAACGCTTAGAAAAGCGCAACGTTTTATTTTGTGTCACCAGCCTAGGTCGAGTTACACTACTCGAGTAAATGTGTTTAAATAGGGAAAACGAGGAAGTGTTTGGTCGCTTCTCTTTTTGGCCCATATTTAATGCACTGGGCTAAGCTAAGTGCTAACATAGTTTTGCGGCAATACAGAGCGATATAGTGCACGCACTGAGACGAGAGAGGTATGTATCAACTCGTCTTAGTTAAGGGAATAACATAGTTTAATATGAAAAACCGGTGGAGTATCCCTTTAAGAACTGTAAAGAAGATTGAAAACATTTTTCCTCCTCCCGAGTGCCTCATCTTCTTAATCTCCTCACGTAAATGATTCGATTTCGATGCCTTACGTTTCTTACCCACCGCAGAAACAACCACAGGTTCATCGATGCCTTCAAAATTATTCATTTTTTTGTTTGTTTGTTGATCGAAAAGTACAAAATAGATAAGAAAAACTAGGAAGCTGGGTGCATTTAAGGCGCTGCCGTTACTGTTTACATTGCGTGGAATGGTGCGTTGTGATTGGTTGAGAGTGGAATGGTGCGTTGTGATTGGTTGAGAGCGGATATATCGCATTCTGCAGAGAGGGGAGACTGGCGTTTGTCGCTGTTTGGAAAGAAAGGGAGAAAACATGACAGAATAACACGGCGGATATCGCATTTTACTTAAAATTAAGCATTGACTTTTCAATACCAACCAGATACAATACTGATTTTTGCAGTAACTAATTTTTTTTTTTTTAAATGGCGTTTATCGCGTTTTGGAACCAAACTCTTCATATATCGTGAAATCACAGAAGTTACTGGACTTTATTGTACTTAATGTTTTTAAATAGTCAAAATGCTCCAAAAAATAGTTCTAATAAACAATCACTCTATTATACTTTATACACACAAATATACAGTGGTGTGAATAAGTTATTACCCCCATGCTAAAGTTGCCTAAAAAGAGGAATAAAAAATCATCTTTTGGAAATTGATCTTAATGCCTTAATTAGAAAAATGAGGAAAAATCCAACCTTTAAGGACACCAATTTTCTTTGTGTATGAATAATGTATCATAAATAAATAAATGTTCTTCCTTAAAATACAGGGTGCATAAGTCAGGCCCCCCCCTATGTTAAATTCCCATAGAGTCAGGCAGATTTTTATTTTTAAAGGCCAGTTATTTCCTGGATCCAGGATAATATGCATCCTGATAAAGTTCCCTTGGCCTTTGGAATTAAAATATCCCACATAATCACATTCCCTTCACCATACCTAGAGATTGGCATGGTGTTATTTCAGTTAGCCTAATAGCTGGTTTGATTTGCATTGAAAGATGATCTTATGGAAAGTACCCCATGCCAATCTCTAGGTATGGTGAAGGGAATGTGATGATGTGGGATATTTTAATTCCAAAGGCCAAGGGAACTTTATCAGGATGCATATTATCCTGGATCCAGGAAATAACTGGCCTTTAAAAATAAAAATCTGCCTGACTCTATGGGAATTTAACATAGGGGGGGGGGGGGGGGGCCTGACTTATGCACCCTGTATTTTAAAGGGGTGGTTGATTATGATTTCAGTTTTCTAACTTTAGTTAGTGTGTAATGTTGCTGTTTGAGCATAAACAACATCTGCAAAGTTACAACGCTCAAAGTTCAAAGCAAAGGGAGATATTTGCTTTTAAAGAAATCGTTTTTTTAAGGACTACAACAAACGGCTGGTAGGAATAACACGAGCTTCCTCCCGGGTTAGTGACATCACTAACCCTAAAATTTACATAAACCCTGCCCCCAGGAATACAGTCCATGTTGAGAAGAGGAAGAGCTGTTGTAGTCAAGCACATTTGTGAGTCAGCTCAAACTGTAGCATCCGTCCTTTCACATGCAATAGAAAGTCACTCTGTGTACATCTCACAACAGTCCCTATACAAGCAATTTATAGATTATCCTGACAGAATATGCTAATTGAAGATAGTTAACTCCACATCAGCAACATAAATTCATCAACTAACCATTCAGAGATGTCCTGTTGCATTCTACATGTTGTCACTTCTTCTTAGTCTCTCCATCTTTGTTTGACTCCGGTTTAAACATAAAAGGCATAACAGTTTCGGACATTTTAGCGTGTGTCTGCGTGAGGTAATCGGAGCTGCTAACACACACACTCTTGAAGCCCCGCCCACTGTGTCGGGAGCTGCAGGTCATTTGCATTTAAAGGGCCAGACACAAAACGGTGCGTTTTTGCTAACCCTCAAAAAGTGACAACTTTAACATGCTATATAAAAATATCTGTGGGGTATTTTGAGCTAAAACTTCACATACACACTCTGGGGACATCAGATATTTATTTTACATCTTGTGAAAAGGGCATTATACCACCCCTTTAAGGAAGAACATTTATTTATTTATGATACATTATTCATACACAAAGAAAATTGGTGTCCTTAAAGGTTGGATTTTTCCTCATTTTTCTAATTAAGGCATTAAGATCAATTTCCAAAAGATGATTTTTTTATTCCTCTTTTTAGGCAACTTTAGCATGGGGGTAATAACTTATTCACACCACTGTATATATATATATATATATTATTATTATTATTTTCTTTATTACAGGTGGCCAGCACGATATGACCAGTGGTGGGAGTGTAAATTCATTGCAGAAGGCATCATCGATCAAGGTCATAGAGTGATAAACTTATTTCACGTGTCTGAAATAAAACAGTATCCTCATCTGAGATTTCTTTCTAGCAGGCGGTGGATTTCGAGACAGCCTGGCAGACATGTCTGAAGAGCTTTGTCCCAGCTCATCAGAGTGCCCTGTACCACTTCCATTCTTCAGCCGAACCTCTAACCAGGTAACAAACAAGTTATTGCATGCACTGTCCTTTTCTTTCTGTAATTGTACATTAATGTATTTATTTATTTTTTACCCCGCTGTAGTCCATTGCAGTGGAGTTGACTCTAATGTAACTGACAAGGTAGTTATGAACCTCTCTTTATACAAAGATTAAACTGTTTTTGGATTAGGGAGCTGGAGAGGCCAGAGACTTCTATGTGCCAAATCCTTCATGCAGAGAATTCCACAAGTTTGAGTGGATTGGGCAACTAATGGGCGCAGCTCTTCGTGGAAAAGACTTTCTGGTCAGTTGTGTTGTGTAATTGCAGTGGGACCTTAGTATTCATTTAAAGTTAGCTTTCCTTGATCATTTGGTAGAAAAGGGGATTTCATCATATTCATCCTTTAGGTTCTGGCTTTGCCAGGGCTGGTGTGGAAGCAGCTGATTGGGGAAACAGTCAGCTGGACGAAAGATTTTCCTGCAGTAGATTCAGTGCTGGTAAGAAGCCCATGTATCTCTCCCGCAGTCTTTTCTTTGCATCTTGGTGCTGACTACTGGAATCAGTGGAACTGATGGAACATGTTTGATGTTGTTCCTTAGGTGAAGTTGTTGGAGGCTATGGAGCATATGGACAAGGACACATTTGACTTTAAGTTCGGCCAGGAGCTTGTGTACACCACACCCCTGAGTGACGGGCGGCTGGTGGAGCTGATTCCAGGAGGAAGTGGAGTGGTGGTCCGGTATGAGGATCGCATGGAGTTCATACGCCTGGTACAGAAATCGAGACTAGAAGAGAGCCGGGAACAGGTGAGAAAAAAGTCTGTTAAAACTATTGCATTTGGAATTAACAGAAAAAACGAAATCCTTTTTGAGGACGTACTAAGCATATATTTCTCGATCAGTCCATTAAATCCTGTGCTTAATCCAAGCTGTGTTCCTGCACTACTACAGGTAGCTGCGATACAGGCAGGACTGGTGAAAGTGGTCCCGCAAGCTGTGCTCGATCTCCTGACATGGCAGGAAGTGGAGAAGAAAGTGTGCGGAGACCCAGAGATCACAGTGGAGGCCCTTAAACGCCTCAGTGAGTCATACAGCAGCTGACATGAGCATTAAATAATTGATATTCTCTGCCTCAGCATGAATTCTCGAAGGCGCTGAACCGAATAGTGGATGAAAGTATTACAGCTCTGTACAGCAGTCATTCACAACTAGTTTTACTTCAGGACCCAAGTTTTATATTGAATTTGAATTGAGTGTTTTGTTTTGCTAGAATTTTATCAAATGTTTGTTAATGTGATGGGAATTTTCATATATATTACATTAAATTACTTGCATTATATATGTTTTTTATTTATTTTCTATCAGCACGCTATGAAGACTTGGAACAAACAGATGTCAGAGTGCAGTACTTATGGGAAGCCCTGATGAACTTCACCAATGGTTAGTAAGGTTCCTTATCGTACGTAAAACAACTGTTTCTAGTAATTTGCAAAAGGAAGTACCTAAATTATTCATGTTGATTTTATTTACACTTTTGCCAGAGGATCGTAGCAGGTTTTTGAGGTTTGTGACTGGCAGAAGTCGTCTTCCTGCTCCAATTTACATCTTCCCAGACAAACAAGGGTAAGTAGTAAAAAAAAAATAACAAGAGATGTTCATTTAGGTAATGTTCATTTAGGTTGTGATCTGAATAAACATTAAACAAATGCATTTTTTTTCAAGGTCTGAAACCACAGATGCACTTCCTCAATCTTCCACATGTTCCAGCACCCTTTATCTACCCAAATACCCAAGGTGTGTTTATGTAATATAATATTTGGATGATTTCACAATAACTGAATAAAAAGTTATTACCTTTTTTGACTGCATTTTAAATGTGTTTAATCCGCAGTGCTAAAGTTTGTGAAGAGAAGCTTCGCTATGCTGCATATAACTGTGTGGCCATCGACACAGACATGAGCCCTTGGGAGGAGTGACCTGATTTTGCCATGTTTACTAATTTTACACAGCAGGGTTTTGGCATAAATGAACTGTAGCACCGTGCACATGACCATGTCTACACTTTTGCCAATTACATCTGTACAGTATAAATAAATATGTTATAAACAACTCCTGGTTTGCAGTTCTTTCAAGCTTATTAATTAAACTTTGAAATTGTGGGGAAATCGACAGTGACCACTCATGACAATTTCAATGTAGCATTTTGTATTTTCTTATTTCATATAAATATTATTATTTTTTACAAAATATATTTACCAGTATAACAATTTGAAATATTGAACTGAAGAAATTATTTTTTATTTTGTTAAGTCCACCTTTTGCTTTACTGACAGCAGCACTGAAGCTACATGAACTTCAAGAACGCCATGATCCAACAGAACTGCTTGTGCTTCAATTGAAGTCAGAACATCTGACAGATGCTCACATGAGCAATGTCATATTTGAAAGATGAAATAGTTCAGAATCAAATTTCTTAGTTTTACATTTTTCAAAAGCCTAAAACTTTGTAACTTTATTAAAAATCCTAATTCTGACACTATTTGTTCATTAGCTCTGTGTCCCCATATATTTACTAAAAGTCACCAGTGTTTAAAGTTAAAGTCATCAATGTTTAGTAAAGTGAATGTTGTTTCTTCAAGTCCAGACATCAGTTACTGACATATTTTCATGTAGGCTACTCTTCTCAAAAGAACATTGCTTATGATTGTTTGCAAAAACAGAGACGACTATAAATATACTATATAAATAACATAAATATACATACAAATATTTTTATATACACAAATATAAATACTTGAGAGTGAAACCTAGGTTTGGTATATTTCACAATGAGTTTATTTATTGTACAAAATAAAAAAAAATTTTTTGGTAGAATAGGATTTACAAGAAAAGCCCGTGCCTTTTGTTTTATTTTTTTGCACCTAATCCTACTGTTCGAATGCAAATTGTTACAGTAATTTTATTGAACACATTGGAAACAACATTATATCTTAATGTTGTTTCCAATGTGTTCAATAAAATTATTGTAACAATTTTTTAAATAAAATAAACTTTCATGTAGGGTAGAAGTAAAACAGATGATTTAGCGAAATAGTATTACACCATGTTGCACGCCTGATTCACTGCATAAATCCAGTAGTTCTATTACCTTGAGTGCAGCAAATTAGTGAGAAAACTAAATATGTAGAGCATGGTTATAAATTATTGTTTCTATGTATAAAAAAAAACACTGGAAACGCTCGGAGTTATGACCTACTAACGCGTGGTGGCAGTCAAGTGTTTTCCACTGAACCCAAAGAGCTACTCTCGCGATTTCTCCAGTAATTCTCGCGATATGTGTTTGCTTGAAACCCGCCCATGAGCCTTTGCTAACCCTCTTTCTAGCCGGCGCCTGAGAATGGGTACGTGTTTTCAGATTCTCGTCGCTGGGACAATCCGTCATCATCTGATCTATCCGATGATGCTTTTGTTTAAACTCGTTCTGTGCTAAATCACAAAGGTAGATTTCAAGCAATATAGGCGCAAATTAGACGATGCAATGCTTTTTTTCAGACATTTTAACGAGAAAAGATAGGAAAGTGACTGGAGCCATTGCACAAGATGGCTGCGCTCATTCGGAATATGCTCTCAACCCGGGTTTAGAGTTTAGTTAAGGCTGTAGTTCTATGCCGAGACTTGTACAATGCGGATTTATTCCTAGATAAAGGATCTTCGTTTTTGAGAACTAACATTTAGTTGAGAAACCAGTTAACACGACAGGCTAAACGGTCAGAAGATGCATGTGTCAACCACTGGAGGCTGCATGGTCATCTAACGTGAGCTGAAAGTTAGATTTGGGTAACGTTAGTTTGTAAATGTTAACTAGCTATCGTTTGCTTCATATTGCTCGTCTTAAATGGGGTGCAGCTTTTACTAATGTGTTATTGTGGTGGATCGTTAAGTTAGAGCTGTCCAAACTGTTAGCTTATTGCTAATGTGAGCCTTTTGACTGCCGTTTTTGTGATTTACACAAGATTTTGCTCTTAAATGGTGCAGTTAAACAAAAAATGAAACCGTCTTCTACGTTGTTACAAGCCTGTATGACTTTCTTCCATAGAGCACGAACGGAGATTTTAGGCAGGATGACTGAGTTGTGTTCTGTGAAGAAAGTCATACAGGTGTGGAACGGCATGAGGGTGCGTAATTTAAAAATTCAATTTCTGTTTTAGTTTTACTTTTAAACGTGAGTGTACATGATGAACCCAATTGCTGAATCCGATTTTTCATGCGGATAACACCTTGGAGAACTGAACACTCATGCGTGCGATAGAAGTTCATTCTGATTTCTTTAATTTGTTTGTAATGCATTTAATCTATTTCCACTTAAGGTATCTCAAGGGACAACTGGCACAAACGCCGTAAAACCGGTGGCAAACGCAAGCCCGTCCACAAGAAAAGGAAATATGAGCTCGGGCGTCCTCCTGCAAACACCAAGGTAAACCTAGCTTAAATGTGTTATCAGAAAGTATCTCTTCATGCCAATGTGGATGATGAAAACACGTCCTTAGGTTGGTCATTTTTGGCCGTTTTGGTCAAAGTCTTTGACCTCCCGATGTTAGGATTAGTCATAGTTACTCTGACACATAGCCAAAGTCAAAGTATGTTTTCACGGATCTTTGTTACTTTTATTTCAACACATTTTTGTGCCTCTTCGTAGATTGGACCTCGCCGCATTCACACAATAAGAGTCCGTGGTGGAAACAAGAAATACCGTGCCTTGAGGCTTGATGTGGGCAACTTCTCATGGGGCTCAGAATGTAAGTTTAAAAGCGTGTGGTGCTGCTTAAACGGGTGTAGCTCTTTCAATGAAGATAAACTGTCCAGTTCTGCTACTGAATGTTCATGATGGATAACATTGTTCTAACTCTGAGAAAGATACGTTCAGCCTGATGTTTCATGTGTTTGTTGGATGTTTAGTTTCAGGCTGTTTTAATGTATTAATGACATTTTTAGGCTGTACCCGCAAGACCAGGATCATTGATGTGGTCTACAACGCCTCTAACAATGAGCTGGTGAGAACCAAGACCCTGGTGAAGAACTGCGTGGTCCTTGTGGACAGCACTCCTTACAGACAGTGGTTTGAGTCTCACTACGCCCTCCCACTTGGCAGGAAGAAGGGTGCCAAGCTGGTAAATCCAGTCAAATTTCCTAATTCAGTTTAAGAGATGGTCTTTCTTTGATGATAACATTTGTCAGTTCTGCTACTGAAAGAGAGTGATGCAGTTTAAGATTCTGAGGAAGGCTTGTAGTTCATAAACCCTCTTTAATATTAATGCTCAACGTATCAGCATAATTCTAATTGTATTTGATTTGTCAATCCAGACCCCCGAGGAAGAGGAGATCCTGAACAAAAAGAGGTCGAAAAAGGTCCAAAAGAAGTTTGACGTGCGCAGAAAGACCAGCAAAATCAGTCCTCTGTTGGAGGAGCAGTTCCTGCAGGGGAAGCTTCTTGGTGAGTTGTGTTAAAAGGTCTTCAAGTGATACTGATGTGTGATCATGATGAAACTTTAACCAGTTCTGCTACTGAGACTACAGTGCTGAGGTTTATACCATTTCTGATACCTATTGAAATAAGTTGCCTGTAGCAACACTACCCTTCAGTTTAAGTGTTTAACCTAAGCTTGTTTCTCTCCAGCCTGCATTGCCTCCAGACCAGGACAGTGTGGCAGGGCCGATGGCTACATCATCGAGGGCAAAGAACTGGAGTTTTACCTGAGGAAGATTAAAGCCAAGAAAGGCAAATAAATGTACAGCTCTGTTTGATACGACCATTAAAGAAAATTCCCCAACTCTGCATGTTTCTGCTGTTTTCATTTCATGCAACACAAAGTTTTGTTGTCTTTGCCAAGAGGAGACTCAGTCCCTAATGATATCTTGTCAATATACACCAGAAACAAATTATTGCATGGCAAGTAAAATGACTCTGCTCTTGCACACATATTGAAAGGAGGATTGAGAAAGTTAAGCAGCTGGCCTTGTACTGCATTAACTGGTTGTAAACTCCTAGAAAAACCACAAGTGTTGAAAGTGTTCTTTAATTTACTGTTTGAAAGTAGTCTTTGCAATACTTGTGTACATTTCTTGATAATCCAAATTGATCAGTCTACCAAATACATACTGTGATTGGCAGGCCTTTCAGAGTCAAACTTCTAATTATTTTTTTTATATATTAGATCTTCAAAATATTCTAAATTCAAGTGAGAACTACCCAACTTTTACAATTGAAAATACATTTATCTAGGTTAATGTTAATTTAGACATTTAAAATTTGAAACTGTAATTAACGACCAGGCAGCAACATTGTCGGCCCACATCTCGTATGTGTGGAATCTGCTGGATCTGGGCAGACACCGTTGCTGTCTGGGTAGAGGCTTTATAAATTTACATTGATAAAAAAAGTTTTTTAATCACTGGAAAAGTCAAGAAAGTTAAAACGTAAGGGTTTTAAAAGTTGTTTTTCAATTAAGTCATTTATGCTCACTGCAAGGCTGATCATTACAATTTAAAATAACTTTTCGATGTGTAATTTGCCTGTGATGTCGAAGCTGAATTTTCACCATTAATGGTGCCCAAGAAATATTTTTATCAATGGTGAAAGATTGTGCTGCTTGATATTTTAGTGAAAATGTGTTCGTTCTAACACATCTCTACTGATACTTTTATACAATTTAATGCATCATTGATGAATAAACGAATTATTGATTCTTTTAAAAACTCTTACTGACCTAGAACTTTTGAACAGTAGTGTACATTTGTCAAAAGTACAAGAAGGGATGAGGGTTCAAATATTGTAGCAAGTACATAATACGTGACAAGTCAAATCTGAGTGGGAAGTGGCACATTTATCTATGGGTCTAGGTTTGCTGGTCCTGTAGTTTCAGGTGACCCCAAGAGTTTTTCCTGGCAGACATGTTGAATGGTCATGGTTTGTTGCTGCTGTGGTGATTGGAAGGTCTTGGAAGGCTGATCATGTCTAAAGCGCTCTCCCTTACATGTAGATCTGCAGCAAAGACATGACTGCTGCAAGCTCTTGCTCTTCTGCTTTTTTACTTTGTGTGTAGTCGGCCACACGTTGATGGCAAGCATTTGTGTCTTGGGGGTTGGTACAGATTCCTCATTATCATCCTCAAGTATCCTAATAAATACAGAATTACAACAGTCAATAATGCGAGAAGACTTTTGTGAGTAAATCGCATTTTCAAGGATTTGATGCATAAATACTGACAACAGAAGGTTTCATATCATATATCAGTTTCCAGTTGCTGAGAGCTGCTCTTCAGAACCTGTTTTTGTTTAACACGACTTTATTTAATCACCAAGAACCTACTAATTTATTGTGTTTGACAACAGATAACATTTACAGTTAAACAACTTGGCAATGCGTTTGATTATTCCATAGCAAGTTAAGTGACCAACCGACTTCACGTGATTGGAATAATGATAGGGAGAGTTGGCTTTTGGAAAAACACCTATTTTTTTATGTTTCTCCCTACATACAATTCTGCCCGTTTGATATTTACAAATTTGAAGTATTTATGAATTATAAATAGGTTTCAGTTCTCCACCTCATGTCATGTGTAGAACCCATGAAGACAGGTTTCATAGTAGCTAATGGATATGAAGGACCCTTATCCACCCAGTATTTGTCCTTCTCAAGGGGAGGAAGATTTTGATGCATGTCATCTACAGCTAGCATAGAAACCTAGATAGAATTAACATTTCCATTAGTGGTTATGATCAAACATGCGTCCTTTGAAATGCAGTAGGGTATTTATCAATTTACTGACCTGAATGTTTCTATCTATGAGTTGGTTGGTTTCAAAATCATCGTCGTCTTCTCCAAATGGGTTGATGATAAGTTCGCCTACCTTTAGGAATGAATGCACCCTCGATTTTAGAGAAATTGAATCAGTTTTGTAGAAAATAAATTTGCTATTTGCATGCTACCCATCGTACCTTTAACCAGCCCGCGTAAAAGAAGAACTCCAGTAGGGTGAAAATCGGGACGTACAAGTCCACAACCTTCTCCTCAGGTTTCTCAGGTTTCACAAACTGCCGCCCAATTAAGCAAAATGTAAAGAAGGAGTAGACAGCCACGGTCACTACCTGCATCCAAACAGAAGTGAGATGACCTGAGGTGAATACTGTAAGCTACACCCATGAAGATCTATGAGATGAGCTTCACCTGTGTGTAGACCAAGGGAATGCTGATCCAGTCATAGTGGAAGAGCATGCTGCATTTCGACCTATAGTTGTTCAGCTCCTGACAAAGAGGAAGAAAGTATAACAAATTAGTGTGCTTTTATTGTGCATATGCATTATCTTGACATGTTTAAACACACTTACATCCATAAGCAGTCGCAAGGCTATATCATCTTTCACACGCCCTTCTTTTCTCGCGTGTGAAGCCAGGTTTGCAAACCATGCAAGTGGCATCCAGTATTTGTTAAAGTCAGAGTACAGATGGTTTAGTTTCTTGAGCTCCTCTGCAGTCATGAATCCTGCAAAATAGATAATAATAATAAGATGATTTCAATCTTTTAGAGGCCATGAGACCACCCACCAAAAAAGATCATCCTTGCAAGGGACACCCATAAAATTCAAAAAGGAACTATATATGTTCACGGATAAAGACCAATTTAAAGAAATTTTTGGAAAATATTTTATATCTGTTCAGTTAAATTAGGTTTTACTTACTCTAGTACTGTACTGTTAACTGTTTTATTTATTATCTATTTAAATCACATTTGTATTATTTTCTTATTTGAACCTAATTTTAATTATGTATTTATTTATCTTAAAATAATCTATTCAATAGTATGACTAATTGACTATATGACTGAGCTCTTAAACCTAGCTATACTGTTCAGAATTACAGTTTTTTATGCATTTCTATCTTATTGTTTTAAATCTTTCTTGTGTCTGCTTGTATCTTGTATTTTTATTATGATGTTAAATTATTTTTCATTGTAAAGCGCATTGAATTGCTTTGATGGATGAATTGTGCTATATAAATAAACCTGATTTGATTTGATTAATCTAATATGTAATATTTATTTGAATCTTTTGTATTTATTTCAATTAATTAATTATTAATTAATTATTTATCTAATTCTTTTTAATTATTAATTTTAATATTTTTTTATTGGTACAATGTTTTTCTCTAAACTTTTTCCACTGACTTTTACTCTAAACTTTAGCACTTCCTCGCGGGTCCCCGAACCCCAGTTTGAAAACCCCTGCACCGTATACAAACAATGCTGTTCACTTCATTCGTCGTTATGATGAAGATATGGAAAACACCTTAAAAGTACTAATATTCAAATTCCTCCAAAACATTATCAGATGCGAATTTAGATCTTACCTGCCTCCACAATGTCCTCCAGGGTTGGGAATCTCTTGCGTACTCGTGTACTGATGGAGCGCAGAATGAGGACCGATGACAGGTTTGCGTATCTCATCAGAGTTCTCCTCAGCAGACGGCCTCTTTCATCTGTGCCATGGACATTCCCAGATACCACCATCATCAGGTTATCTGGCAGGGGAAAGCTTGTGTATTGACCCCACCAGCGTTGAAACGCCTGTGTGACATAGAACCCTAACAAGGACCACAGACCAGTTCAACTTGTTACAAGGAATCCAAGGAGTAAGTAATGTCATGTTGCTATGGTCAGATCTTTTATGCTCACCAAGAACAAATGACATAGGGATGAGTTTAGCAAACTTGTTGCAATGACGTGCAAGTCGCTCAAACATCTCCTGTTGTTCGATATTGAGGACACACCTGTAAGATGCCACATAGACTGATCACCTTCTTATGATCGATTATTGTAAATGTGGATTATCAGAATGTTTGGAAATGTCACAATACCTGTATATAACACTGATGAAGCTGTAGAGTAGGCAGAAGACCACGAATTCTCTGTATATAAGCTTGTAAATGCTTCCTTTCCATCGGAAGAGCAACTTTGAGAAGCCTCCAAACTTAGCATCGGCCACCTTTAGCGTGTAGGACACCGTCATGGTGGAATTCTAGGGAAAACCCAAGGAATTTAGAAGTCATCAGTCCTGTCACTGGAACAGTCTTTTTTTTTTTTTTTTCTTACCTCAAGCTCTTTTCAAGCCCGTCTTCTTTCGGAGAAAAAAACACACACCTCTTGCTTTCACCTTTATATCTGTCTTTAATGTGGACCTATCAATCCATCTTGTGATTTATGGTTTGGGAACCCAGTTTAAAAGAACATGTTTGTGGTCAATGTCAGTTTCACACAGGTCTCATCATTATACACACAGTAAAGGTCAAATTTATGACTAGGTATTTATCACTTGATTATTCATTTGCTACATTATCTTTTGATCAAAATGTTGTTCTTTGTTTATAATAGTTTTTTAGTAAGAACCAAAAAAAAAGCTTATGCAAGCCTCAAACTCCATGTCTGGGGAGAATTGTTGGGAATCCCACTGTTCTCTGGTGCATGTTAAACAGCAAGTATAAAATAATAGGAATTCTTAGTTACAGCATATAAAACCTGAATTCTCTGAAAGGCAATATTTACTTAAGTTATAAATCCTCTTTTATGTCACTGCTGTAAAACCATTCTCGTGTGAACTGCTCAGTGCTCATCGACAAACACACCCAAAAGAACAGTGATTTTAAAACCAGTAGTGCTTTACATCCATATCCAAACATCCTGAGAGAGAACTTATTAGTCAACTCAATTGGGTTATATCCTATTTCTTCTTTTGTAGTCTTTATTAGACTTTTCCCATTGATACTATTAAAGATGTTCTTGAACAATAAAGGTTCAAAAGGCTTAAAATTAAGCTGCACGAAGCCTCTGCTGCTCAAATTTTATTTATTTATTTAAAAACGTTAAACGTTACACAGATAACATTTGTCATGCAGATGTAAATTTTACATTTGAAATGCTTTTTAAACAGTTAAAATATCAAATAAATTCATCTTTAAATTCTTCTTAAATTCTATGTTTCAAACTATTTCCACAGAGAATGCGCTTGTTTAGACGATCAGCTGATGCACTGGGTGTGAGGGGTGACCAACACTAGGGGGCGCTAGACACTAAGAGAAAGAAAGTACACTGAGGGAGACCCATCACAGCGCTGGAGATTCCAGTTCACTTCATTCGCAGAACACACATTTCCTCCCTAGTTAAATACAGCAGACGCTTGATCAGATACATTTATTAAGGCGAGAAGAATCATGATAAACGTTCCTTTTAGTTCCTTTAAATGTAAAATAGATACATCAAGACAGTAGGCCTGTAATTGAAACCTGTAATTGATGAAAAATGTTTGCTCTTAAAGGAACATTACATGCATTTTCATTATTCAAACAAACATCTATTTTGAAGAGGCATCTTAGTTTGCTTATTTTATTTCTTTATTTTTTTTGTGTGTGAAATATGACCCTTTCGGTAATAACTAATGAACTGTCTTTGTAACACTATTACAAGTAGTTTGTTAAGCAATTATAAATTGTATTATGGTATGGTCATAATTGCAATGATGGTTTAAATAAAATCATGCTTCTAAATAAAAGAAGCTTTTGTTCTCAGAGGTATAATCTTGAGTGTTTCTTTCAAAATAGAGATTCACACAAAATGCAGCAGGGCAGGTATAGATGCCATTAGAGCGCTGCAGGTTTTACTGGGACTGAGTAACCCAATGCTATAATTACAAACTCCCACACAGGAGGAAATCAGAGCTAGCTTTTTATTACTGTTGAGTGATTTCAGCCACTAATGAATAGGCTGGGTCATTATGGGGACACAGAAGCAGATAAATGGCATCTTGTGAAGGCCAGTGTGAGACTCTGGAAGGGCTATATTCATTTCCTACTTGCTCCCTTAGGACTCAGTAAAATGAACAAATTTCACTTAAAAAATGGTTTCAAAATGTCAGCCAATGATATAGATACTCCAATTAACTAACACTGAAAAAGTCTCAAAAACACCAGAACAACAATTATGTGAAAAAGCATTTATTCAAAGCCAAGAATGAAATACAATTTATTATTTTCAGGATTCTTTGTTAATGCCAAAAGCTCTCATATTAAAATCATACAGAATGACATATATCAGTGTAACTCGTGTACCCAAGATTACAAAAACTGTTTTGTTTATTTTGCATGTCAATATCTGTCGTTTCCCCATTTGAGCCATTTTGTAAATATGAGATTGGCATATTTGAGATTATTTAAATATTGTTTTTTTAACAATTTACAATATTCATTAATACACAAAAAAATGTAAACCTTTTTTTTTAAGATTTACAAATTTCAATTGTGTAGTAAAATTCCATCAAATTTCAAATATTCATTTAAGTTTAAGTGTTTCACCTGATATTTATATTTGATTTAATTTCAGCTTTATTTTAATTAACGAAAACTTTTTATATATATATATATATATATATATATATAGTTTGTTTTAGTTAACAATAAAAATGGACATGAGACAGAAAAAGTCATTTTATAGGTAAAAGTTGAGTGTTATTTGTTCTATGGTGTACTTACTCAACCTTTTTCCTTTATTTAGTCTTTCCACTGAAATCTGCTTATGTTAAATTTTACTCGCTGAGTCAGCCTGACATTATCTGAAAGCCGCTTCATTTGACCAGTATAGCTGTTTCTGTTGATTTGATTATGCACGTTTTTACCTCGCAAAGAGTAAATTAATTATTAACAAGGTCAAAAATAATGATTACATCAGCTGTGGCCAGATACAAGCAAGGTACTATTGAATAAATGGTCACTGTTTTTAACATATATATATATATCATACTATATATATTCTGTGAATACTTCTGTATTCATACTTCATACTTCTGTGAGAAATGTTGGTCCATCATACATAAAATTTTAGCAAAGCATTGTTTTGATTTATAGTTACTATAGCAGATTTGATTGCTAATGATATGGACCAGAGGCTGGACTGTGGTTCTGTCTAATGTTCTCTTGTTCCTCTTCATAATATGATATATAATTTGAAACAAAGTAATATTACAATAATAATAAAAACTTCCCATCTAAATTACAGTAGTAAATCTCAATATAATGCAAATATCCAGGCGACAGCTATATGATAGCTTATCTTGACAACAGACTGATTGAGTCTGCAAACAGCTTCGCTTGACACTTTCTCAGTACAGTAATTCATTCACGTTGTATGCAAAAGTAATGGTTTCGCACTGGTGCAGTGACTTCCTTTGTCACCAACATCATGGACAACGTAATGACCAGAGATCCAATTCAATTCATAGACACAAAACTCTAGTGTACTTAAAAGTATCTCTGAGTATTTCAACCAAATGCAGCATTTCCAGTAATGTCACGAGAGGTCCACACTTTCATACTCTCCATGATCGGAGTCTTCGATTTCAATCCCAGGAACCAGGCTGTAGTATTCAGTGGACTGGGTCAAGTACGCCTTCTCCCGATCGGCCGAGTCCTTCATCACCTCGCTCACACTCACCGTGTCCAGGTCCTGCTTTCCCGCGGTCCCTTCTGTGGAGCAAGTGGACGGCGGAGGAGCCAGCGAGTCCACAGAGCCCAGTTTGACCTCCACCTCCTCATAAATATCCCGAGTGCTGTCTAACAGGGTGGACGAGGGCTGAAGCATCAGCTGGTTCTTCAGCATGACCTCCTTTCCTCTGTCGACAGACACTGCTGACTCCTCAGTGGGCAGTTTGGCATGTGGCCACCGTCCGTTGCAATGGGAGTTGTTGGCCCTTTTGCGAGTAGGGCTGAACGAGGTGGTCTCTTTCTTCTTCTTGTTCTTCTTCTTCTCTCTGCCACAGCACCAGCACAGCACCAAGCTGAGGAGGAGGAGCAAGGGAAGCAGGATGAAGAGAGCAGTCAGATTGGGCAAATGACACACGTCACTGGTCTGCAAAGACCAAAGCGTCTGCCCTGCAAGATTTTGAGGAGAGGCACAGGTCAGATTACCTACGAGGTCCTGAAGGCTGCTGGAGTTGTCATGCAGACCACCTTGAAGCCCCTTCCACAGCGAGCATGTACAGTCCCAGGGGTTTCCAATGAGCTCCAGATGCTGTAGCGACGGCTTAAGCGCTGAATGAGGCAGAGCGCTCAGCTGGTTCCATCCCAGGATCAGCACTCGCAGTTTGTCCGAGTTCTGCAGAAATCGCTCGGGCAGATCCTTCAGATGATTCACTCCCAAATCCAGCACTTCCAAACTATAAGCTTTAGCGAGGAAGTCAGCTGGAGGAGATGTCAGTCTGTTCTGGCTGAGATACAGCTCTCTCAGTGAACTGACAGCATCACCGACCTCACTGTGATCAATGTGACTGATATTACAGTTAGTCAGGTCCAAAACCTGCAGGTGTGTATGTGACAAAAAAGCCGGCCAAGACACCTGGTTGAATGTGGATCCTGAGTAGTTCAAGCAGCATGTGTCATTGGGTACCTTAGATGGAAAGTCAGACAAAATGCTGGCCGCTGGACACCCACATCCCCCAGTGCTTCCTTCAGTCACACACAGCATTTGGAGAATCCCCAACCCGCATAAAAACACAAGCCCTACAAAAAGAAAAACAAACAAGGATTAGACACAATGTCAAACTTCTAATATTTAAACAGTGAATTTCTATACCATGTGTGGCACCAAATGGAATGAACAAAAAAATAATGATGGTTTCCAAGGATATTTCCCAGACACTCCTATACATTAATCTATTGACTGCATCTAAAACATACCTTTAGAGATGTACAAATGCTCACGAAATACTGAACTAACAGGATGATTTAATCATACTATTATGTATGGTGTCATATTTAATTAATGCATTTGACTAATTTGACATTATATTTTTTTCATTCTGCTCTATTTAAAATCCTGGTGCCATTCAATTCGTTTGGAAGAATTCTGGCACTTACCCACTTAACCCAACCTTTAAAATGTTAAATTGAATACAAATTTTGTCATTACTTGAAAAAGGACAGTTTAATGCTCTCTGATGCTACATCTTCAGAGTGAAATATACCATGCAAGCCAATTCTGTCTCTTTGTGTTATGTTCTAGCTTGACCTCCAGGGATCTGCTTGCTCAGGTTGAGCAGAGAGGTGAGGATCCCATGTGCATAGCAACACTCAGGGCTTCGGCACTGTTGTCATTAGTGTGGGAGTTGGCATGGTGATGAGGTGAGTCTGGGATCAGGAGTCCACGCTTCACGGAGAAACATCTTATCTGGCAACCATGCAGCTCACGGTTGGTTGGGAACTGAACAAATATATCACACACACATCCTTTGATGGCTGAGGTGCAAGACAATAAGTGCTTTCCTGTTCACGTTCATTAAACAGAAGTGAAACAATCATAAATGATTACACTGATTATTGACAGCGATCACTGCATGTAACAATATATCCTAAAGAATTAATGCAAATGTTTTTCTTTTATTAGTGAAGCAATGCTTTTAGGTTTTTTACCACTATAAAAAATGCTGGGTTGGTTTAACCCAATTTGGGGTCAGATATGGACAAACCCAAACGTTGGGTTAAAAATGTCATTTAAAGTTTTAACCCAACTGCTGAGTTAGTCCATATTTGACCCAACGTTGAGTTGAAACTACCCAGCATTTTTTAGAGTATTGGCTACTTTTTTTTATTAGTAAATGTTTTCATGAGTAGTTTCAGAATCTTATCTTTAAGAAAACTTTACTCCAGTATCTTTTTCCATGCTGTGCAGAGGACTGTACATGTTTTTGTTCCCTCACAACAAGTATAGGCCTGGCATCAGACTTTCCTGATGTAAACAATGGAAGTGGAATGTGCAAACCCCCTGACAACACAGACTATCCACATCAGGAACGAGGGCTGAGGAACCAGGCCAATCCAGCCCTGCATTCACTACTGCTGAAACACTCAATTTAGTTTAGATATCATCAACAGCTATTTGCTTACACAACACCAGCCCTGGATTTTCTGTCTCACTGAAATTATAAGGCATGCACAAATGACAAACATCATAAATCTAGATGTATTTAATACAGAAAATCAACTAATACGAGTAAATCTTATAATGAAGTAATGGTAATAGAGTAGCACAATTGAGAGATTTGCAGATGTAATATAATATGTCCAAACCCACATTAAGTCCTTCATAATGTGCTCTAATTATTTTTTATTTTAAGCACTTAATACCATTGGAGAGAAACAATCTTTTTGGCTTAAGTTCAGCAAACTAACAAAACAATCACTTATATTTGGATCTAAGCATCAGATAAGTGCTAATCTCTCACTTACATGCACACAGGTTTGTTTTCCTATCATGGTCGAGACTTTCTATTGACTATTGTTTTATACTGAGCTAATGATATTTTCTATCCTGTAAGCCTAAACCGGACCATCACAGAAACATGTCTGTCTTGTGGCGGTTCTCAATGTAGAAATAAACTGTCCCAAACACACACGCAAACTACTATCCTTCCAGCGATAACTTTTTTTAAACTAAATGTTGAAACAAATCCGGTCTTTGTGTTTCCCTGCTGTTATTTCATATATTAATGGATGTGACTGGGCTAGTCCTCAAAATGAGCTCACTTGAAATATTAACTTGATATTTAGGCCAGAAAAAAGGAGACAACCTATAATAAATAAACATCGACTGCTTTTCTAAAATTATGACCGTTATTGTGACTGATTGAGTTATCAATGTTGTACAAGGGAGATCAATTCTGTGAGGTTAAAGGTACAGGCCTATTTGGAGCGCAAGGTTTGTTCCAATTATTAAAAGAGGGCATCTTGTTACATATGACATGCATGGTGAAAGGTTTCTTACTAATGTGTGAACGAATGCATTAAAGCGATGAGATATATATTCCTACCTATCCTACATGATCTCATGGCAGAACAATGCGCGCTGTTACACCCAGTCCAGCACTTTCCTCTCAGATAGCGGATCTTTTACTCAAGCGCAACTTCACAATGTGTCTGACTAACACTGATAAAACAGCAACAAGTCAATACAAAACACAATAAAAATTATGTCCGCAAAGCAGAAGTGGTCAACATAAGACATTTCTAATTAATACATTTATTTTTTTATTGAACACAAACCAACCTCTCTATGTCCACCACTGTATATTCCCGGAGCAATTCTAACTTTACTAAAAATCAACTCGCGCAAATATATGCGTGCAATAGTAAGCAACAGTAAAGCGTTAAAAGTGACGCTTACCTTCACTTGTCATGATTGTGAGCTGTTGGTATACTGCTAACTGTCATTCATTAAAATGAGCGCTAGAGCAGCAGTATGTCCCATCGCGTCTCTACAGTCAGTGTGTGTGTGTGTGTGTGTGAGAGCGCTGGGTGTGTCCTCCTGATCCACACAACACCGGCTGGAATGTGGAAATTCTGCTTCCTGTGTGTGTGATGCAGAGGAAAGTGTGTGAGTGAGTGAACACAGCGAGAGGGAAACGTACCTGGCAGGGCAGACTTCCCTCAGTTGCTTCATGTGGGTCTGAGTTTGAGGGGTGTTTGGAGGGGGGTGGGGCTCTTAAAACGGCCTATCCTTTTACATGACACTATATTCGTTTCAAGAGCATTTCAAACAACGTTTCAGTAACCACAAGAGTTGGGTAAAAGTCCACAAACCATAAAAGTGTGTGCTAAGCTAACGTTAGCGAGAAATTGCGTTCGCCTGATGTGGTAACCATAGCAACAACACGCTGCTCGCGCTCTTTGCCTCTTTCTGTAAAATCAGAATGGTAATACTTTATATTGATTCTTTTATATAAAATGTCCTACCAAGAGCTGAACTTTAGAATCAACTTTAGAATAATATAAGAATAATATAAATACCCAAAGAGTTGATTGGGTGATCAGACCGTCTGTTATTTTGTTTTCCGGGAACAGTCCCGGTTTTTGGAGTTCTGTCCGACTAAGATCTGTCCCCGAAAATGTCCCCGTTTTTACAGCACGTTCAAAACAACCGGCAAATAGCTACACTGCAAAAGCCCGCTCAATTATGAAACAATTAATTTGCAGAAAGCACATCTACAAAATAACCGATGAAAATCCATTTCCAAAGCACAAACAGAATTTGAAAAGCTAAAGAAAAAGCTATAATTGCTGTAATTATAATAATAGAATGACAATCATTATATAAGTATTAATTTTGCATAACTTTGTGCCCCCGCCAAGATATGTATTGTCCCTGTTATTCATTAGCTATAGCCTAATATAAATGAGATTTAAATGAGTTTTTTTTTTTTTTTTACCAATGAACTATGACCCCAGTTTACATTTCCGAAATCTGGCCAACTTATTTTAAACTACAATTCGAGTAAAAGGAGGACGACATTTTTGGAAGTTATATTCGAGTTAACCACAAGATGGAAGCATTCTACTAGGCCTTCCTTCTGTTAGCCTGCGGAGCTGCGGACGAGCATGGTCAAACACCTGAAACGATCCGGATAGATTGATAGATAGATGGACAGACAGAACGAAAGACAGGTTGAATGACCGACCGACAGAACGACAGGTTGAACGAAAGACAGACAGACAGATATTTTTTTCTCTCTCTCTGTGATTTATTTGAAAAAGAATTAATGATTCACCATATGATGTGATACTGGCATCACACATGAAACTAATGTTTAAAAATACAGCAAAACATTATATAAAGAATGTGTCATGTTACCAACTCAATGTAAACAGCATATCTCCTAACATTCTCTGTGCACACTCAGAAAATTACAGTGTCTGTTCAGCATCAAAGCAAAAGGCTGCATCATCATCATCATCATCTTCATCATCACCAGTGACCAAGCCAAGGAGTTTCTTTTTTTTTCTGACTCAATGCTCAAGGAATCTCTCAGCTCTGCAGGTGCAGTGGGTCAAATGTGTGTCTCAAGTCTATAGCGAGCCGATCTGACCGTGGTAGTGTTCATATAGATCCCGACCGGAGCAGGACAGTGAGCAGGGGCGATTCCCACTCACCTACCGTATGTCCTGAGTTAGGCTGTAGCCTGTCAACAAAGAGGGAGGTTTGAAGAACTGAACCAGAGATGAAGGTTAGGAGCTGACTGCAACTGACACTTACCAGAGGAGTTTATACAAGTAAAAGGAAATCCATTTTCGTCAAAATTATGCAGATCGTCTCTTTCATTACTGGAAATCTGCTCAACATGATTAACAGTGGCCTGAAAAACTAGACAAAGACACAGAAAGTACAGAATTAGTACAGAATTTTTGGTAACACTTACTTGAAGGGGTGTGCATAAGACTGACATGACACCTTCATAATCATGACATGACACAAGTCATGAATATGAAGGAGGGTTTATGCATGTTTATGTTTATGACAACTGTCATTAGGTGTCATTCGCTCAATTATGACATTTTTAATGCAAATATGACATTGTTTGAGATGTCTTTGTTATGACACCTTGACATAAACCAATACATCATAACCTGTCAGTGTCTTTGTTATGACACCTTGACATTACTAAGACAACACAACCTGCTATATGTCATAAACATGACATAGCAGATTAATTATCAAACTTAAGAAAGCACTTAGCTTTATGGGTTAACATTACATTAAACTGTCATGTGGTTGGTTTTGACATTGGCTGTCATGAGGCCATTATAACATTTTAATGACAAATTCAATGTGTGCACTGTAGTTGAGGTCAAGAAACATATTCATGACACAGTTATAATGCCTCATGACAGCCAATGTCAAAACCAACCACATGACAGTTTAATGTAAAGTTAACCCATAAAGCTAAGTGCTTTCTTAAGTTTGATAATTAATCTGCTATGTCATGTTTATGACAGGTTATGATGTACTGGTTTATGTCAAGTTGTCATAACAAAGACATCTCAAACAATGTCATCTTTGCATTAAAAATGTCATAAATTGAGCGAATTCATTTCGACGGAAGTGAATCAATCAAAACTAACTTTATCTGGAAAATAACATTATTCAAGAACCTTTATAAAACCAAACCAATCTCTGTTACCTTAAATTATATGTTTATCTCTGTAAAGCTGCTTTGAAACAATCTACATTGTTAAAAGCGCTATATAAATGAGGATGACTTGACTTGAATGACACTTAATGACAGTTGTCATAAACATGCATAAAACCTCCATCATATTCATGACTTGTGTCATGTCATGATTATGAAGGTGTCATGTCAGTCTTATGCACACCCCTTCAAGTAAAGTGTTACCGAATTTTTTTACATAGTAGTTTACATTTCACCAATAAAAAAGGACAAACATATTTTTTCAATTAAATCACCTCAATATTTAATTAAAGGATTTATGAAGCATCCTAAAAACTCACATTTTGTTTACAAATGGATCTTAACATGCACATGGATCCGATTAAATTATCTAATTTAGTGGTTTTTGAGCTGTCGTTGAACACTGATTTAACAGAGCCAGATTTTAATCATTGCCACTTGTTATTATAAACTAACCACATAGACAATAGGAAACAAGTCAATCCAACTATAAATCTTTAACAGCAACAATGACCCTCTTCATGAAATGCTCTGTGTTCCCGTAAATGAAGGCCTTCCTGAAACAGGCTGTAAAATCAGTTGAAACGAGGTTTTTGTCCCAGACTTACTTTGCTGACTAACGCTGCTGCGTTTTGTAAAGTTAATGCATATTCCAGCATTGGTGCCAACAAGTTGTCAGTTTGCGGAAATATCGAGACTATAAAAACCAGCAGAGTGAAGAATGCCTTTCACCAATTTTTAGCATTAATGAAGGTAATACAGAATAGCTTTCTTACCGTGCTGATTTATTGGTACTTCATTAAACATCTGGTTGAGTTTTTGATGTGGGTTTAGGAAGGAGCTGTGTTTCTCAGAGACCAACTGGAGCTCATTGGTACCACTGAGGTTGATTCCACAAACCAGTGGAGAAAGTCTGAAAGAACACAGCAGTTGCTTTTAAATTCATGCATGCATGCATCACTTCTACTAAAATATATAATGACTTCAAATTATTAAATTTCAAGTCCCACGATTTATTGTTGCATGAATTGAATCATTATTCTTTATAGATAAAATATAGAGTGTATCAAGAATAAAAAGATGCATTTATTAAGAATAAAATATATAAAATGTATTTATTTTATTGTTATAAATTTTACATTTATTCATTCTAATGCATGTCAAATTCTGCCAAGAACTGCTTGTTCATAAAAAAAAGTCATAAAAGATTGTCATGACATAAAAACAAATAGTTCGCATGCAGTACTAACTAAGAGGAGTGAGCATGTCTAATACATGAATCCACTTAGAGTTCAGTAACAGATGAAATAATGTTTTATTTCTAACTCATTCCTCTTGAGAGCCCAGCATAGGCTTTAACTCAGAGGGACTCACAGCTAGCCTGCAAAGAAGCATCATTTAAATGATGTGGTCCCTTGCAGAGAGGCCAGAGGGTGTTCGGCCCAAGCATCTTTTGGAAGATCTTCAGTGTTTTTCATCAACAAGATTCTTTTGTCAATATAACTCACATCAGCATAAATAGAGCTACACCCCAGTGTCAACCAGTCATAAACAGATGAGCGGAGTTTGGAGAACACCTAACAAGAGACCAGAGACCATTCCTCTATACAGAATCCCCAGCTCCATGCATGTTGGTGCTTCTTCTCTTCAGTTCACCATTTTCTATAGGGTCCAGGTCAGGGAACTAGGGTAGTCATGGCAAGAAGCTTCATTTTGTGCTCATTTTGATGTTTGTTTTGGAACGTTGTCCTGATGGAAGATCCAACCACGGCCCATTATAAAATATCTAGCAGAGGCCGTAAGGTTTTCATTTTTCATCTGTTGGTATTTGCTAGAATCCATGATACCATGTGTCTGAACAAGATGTCCAGGACCTCCAGAAAAAAATATAGTCCCATAACATTAAAGATCCAGCAGTATTTAACCGTGGGCATGGTGTACCTTTTATCCCTGTTTGCACCAAACCTATCTGGTGGGTTTGCTGCCAAAAATATCTTTTTTCTTTTTTAGTTTCATCTGACCATTGAATTAGAATCTTGTCCCTTTTTGAAGTTCCAGCCGTGTCTGACAACTGAATATGCTGGAGTTTGTTTTTGGAGGAGTTAGGAGGATTTTTCTTGAAACCCTCCCAAACATTGTGGTGATGTATAGGACTGTTTGATTTTTTTTTAGGCTTTCTGACTCCAATACTCAACTAATCACTGCAATTCTCCATCTGTGATCCTTGGAGAGTCCAAACTTTCCTCCTGACCGTGCATTAAGATAATATAGACACATGTCCTCTTACAGCTAGATTCGTAAGATCTTTAGTTGATTGGAACTTTCTTAATTATTGCTCTGATGGTGGAAATGGGATTTTTCAATGCTTTACTGTAGCTATTTTCTTACAGCCACAGCTCAACAATGTTTTGCTGCACATCAGAACTACATTCTTTGGTTTTACTCATTGTGATGGATGATTAGGGGATGATTATTGTGTTTCCTCATATTTATATTTCTGTGAAACAAGAAGTCATAGTTAGACAATTTCATGTTCCTATCACCCTGGTATGCTAAACAAAAGTAAATATTAATCGGAATATACTTCTTAGTTATTTTACTCATAATTTGTTTTAGGGGTGCCAATAATTGTGGCCAACCTGTTTTTGGAGAAAAACATTTCATAATGTGATTTTCCCCCCATTTTTCAATTATTTTACTTCAATGAAAGATTAGATTTTTGTGCATTGTTTTTTTAACAACAGATCAAAAGCAAAAACAATGCAGATTTATTTTTTACAGCCATCTTTGATCATATTTACCATCTGTATAATCATTTTTATTTTATTTTGTAATCTTGTAATCTTTATTTTGTTATAAAAAAATTATTTTAAGTTATTACATTTCATTTTCTCAATTTTATTAATTGAATAATATTCATTATTATTTACTGCTTTAATTTATTTAATGGTTTGACAAAGTTTTGTGCACAGGACCACAAGTCTAAGAAAGAAAAAAAATTCAGGGAAAATAAATTTCAATTCAATTTGATTGTTTTAATACACAAATATTTGAGTTTGATGCTCCTGAATATGGTTTGAATGTAACTTCAATTTACCCACCACTATATTAGAAAAAAAAATGTATCTAACTTAAACTTAATTAAATTTGGATTTTAAAAACTTGTCAGCTCAAAGGGTTTGGTCAAATGAACACAGAATATGAGACGTCCATCCATCCATCCATCCATCCATCCATCCATCCATCCATCCATCCATCATGTTACTGGTCTGTGGTGCTGTGTCCTGTCACAGAGTATAAGAGGAAGATAAGTGCTCTGTGTGTGTTTGGAGGGGGAGGGGGTTGCCCTGCAGCGCTGCTCATGTGTGTGGAGCAGAGGGCAGAGTCCCAATAGAGCGGCTGTCAGCACAAAACTCAGAAAACAGTTCCACTCGCTATATTTTTACAGTGAACCTCTCTATATGCATTAATCACAGCCAGCTGCCCGTACGCACCCTTAGGCTGGAATGAGAGGAATCTTTCATGCAGTGTTTAAAAATCCCAATTTACCCATCACATTGATCCTCCTCTTAGTTGACAGTGCGTTACTTTCAGCAAGCACACTGAAGTGAAAGACTTGCTTAAAGACTTTTAGGTAACGTATCCTGTCATGTTTGAGGAGGTCATTAAATAAGTTAATGAAATGACTCAACTTTACAGGGCAGGAACTTTCATCTTGGAAAAGATTTTATGGATCCAACAGTCCTCCTTTTAAACATAAAAGTGATTACTATTATCAAACATTGCTCTGACTACTAGGAGCTCTAAAAGCACCAAGACTGGATTTATTTGATTAGAAATAAAGTAAAAATATGAATTGTGTTTAAATTGCCATTCCTGTTAGCAAAGATGAATTTTCAGCAGCCTTCACTCCAGTTTTCAGTGTCACATGATCCTTATATGCCATATTATATGTTACATATCATTATAATATACCAGTTTACTGCTCAAGAAAAATTTCTTATCATTATCAATGTTGAAAACAGTTGTGCTGGCTAATATTTTGTGGAAACTGTGATTTTATTTTTTGAAATTGAAAGTTCAAGAGAACAGCATTTATTTGGAATATAAATATTTTGTAACAATTTAATTACTGCACTTTTGATCATTTCCATGCATCTTTGATAAATAAAAGTATCTTTCTTCAAAAAAAAAAAAAAAATTCTAAACTGTTCGATGGTATTATAGAAGGAAAAGTGTATATTTTAGAAGTTGTGAAAGTTTTTCCACAATTTTAATCACTTTTTTAACCTACTTTTTAGTAGTTCATTTTAAATGGTGGTGTGAAGTGATGTATGCATTTACAAAAAGTGTGATATGAGGTCATAAAACTGCATGCATATCAATTATAAAATCATGTGGAAAATGCTCAAATAGTTTTAGATGAAGTAAAGCTGGTCAAACTGCAGGACATGTCATCTTCAGAGTATTTCACCAACCCATATATTTTAATGCAAACATAAATCAAACTGAATTATCTGTTTGGCAGGAAGATCTAATGGCTAATAACTGATGAAAGAACAAATATCCAGAGGAACTCTAAATGATAGAATCTTTTCTGATACATGTTTTAAAAGAAAGTCCATCAACAAACATACACACAAAAATCAACCACAAGTCACTCAAAATCTCACATTTCATAACAGGGTTTTGAAATAACAACAATACTCAGTAAGCAAAGTCTCCTAAATGCTTATTTTTTTGTCAAACGAAACACATTTTGCAATGGGATCAGATTCTAATGACGGGAGTTAGAAAAGATGATTTAGTTATAAAATGTTTAATATAATTTAATTTAAAATTTGCTTTCTTGGGATCACAAACCCAAGCCTTCAATGTTTCTGTCACATAGTCAATGGTAGGTTAGCCAGCAACAAATAGTGTGCAGGAAGTGTAGGTTCTGCTGATATGTTTTGTTATTTGATAAAACACATTTCCTGTTTACAGACACAGAGTTTGTTGCACAGTGTTTTTGTCACATCACCTCAGGAGTGATTGTTGTTTACATACAGCAAGTCATGGCATGTGTTCCCTTTCCGGACACGTCTGGATAAGCAAACGTTCAGAAACAAACACAGCCTGTTTGTGGTGAGTGACAACATAACAATATGCTTTTTTTAAAACAACAATAAAGAAAAATGAAATGACGAGAAGAATTATTAAAGCCTTTTCTAAGAACCAAAATTTATGCATGCAAGACATATAGTGACCACAACAGTGACCAAAATTACAAAAAAATCCCTGTGATCTCTGAATTGTCCATATGATTGTATAAAGATCTTAATGCAAGACATCCAGATTAGATCAAATCCCTTCACAATCGGCACCCGGCACATATTTGCGTGACAGCACAACAGTAATATTGAGAGAAAAGGTCATGGGTTAACTGTGTTGTAAAAAGACCCATGCGAAAGCATAATGATCATATTTTTCTACTGAAGAAACATGTGTTGCCACACATCATAATGTCTTCGTTCTCAGGGCAGAGATGATTTGCTCCCATCTCATCGGCTGTGCTTTTTTAATGTTTCACATTATAAGCACATGTTGCTAACTGCTGTGGTTGACGCATATATATGCACAGCAGATGGAGTCTTTCAGTCAGTGACAAATAGCCAATTAGACTCAAGTAAAATTGTCCCCATATGTATCAGAGAAGCAAACTGGATTCCATGCTTAATGTTTGCTAAAATGTATATTATGTTCTGAGGCAGTGGCATTACTAGGATGCCATTATGGGGTGGCCGAATAATATTTGCCACCGAAATGTTCACTATCATCACAATGCAACATAGTGCACTCAAAAACATGGGTATCACTTTGTTCACAAAAGAGTCATAAAAGATTGCTGATCCTCACCTTGTCTGATTGAGCTTGTTATTGTGCAGATGGTTGTGAAGGCTGATGCTGCTGTGCTCCATTCTGGGCTGCTCCAGAGTTACACTGGAGGTTCCAGATAAGACTCTGCTACACGATTCATCCTCCTCTGAGTATGCTGTAAACCAACAGGAACGAAGAAAAAAAAAATCATAAATGTGATCTCTATACAGTTACATCACAGTTGTTCCTTCAAGACAGCAATGGAATTAAATGGAGAGAAAATGGAGACTTTGATTAAGTCTTTTGCAATCAGATTTCAATATGAACTCAGACAACACTGAGAATAATAAGAAATATTTCTTGAGCAACAAATCAGACTAAAAATTCAGCTTTGACATCACAGGAATAAACTATATATTAAAATATATTAAAATAGAAAACAGTTATTTTAAATTGTATTCATATTTCACAATATTACTGTTTTTACTGTACTTTTAATCAAATAAATGCAGCCTTGGTGAGGACAAGAGACTTCTTTTTTTTTAAAGACTTTTCACGTTGCAAAAACACAGTCCAAACTGAGGAGGGAAGGAGGGCAGGGCTCCAGAGAAGGACGAGGAGTAGGCAGAGGAAGACACCAAGGAGATGATGACCAGGGAGGAGATGAGTGTGGGGGGAGCTAGGGCAGAGACAGGGGAACCAGAGCAGAGACGGGAGGAGCAGGAGGATAACCCAGAGCCTTGACAGGAAGGTCCCCGGTGTAACCAGGAAGATAAAGCCAGAGGGGTCGAGCGAGTGGGGACAATGGATAGACCAGAGGAAAAGAGGAGCCCGGCAGACCCAGAGGAGTGGAGAGTTGAGGCGAAGATGCTGACTTGGAAGGTGGAGGCGGAGCCAGAGTGACGATGGACTAAGATGGAGCCCCATAGGGACTAGGGAGCCCAGCAGAGCCTAAGTGATGGCAGTCCATGGTGTAGCAGATGGTACGGAGGGCCAAGGTGGAGTCCAGGGCTTGGTGGCTTGAGGTGAAATTGATGACTGGGAAGCCTCTGGCAGATCTGTGCAGCATAGCGGAACCACTGGAGGAGCCGAGGGGCTGAAGGGAGACAGAAGAGGTGAGGAGGAGGGAGAGGGAGGCTGGGCGGGACCATCCACAACACAGGAGACTTGGTGCTGGACGATCAAGACTTATAGCTGGGCTTAACCAGTGACGACTTGGAGCTGGGCTTAACCAGTGACGACTTGGAGCTGGGCTTAACCAGTGACGACTTGGAGCTGGGCTTAACCAGTGACGACTGGGCTTAACCAGTGACGACTTGGAGCTGGGCTTAACCAGTGACGACTTGGAGCTGGGCTTAACCAGTGACGACTTGGAGCTGGGCTTAACCAATGACGACTTGGAGCTGGGCTTAACCAGCAACGACTTGGACGACTTGGAACTGTATGGGAGCAGTGGTGACTGCAGTACAGCAATCACCTCCTATTCCAGCTCATCATACAATATATCCTCAACAACCCAGCTCAGTTTCTGTACCTCAGTGGCAGAAGTGTGGGCGGGGCTCCAATCCATACCCTCGAACTCCACTAAAATGCCCTCAATGACGGACACTGGTGCCGGCTCACTTACCTGGCCAGACTCTGCATTGGGCTCAGGCTCCGGGACAAAAATAGCCTCTAGCGATTCCTCTGGCTCAGATGATTTTGTGGCGGACTCAGGCTCCAAATCAGCGGTGGGCTCTGGCTTTTTCACAGCGGGCATGGCTGACGGCTGGCTGGGCTCTGGGTCTGGAGTGGGGCTCACAATGTCCTCATCAGTGAGGCAGATGGTCATTGGTGAGTTGTTTTATACCAGCACTGATTCCACGAACTGGGTGAAACTCCCTCAAGGGCCATTCAAAGGCAGGCGTGCCTTCGACTGCTCGCTAAGCCCAGTGTGGTATAAAATCTAATAATAATATTTCATTACATTTATATAGCACTATATAAAGCTAGTGGTCAGGGTAATGAGTGAGCCAAGCCAGCCTGGTTATATCCATATAATGCTGTATTAATCCAATCTTGGGGTCTAATGTTCTGACAGGGTTTGGTTTATATAAAGATTGAACGAATGAATGAATATATACCCAAGATTTAATAAACAAAGAGAGCTAGAAGCCAATACACAATCAACAAAACTTTAACACAAACAAGACAAAGAACGTCCTGGTTGCGTGTGCAACCCCCGTTCCACCAGTGCATACGAGTGATAGGCCTGGCTTCGGACATTCCACCACGTCCGTTGCCGAAGGGTATGGAGGAACTCGACAGGGTTCGGCTAAAAAAGGGGAACTCAACTGGAGCAAGAATTGCGCACGTATCCAGTCCATAGGAGGGGAATGGTGCAGCAAGCCGACACAACGAACCGGGCTTACAGTGAAACTGGCTTCATGTGAAGGGAGCCCATGGGAAGCAGCGGTTCGACAAAGGTGTCGCCCAGCCCCCAACTCTAGAATATCTGTCAGCGAAGCACTCTGTGTCAACGCCTAAGCGGGAGCACACACTCATTTAAGAGGAGCTCACTACTTAAGTGGACATGTGCATCTCGGGATTTTCACCAAGATGAAGGCAGCCACATTTCAGTAGGCCAACCTTGCTTGGAAACAGCCTTCCCTCTCTGCTAATTTCCTAAACAGATAAGAGCTGGTCTGAGGTCCTAAGGCTTGCGTTCTGTGCATGTAAAACCGCAATGAAGCGGACGGACAGAGAAAGCCAGGGCTGGGTCTGCCTCCTCCACGCAGCGCTTGCAGGCTCACCACCTGGTCCCAGTTTAAGGGAGAGGTAGGAACCTTGGGCACATATCCAGGCCAGGGTCTCAGCTAGTAAGAGTTAGCCAGCCCGAATTCCAGGCACAAGTCGTTGACCGAAAGCGGGCAAGTCCCTGCCCTCTAGTAGAGACCATGCGAGCAGGAGAATATTTAAAAACAGAATTTTTAACTCACTGCCTGCAGTGGCTCAGGGGCGGTCTCTGCAGTGCAGTAGCACCAGAGATAGGCCCAAGAGGATAAAGAGGGGCTCAGGGATGACCCTTGCTCCCTCAGGAACCTGACGATCAGGACGTGCTTCCCAAGATTCTGCATTAGATGTTCGTCATCATATTGAGGGTGAAGGAACAGCCTACTCCAACCCAACTTGCAGGAAAGAGAGCACTGAAATGACCGAACGCTCTCAGGATCTCCTCACGAAGAGAAGACTCATTCAACGAATAGGTTCCACTTCTAACTTAGCAAAGAACAACTGCCTTATGTTAAGGGGGTGCTTGCAGAAGTGATGGTCACTACCACATATCCTTGTGGTAGCCACCTGAACCTCCCCGTCCAGTTTTTTTTTAATGTAGGTGCCATCATGCCCTGTCCCTGAAATGTACCCAGGGGAAGTCAGGAAGGCTGTCGAGGGAACTAGATCTGGTTGGGCCAATAAGGGGCAACTATCAAGACCTGTTCCACTCCTGACTTAGCACAGTAGGTGCAAGCGACATGCGCGCACAAGACAGGAGCACTGCTCAACACTAGATGTGAAGATCACTGAGCTTCAAGAGAGTCTCTGCTCAACACTTGAGTGTGATAAGTTCACTGAGCTCAGGAGCAACTCTGCTCAACACCTAAGTGTGATAATTCACTGAGCTTCAGGAGCATTTCTGCTCAACACCTGAGCGTGATGAAATTTACTGAGCTTCAGGGGCATTTCTGCTCAACACCTGAATGTGATGAAAATCACTGAACTTGAGCAGCCCCAAGCGATAATGAATCGCATAGCCGCTTTCTTAGAAGGCTCACTGGGGAACGCATTTCTGCGGGGCCCCGGGGTCAGCTGAGAGCCAGTGTCTGTTCAAGGGATGTCCGCTCAGACAGAAACACAACTGGCAGAGGGACGAGTCCGGAGAGGCAACAGATGTAACTGTGCGGCCCCGAAGTGGTCCCTGCCCAGCTGGACCGCCAGGGGATGGAGTCTCCACATAGCTGTCCATAGCTGTCGTGAGGCTCGTTGGTGGCACGATTGAGCAGGCCAGAAGAATTTTATAGTGGAATGAAGCGACCTCAAAAGCTTTAACGGGCGAGTTGTGACATGCGAGGGAAGCTTAGCGCAGCGGTCGCGATGTTGTCTTTTCAGACCAGTACCAGCTCGCTGAGCAGTGGTGGCTCAAAGCGAGGTGAACTGCCAACTCGAGGTAACGAATACCAATGCAGTCGGAGGTCGCCCAGGCCTCCGTTAAAGCATGCCCTTTGTACATGGCCCCTCAGTCGGTGTTAGTGGACCTGAAGGTCTGAAAACACGGGCTGAGAGTTTGGCGGCAGGCCGGGGTGATCTTTTATCACACAGGGCGTGCCGCTCTGCCACGGTCACCTCGGGACTCGATCATAAAACTAGTGCTGAAGCGGTCTTCATATGGAGGAAGCCAAGCGGCTGCGACTGCCATATGCCCCAGGAGCCTCTGAATTTTTTTCTCACTTCTAGCACTAGCCTAACACACTCTTCTTGAAGAGACGTGTTGGACCGAGTCCTTCTCCTGAACTGAAAAAGAGATACTCTCGCCCAGTTGACCTGAAGACCCAACTGGCTATGGAGCACTCGAAGAGTAGGACTTGTACTGATACTTCGTACCCTCGACGCAAGAACACAGAATGGTCTGTGGAGCGGAAGGATAGAGATCTGAAGTACTGTCCTTCAGGTCGAACGCTGCAGGCCAACGAGACGGCCAGGAATGCGTGAGAAGGCGGATGACCGTGTCCTCGAACCGCACCCAGCTGCCGTGCTGGCGAACAAGAGGAGACTGAGGGGTGCAAGGCTTTACAGGGTCGCACACCGAGAGACTTGCCCTCTTGGGACCCAAGAAAAGAGGAACTTCCTCTTTCTTTGAAGTGTGGGTACCGCTTTCTCCACTTCCTTTTGGGAGCAGCGGTGGAACAGACCAGTGTTAATTTCGTTGACGAAAATAACGACGAAAATTATTCGTCAACGACATTTTTTCACAGACGAAAACGAGACGATAACTAAATAAAACCTAGTTTTGAATGACAAAGACTATGACGAAAATCTAATGACATTTTCGTCAACGAATAAAAACTAGACGAAAATGTTAGATAGTGACGATTTGGGAAGCGATCCGTCAGAACTGATGTCCTGAGCGTGTGTGATAGATGCGCACATTTGTAGGCTACTGTAACGTGATCTACCCCGCGGTCATAAAACGTTAAAAAATGTGAACGTCTGGGAGAATGAGTAGAGCAGACATATAGATCTGAATAAGAGTGACGATGCAAAAAAGAGTTCTATTCGGTGCGGTTTTCTGTGCGCACACACCTAACCCGAAGCGTGCAGTCATGCACAATACACCTACAGCGCGCGAGTAGGCTACTGAATTGAGCTCTCTTTCGTGTCTGAATGGACAAATACACACAACAGTCTGTCTAAATGTCCGTTTTAGAGAGTATTCATGTAAACTATGCTGGTTATGTCTTAAACTGTGAGTGTATCGGATGTGCATCAGTGCAATTGTATCCGCATGTCATTGGACATGATCCGACGTCTTAAAGTGACAGTGGCAATAAACATAATGCGGTCCGTGTCCTTAATTTTGATCAAGCAACAAAAGAAAAAGAGAAAAGCATTCACTGTTTGTTAATAGCTTTAATAAGGATTAATTATATTGAATTCATACAAATAAATATGTCTGCTTGAAAGAATAAAGAATGATGTATGCAAGTAGTTATAAGGAATGCATATATCATTCATTGTAAAGAAGACTGTGTTGTACTTTAGGAAAAGTGGTTTTATTTAATTTTAAGATATTTTTTAAGTAACAGCAGTTAAATCTGTATCTGTATTGCATGTTCAAACTTAAAAATCATTCATATTAATAGGTTAATAGATGTTTTCTCCGGGAGTAAATGGGTTTGGAAATTTTAGAGAAATTCTAAATTAACGCATTACAATTGAACTAAACCCATTATATTTTAGTCGACTAAATCTACTGTAGATTTAGTCGACTAAAATGTTATTGTATTTCGTCGACTAAAACTAGACTAAAACTAAAACAATTCAGATGACTAAAATATGACTAAAACTAAATGCCATTTTAGTCAAAAGACTAAGACTAAAACTAAATCAAAATTTGCTGACAAAATTAACACTGGAACAGACACACACACAAACAAAGACTCCACCCGGCCCTCACCCGGGGGGAGAGAGTGGATCGGTGACCAACTCCAAGAGCATCCTCCTCCATCCCTGAGCGGCCCGCTACGGAATGCTTTCGCTGTCGCTTGCCACCTGGCTTGGCAGCGCCTGAGTGGGCTGAGGCCAGGAACCGAACCTTGTCCGCATCCGCGATATCAACCAGGCTGAGCCAACGATGGCGCTCCTGGACCACTAAGGTAGACATCGCCAGACCGATCGCGCACGCCATGACACTCGTGCCCCGGAGGGCAAGGTCGGAAGCACTGCTGTGCTCACCTATGAGCGCACGGTCTGGGCTACCCTCGTGCATTTCCATGGGTGCCCTGGCCTGACAGACCTGTAGCAGCGCCATGGCACACAAGAGGAGGCGACTTGCCCACAGGCTTTGTAAGCTCTGCCCGTCGGTACGGACGAGAACTCACAGGCCTTAGGGGGGAGACGAGGATCCCCCCAAAAGGCAGCGGCCGCCGGACACAAGTGCACCTGTGTCGCAACAGACCGTTCCACTGGAGGGATAGCCTCGCAACCCTTCACCGCTCCTCCATCAAGGGTAGTGAGGGGTAAAAGCTATTCAGGCAGTTTCTGGCAGAGAAAGGTGCCGTCCACCTGGTAAGCTCTCCATGCATTTTGGGAAAGAAAAGCACTGGGGCGGCGAGCTGAGAACCAGTGCGGCCCACCCCGAGATACCAATCCTCCAACCGAGACTGAACGGGACACGGTGGAGGGGTCCACTCGAGCCCGGCACCCTGGGCGACCTGTTTCAGCATAGCTGACTTTTCCTGATCTGGCTCGGGCAACGTTACACTCCCAGAGGGAGATAACACAGCCGAGTCGTCATCTCCAGAGGCCAGCTCACCCTCCGATGCTGCTAACGACATCTTATCCTCTGGGGGAACCCCAATTGAACCGTCCATCAGTCCATTACAAGGGGGACAAGCACGTCTAACAGGAATTCCATCGGCTGCGGTGTGATGGAGGAGTGGGGAGCCCACAGGGAATGGTTACCGGGTGATCCATCACTATCCTCCGATCACCCATCCCACACGGCACCCGGGGGTGGGGCATGGTAATAGGGACACGCGCTTCGCGGACGAAGGCGAGTCTCGATCTCAACAACGCGACAGTCATATTCCCGCAATGGGAACATGAACCGTCCACAAAAGCTGCTTCAGCCGCTGTGTCCCTCTTCTTCTCGACACTGGGGCCAGGGTGTCACTGCTGAATGTTGATACCTGTACTCTACTCTTCCCAAATAGACAGATGCAGCCCCCATCCACTGCTCTCTGTGGCTACGGCCGCAGCAAAATCGACGTTGTTGGCTTACTTTACCTCCCAGTTCGCTACACCTCTACAACAGTAAGTCCAAACACGTGATGCAACAATTGTGACCGTCAGAGAGGAAAAGGGAACGACCGCATCCAGAAACGCACAGGTGGAATGCATCTTGAAAAAGACGCAAATGCACCCGTGTTACTCTTTCAGGAAATAGGACCCATCACCAGTGCCGGAGCACACAGGGGAATGACCCTTATGACCGCGGCAACACTGAACAGTTAACTGAAACAGTGAAGCACTCACTTTTCCACCCTCTAACCAGCCGTCAACACACACAAACCTTAAGAAATTTGTTGCTGTTAAAACAGTAGTTGAGAGCTCAAAGCTTGCGATCACCGCTGCACTCGCGCTGTAGAAACCACAAGCACTGGGAGAGTCTTCCAGAAGAACACCGACACACTCGCTCGTTGTAAACAACAGCACTCTTCAGAGACATCAAACGATCGGCTCCGAAGCGAAAGGCAACTAGTGCGTGCATCCACTTCCGTATTTATACCCGCGCCAATTCCCATTGGCTCGTTCAATAGTACTCGAAGATGATTGGCTCCCTGGCGTGATCCCCATTCAGTGGACGTCGACTACGTCTGACGTTCTCGACTGAAAGGGAACTGAGGAAGACAGAAGCCTTAAATACACGGAGAATGCTACTCAACGGAACAGGGAACAGATGATAACTATTCAGAAACCATGACAACGAAGGAATGACTGGAACTCAGGCAAATAGTGACAATGAAAATTAAGACTGAAAAATAAACAAAACAGATTTTGTTGCAATTTCTATTTCTACAAAAAAAGATGAAACATGAAACAAAAACTTCAATAAGTTTCCAAAATAGAAAAAAAAAATTGTGCTGTGGGAAAGAGAATCACATGAGAGCATATCCAGCCATTATGCCCTTTTACGAAGTCTTGATTTTGTTTTTGGGGTGTACTAGAATGTTTTCATGCTTGATTGTTTAAAAAACATTATTTTTCACATATTTTACATCATTACAGCTTCTCCCTCCCCAGTCCGGTTGAATGCGTTGTTTTCGATGAAGCCCATCCTTTCGAAATGCGCTGTGATTAATTAGCTAGCCCAGTGTGTTGTGATTGGCAGCACTTAGTGCATGTTCAGGAAATGTCCCGCCCCTTCATATCTGCGAGCTCTACTCAGATGTAAATATTAACGATGGCGTCAATTTCAAACCGATTCAAGCACGATTCAGACTCTGACAATGTTAACGAACAAGATGATCGTGCTGAACGGATTTCAAGCACGGACTTTGCAAGCACGGACTTTACAGGACGTTTCAGATTGGTATTTAGTTTTCTTATAGATATGATGTTATTCACCATTTAATCATATTTGTCAGAAAACTATGGTAATAAAAACAGTAATCGATCACAAAATCATGGATAATATTCCTAAGGGGTGGTGAACAGTCTTACAAAAGCAAGAGCTTACAAAAGCTAAAGTAAACACTACATCAATATTGTAATGTTAGTTAGCAGCTGAGTAGAGGCAAAGCTTTGCCTTTCATTTACATCATAACTCAGCAACTACATAAAACTTATAAATGGGACTGTTAATAGTTGAGATCCATAAACAACAGATTGACCCGACAAAATGGGAATGGCTACGTCTTTCAGGAGAAGCTTTTGTGCATATAGCCTGCTTTGTACTCTCTTCTGAAAGCTGTTCTCAGTAAAATGTGCAGCGCACAGACAAATGTTGAAGTTATATTGTTCAGGAACAGTGTTAAAAATACATTTTATCCACTCTAAGTTCGTCAGCCTTAGGACAAAATTTTACCGGGGTGTAAAAAAAAAACCCGACAACACTCTTCATCTTTTCTAGTGCCGGTAAACTTTTTTGCATATTCCGTGGGCACGGATTATTTAAATGAGGAACATTATGACTTCATAAGATCCGGAAAAAGTGCATTGTAGTCCAAACGAGCCATTCGTTGTGGTTCTTGAAAGGTGTATTCTGTTAAATAAAATATCTCCCTTTGGACCGGACTTTGAGCTTTGTAACCTTGCAAATCTTTTTTATGCTCAAACAGCAACATTACACACTAACTAAAGTTGAAGAAGTTAAAAAGCATAATAGGACCCCTTTAAATGTGTACTGTAAAATACATATCACATGATTTGTTGTAAGACTGGGTAAAATCTTCCTGAAAGTCACAATATTACCATTTAATTTATCGTATTCTTCCTGAATGATCAAGGTCAGAAATCATGTAATAATGTTGTCAGTTTGGCTTGTTGATGTTAAACATCTTTCACAGTCATTCTTCATTCGAAACACAGAGTTGCTTCTTTCTTATTAGGCAGAATTAGACGACTGAAATATCCGTGGCTTCTGTCTGCCTGTCACATCTTTTATAAAAGTCGTCTTTTTAGGCAATTAGTGTGCACTGCCCTCATGGATTTTCACTTCAGGTGTTGACTAAAAGAGCCCTGTGCTGTCTGACAGCTTTTTGACTCAGTATCAAGCATCTGATGGAAAAACAGCTGGAATGGAAAAGATCCTGGAGTGTGAGAGACATGCGTGTGGTGGCCGTTTGCCCATGGTGTGAGCCCAGTGACTGCACAAACACTGGTCTTTTGAGCTTGTCGGAACAGCTGATGTCAGAAATAGTACGTAGTGTAAATGATGGGCATAGGGAAATGAGGAAGGGAGTGGACGGGGCTCTGAGCACATTCTCCACTCGACACATCTATAATGCTAAATGGAATGCACATATAAACTTTTTTTCTGTGCACTGGTTAAAAATGGATAGCAGCTGGAATTATACAGACTGTGTTGTGTTCACGTAAAACATACAGTATACATATATACAGTTCTAGTTCTGCTATTCAGGATGCCTGTTTTACGTTGCACATTCTGACACTGTGAGGCCACCGTAGGTGCGCTGTTGTTTGTGTGGTTCCGGAAATAAACGAGTGAGTTTATGCATTGAAAGTTGAAACTAGTCGTTATTATTATCAACGTAACATTGGCGACGAGGATGGCTGATGCACCGGTTTTTTCTCTGCCACCTCCGGACTATTTTCTGCCCCTCCCTGGCGAACCTGTCGTTTCTTGGAATCAGTGGAGAACGTCTTTTGAACTGTACCTTTTAGCCATTGGATTGGATAACGCTACTAGCGCGAGGAAGCGCGCTATCCTACTGCACTTGCTGGGAGCGGAGGGGAACAGGATTTTCAACACGCTCGATGGTACTCTGGACACTTACGATGCTGTAATCACGGCTTTGACAGGACATTTTGTGAAGTCACAGAACATCCTCTTTAAGCGGCTGGAGTTCAGACAAAGATGTCAACGTCCTGGTGAGTCTGCTAGGCAGTTTGTAGCAGATTTAAAAGCCTTAGCACAGTGCTGTAATTTCGGCGTCATGAGGGATGAACTTATTCGAGACCAGTTCATTGAAAAAACGTCTAATCCCAGAGTCCAGGAGGAGTTGTTACTCAAAGATGCAACACTGTCACTTGAGGATGCATTAACACTCGCCTTACAAGTGGAGGCAGCAACTCAATGTGCTGCTAAAATAGCAGAAAACAAGCCTCATACTGCCGTTATTGAACAGCCAGTGCAACAGCTATCAAGCTCAGACAACCTGGCTGACCCTGCTGCTATACAGGTCGCGCGGCCCCAGCAAACACGCCAGCAGAGACGCTGTGGGAATTGTGGCTCCACCCGTCATGCCACAAGGGCTCAGGACTGCCCTGCTAGGGGCCAAACATGCAGACGCTGTCAGAAACCTAACCACTTTGCTAAATGGTGCCGGTCTGCTCCGGCTGACTACTCTGAACAGTCACATGACCCGGTGGTGCCAGTGCGCACCATAGGCCCCCACCCAGGGACCTTTTCCAGGTGCCCCGTATACCTGGATGGCCGCTGTGTCCCTCTTCTTCTCGACACTGGGGCCAGGGTGTCACTGCTGAATGTTGATACCTGTACTCTACTCTTCCCAAATAGACAGATGCAGCCCCCATCCACTGCTCTCTGTGGCTACGGCCGCAGCAAAATCGACGTTGTTGGCTTACTTTACCTCCCAGTTCGCTACACCTCTACAACAGTGGACCGCTTCCCATTCCACATCACACGCCACGGTGAGAACATCATGGGCCTTGACCTCTTTCTCAGCCTTGGTTTTACCCTACAGGACAACAACGGAACACGAATACTACAAGTGGGTTCCCCTTGGCAACAAAGCCGGCCTGAACTGTTCAATGGCCTTGGGTGTCTCACCTCATTCACACACAAACCACTCCTGGACCACAGTGTGCCTCCCGTGGTCCAGCCCCTTCGGCGTGTTCCCCTGGCTCTGCGGGACGGCGTTACACAGGAGCTCCAACGCCTCCAGGCTGATGGCATCATAGAACCCATTGATGCCTCTCCGTGGGTGTCCAACCTCGTCATCGCCAGGAAGAAGTCAGGTGGACTGAGAGTCTGCGTCGACCTTCATCAGGTCAACAAGGCAGTGGTGCCTGATAAGTACCCTCTTCCGACGACAGAAGAACTGACAACCCACTTCTACGGCTCCCGGGTCTTTTCTAAGTTGGACTTACGTCAGGGCTACTTACAAATTCCTCTGCACCCGGAGAGTCAGAACCTGACGGCTTTTATCACCCATACTGGCCTGTACCGCTATACGAGGATGCCTTTTGGGCTCAGTTCAGCACCAAGCTGTTTCCAGAAGATCATGTCCACAATCCTCGCCAGCTGTCCCGGCACCGTGGCCTATTTGGACGACATTGTGGTACACGGGCCAGATGTTGACACACACAACGCCCGCCTGGAACAGGTCTTTGACTCCCTCAGCCACCATCATGTCACCTTGAACATGGAGAAGTGTACGTTCTCCGCTCCAGCCATTGATTTTGTCGGGTTCCGTGTGTCGGCAGATGGCATCTCCCCTCTACAGTCGAATGTGGCAGCCATCAGCGCAGTCCCCAACCCCACGACAGCCTCGCAGCTGGCTTCGTTCTTGGGGATGACAGCCTACTACATGCGTTTCCTGCCGCAGTACTCCTCTGTCACGGCCCCGCTGAGGTTGCTGCTCAAGCAGGATGCTCCCTGGACCTGGACTTCTGAATGCCAGGCAGGGTTTGACGAACTGAAGCGTCTCCTCACCACATCTCCGATCCTGGCACACTTCCAGCTGGACTGCCCCACATTCGTGACCTGTGATTCGTCTGCTGTGGCTCTGGGCGCCGTTCTGTCACAGCTCCATGACGGCACGGAGAGGCCCGTAGCCTTCGCATCCCGGGCGCTCACCCCCACTAAGCAGAAATACTCAGTGGGCGAGAGGGAGGCCCTCGCCTGCATTTGGGCGTGTGGAAGGTGGCATTTGTACCTGTATGGACGGTCTTTTACCCTACGGACGGACCACCAGGCCCTGACAGCCCTGATGTCCACTTTGGGCGGAGGACACAGGCCCCTTCGCCTCTATAGATGGTCAGACCGCCTGCAGCAATATGACTTTCAGTTACAATTCACGCCTGGCAAGACTAATGTTGTAGCAGATTTTCTGTCCCGCCCTGCCGCCATCCAGTGCTCTGCTGTTTCTCCAGAGGATGAGGAGGAGGTAGTACACCTGGTCCACTCACCACTGAAGGACACGGTCTCCCTCCGCGACCTGGAGTCCGCCTCAGCAGCCGAGCCAGTCGTCAACATGCTTCGTGACTATATCAGACATGGTTGGCCTGCCCGCGTCCCACCAGAACTGGAGCCATACTATCGAGTGAAGCATGAACTGTCATGCTGGGGTGAGGCCTGCATCGCTCGTGGCCTCTGTGCTGTCATCCCAGTGGCCCTCAGAGGGTGTGTCTTGCAAATGGCACATCAGGGACACCTCGGCATCGTCAAAGCCAAACAACGGTGCCGTGACGTCGTGTGGTGGCCCGCCATGGACCGTGACCTGGAGGGACTTATCCGCTCCTGTGCAGCGTGCCTCACCAGTGGGAAGACTGGGCCACCCGCTTCAACTCCATTACAGCCAGTAGACTGGCCGTCTGCACCATGGGACCACTTGCAGCTTGATATCTGTGGTGAGCTGTACAACGTGCCACACCATCAGAGGTTCCTTGTGGTGGTCTATGACCTGCACTCTAAGTGGCCTGAGGTGGCTCCCATGGGTACGGTTACCTCTGCTGCTGTGGTCAACTTTCTCGACCAGCTGTTTTCCCGCTGGGGCTTGCCTCGTGCAATTACCACGGACAATGGTCCTCAGTTCCTGTCCTTGGAGTTCACCACCTTCCTTGCCAACAAGGGTGTCACCCATATCCGAACCTCCGTCTATCACCCCCAAGCCAACGGAGGGGTGGAACGATTCAACCAATCCCTGAAAAATGGACTGCGTGCTCACATGTCTGAGGGATACTCCCTGATGGCCGCACTGTCACAGACCCTCCTTCACTACAGAGCAACTGCCCACTCTACAACAGGGGTCTCCCCTGCCGCACTCATGCTGAAAAGGGAGCTTGTGCTTCCCCTGTCAAGACTCCGTCCACCAATGGCCGCGGGCCCACGGCCATGCCCAGCAGCAGTAAAGGCTCAAGTCAAAAGACAACAGAGTTCCATGAAGCGGAGGTTCGCTGAGTAGCACAAGGCTAAGTGGCCTGCTATCAGAGTGTCAGACTGGGTCAGAGCCTGCCGGCCCCACAGAGCTAACAAGCTGTCATCATTCTGGTCGGCTCCGTACCAGGTCAGTCGGCAGCTCGGCCCAGCTTCATTTCAGCTGACTGATGGTTCCCGGTGGCACGCTAGCTGCCTGCGCAGAGTGCCCTCCCCTTTTCACCAACCTCACCTGGCAGGAGTGGAGCAGAGCAACCCAGCAACTGAGTCGGCCCCTCATGTGCCGGATCCCGTGGCGGCACCTCTCGCCCAAGCTGTTCCGGCCGCTCAGGGCACCGCTCCTGCTTCAGCCGTGCTGCCGGGCCCCCTTGTTCCTGAGCCCCGGCCTGTCAGGGTTCGTAAGCGCCCTGGGCACTTCGAAGACTTTGTTGCTACCTTTCACGTTCGAACATTCGGAGGAGGGGGGGAAATGTTGTGTTCACGTAAAACATACAGTATACATATATACAGTTCTAGTTCTGCTATTCAGGATGCCTGTTTTACGTTGCACATTCTGACACTGTGAGGCCACCGTAGGTGCGCTGTTGTTTGTGTGGTTCCGGAAATAAACGAGTGAGTTTATGCATTGAAAGTTGAAACTAGTCGTTATTATTATCAACGTAACAGACTGCTTGTGTCCAGGGGTTACACAATGCCATCTTTTACTTGCATTATTGGGTTCTTTTACTCTAGCTTTCAAAAGTGTGGGGTCAGTCCGAATTTTTTTTTTTAAACTGAATACTTGTATTCAGCAAGGATGCATCAAAATTGATTAAAAGACAGCAAAAATATTTATAATGTTACAAAAGATAACAATTTCTGGTAACGCTTCCTTTTACAGTCCTGTTACCCATGTACATACTAGGTACTTATTATAGTAATTACAATTACTGGGTAATAACTAGGTACTAACCCTGAACCTACCCCTAAACCTACCCCTAACCCATACTTACCTTATATTAGCCAGTACTTTCTAGGTAAGCACACTGTAAGTACACGTAAGTACTGTACTGTAAAAGGAAGCGTTACCCAATTTCTATTAATCAAAGAAAAAATGTAGCACAGTTTCTGCAAAAATATTAAGCTGCACAATTGTTTTGAACATTGATAATAAAAAAAATCTAACTGTACCCAAACTTTTGAACGGTATATCTTACTGTACGTCTTACCAGTGGAGTCTGCAGGTGTATGGCCGTACGCACTGTGCTTACCATGAGCGCTCCGACTGACCTGAGAAACGTATTCTGTGCAAATATTTCAGCAGTTATTATGTCCCGTATTTCTGTCGACTAAACCAACGTTTCCAATCATTCGTGAAGTACTGATTCTTGTGGGTTGATTCTTTCTCTTGGGCGAATTGGCCAATCGTGTTTGCAAAAATGTTCTTAAACGATTTGCATTCGTTTGGAACGCACTCCCACTGAATCATCTGAAGCCATTTATCAGTCAGTTAAACAAACAGATACTATCAGGAGAACAAACAGAGCTGTTTATCACTTGTTTTCATATGTAAACATGCACTAAATGGTTGTCTTTGACGACTCTGTTGCTTTTAGCAGTTTTCAGTTCTTCATCTAGAGATACAGTAGACGTTGCTGTCACATACCGTCAGATGAATCTATAGTCGCCCATGGATCTTACTTTAGTCTAACTAATAATGACTGATATGTTTAGTTTTATACTATTATACTATATTTAGTTTTAATATTAGAATTTTGTATTTTGATCAAAATAAAAGTATATAAGTAAAAGTATTTTGACTTTTTTTTACGTATTCAGATTTTTATTTTAAACATCTTTTTTGTGTGAAATTTGCTGTACATTGATAACTATAGCTTCAAATTTTCTGAACTGCAAATTCAGAATTCTAAAATTGAGAACTCAGAAATTCTAATTATTCAAAAACTAGGCTACAGTTTAAGGTTATGTGTTTCAAAGCAATGCTCGAACTGAGCATTTTGGAGATAATTGTCAGAGAATTGTAGTACAAATATACAATAAAACACAGAACTATAAAATTCATCTCAAATCGTTACGAATTTACAAATTAAAATATTTTGTACTTTTTTTCTAGAAAGAAAAACAAAACATGGGGCCTTCCACAAAATATGGGTGCCTTTCATGCAGAAAAGACCAGCTAAAGAATAAAAAAGAAGAGTCTTTCTGTGGAAGCTGGTTAGTTAGGATGCCAAGAAGATGCCAGGACCAGCATTTAAAACTCAACATGATGGTCATTTCTATCAGGCACACTTTGCTTTCTTCAGTTATACAGCACAAACTGGAAAATGTCTCTCAGGCCTTCCATAGCAAAAAGCCCAATGCAGCATTGCCCACAAGCACACCTACCAGTAAAGCCTTCCTGATGAATCTTAGTGAGGGAGCTGGGACACCTGTAGTTTGGGCTGTGTACTGAAGGAGTAGAGCCATGGAGATGCTGCAAGCCAATGCGCACATCCACAACTTCCTGCTCCACCTTATTGCCTAGCTGGACCTGTCAAGATAAAGAAAACATATCTACAGCACTGATGTCCCAATCTGAAACACAATCATCAGGTCATGACCAGTATGGAGCCTTTAGACTAGGATCTGTCCTGTGACATGGATTTATGGATTTGGCTCACCCAAAGTCAAAAAGAAAATCAGAGTGTGAAAACTAATTTAAAAATCAAAGAAATTAAATAAAAAATGAAAGCATTTTTTCTGTTCCAACGTATCGCATTTCCCGCATTTTGCCTTTGTAGAGCAGTACCGCTCATAACGTTTTTGCAAGGATCTATAGCTTGACTGTGGGAGTGGCACAGTCTTATTGAGGCTGAGAAAACTTTCTGTTGTTAATTCATTTAAGCATTCAGTGGAGTTGGTGAGCATGTTTGCTATTTGCATGTCACATCTGGCCTCTTGAGGAAAAGAACTGCACTGCTTATTAACTGTATTACGGGAACACATGTGTTCTTGTTTAGAATGCCAAAGCCATGGGAATACACAAAGATCTCCTTCATTCTCTTTTGTTTGGAAAGCAGGAACAGCCCATAAAACAATAGGCATTTTCATCAAAGGTCTCTGAGATGACAATTACTGAAGTTAATGCAATAAACAATGACATAATTTATCAGGTAATTAAGTTAATCTAACTAGATGTGTGTGTGCATATTTTTTTTTAGGTTATTAAGTTACGGAGCGAGGGTGAGCTTGTTACAAGAGTCTCCCGATACAAAAACAAACACTTGAAACTGTTACCTTGTCCTGTGCCTGCAGGGATTTAGTGGAGTGGACCTTGATGTGTTTGCGCAACGAGCTGGGGTCGGTGTAGCGTTTGGTGCATCCTGGGAGCTGACATGCATAGGGTTTCTATGAAGAGCGTCACATAAAAAAATAAAGCAAGAGGCACAGAAGAAGGATAAATGAGTCATTCATTATGCTTAATTCAATGATTTATGAACAATGAACTGATGAAGAAGAAAAATAACAAGAAATATTTGCAAATGATAAATTCTTCATTTATAAATATCATTTTCTAGAGTGGTCAAATCCCATGAGATTTTACAACCTGAACTAACCTTGGCTTGTCATATGGGTATGCAGGAGTCCTCTCTATCATATAATTTCCGGTTTTACGTTGTTGTTTTTTTGTCCTGCATGTTGAACCACATGACTTTAATTTGATGAAAAAAGGTTTTTACATATTAATAATATGACAAAATAATAAAAACAAAACAGCTTCACTGCTTTAAAATAATAATAAACAAAGTACTGTTCAAAAGTGTTTTTGACCAGTAAGATTTTTTTTCTAAAAGAAATTAATACATTTATTCACCAATGATATATTAAATTGTGCCTCAACAAGTAAAGTCATAACATAATGATACCTTTGCAAATCATTAGCTAATGATTAATTACAGCAGACAACTGGAAGTTGATGTGCATAGCGTTGAATAATTGTGGTAATTAACACATTCATTTACACTATTAGTTAATAAAATATGTTATTAAGGAATTAATACATGATGACACGTTTAATTAATAGCAATTAATTTATTACTTAATCTATTAATCATATAGACTCTTTATTAGTTGAAGATGCAATTAATTAATGGTTTAGTTCTTCATGAGTCATACATTAACTCATGATTATCTGTGCATTACTTAAGTATGAATTAATGCTTATTAGTGCACCCGTATTGTAAAGTGTTACCAGGTTTTCTTTTGAATAATTTAATTCTTTCAATTAGGGCCTTTTCTTCATGATATTAACAGTTGAAAACACTTTTTGTTGTTTTTGACAAGTTTAATCCCAACATTAAAAAAACACTTTATGTTATGAAAATTAATAAATACTTAACCTTCTAAACTCAAAGTATGGGACAGGTCATGACTTTTCAGAAGAAGAAAAAAAAGGTTTTCAGATTCTTCACATGACAACATCAAACAAACCCTCCACAGGCTGATACACAGGTGCAGAGTGATAAGCACACAAAAAGATTCAGTAAATATTATGAAATCTCTGCATCTGTCCACTTCAAATATTAACCACACATGAGCTACACAAATTCTGAAAACAGCACAGACTAATCAATTATGTTGTCTCTTTAGCAATGCACTTCTTGCATCATATGTTTCAGCTGCACATTTAGAGGGTGAGAAGGAAAAATAAATGCTTTATTGGATAACTTTCCCAAGGTCTGCATTAATAATACAGAGTGACATAATGATAACAGGCCTAAACAATCCCCTTCACAGATGTGCTCCACTCATCTAAGTGACGAATTAGGATTTTTGCACGGTTAGCACGTCTACAATTAGAAGTGCTATGGCTGCCATCAAAACCTTACTGACAGCAGCGAATGAAACCACCCTGTTTTGAATAAATCAGCTCTGTTGACTTAAATGTACCGAGGAAACAGATATCACTTGCAAGCTGGTTGTTACACAGCTTTACAGGCTGGCATGCGTAAAGAGATGTGCAGCCAGAGCTAGTAGTCACTGAAGTGGCTTAAGTTTTTTCTTCAGTCATTAAAGTAAAAGGAGACCTCTCCACTGTTCCAGACTATAATTCCTTACTCTGAATTGAGTGTAAATAAAACCCTGTTATTTTAGGGGGACTACTATGTCTGGAAAAAGTGACAAGTAAGCTTTTCTCGCTTGTTTGTTTTCATTATTGGTGTACACCTTTTCAGACTGGGTAAAACACACATGACTGAGTGTATATTCATGATGAAACATATCTACATAAATATACACAGTGGGGTCTTAGTTTGTTTATTTAATTAGTGACCTCAAAAAAATTGAGTTGTAATATATATATATATATATATATATATATATATATGTAGGCTATTATATATACATATTATATATATTAGTGACCTAAACAAATTATTAATATTTAATTACAGAAGCTTATAAGCACATATTGCACAAGCTTATTCTGAATAAATTTTACATTAATTAAATCTTTTTAGTTATTTTTTTCTCTTCCCAGTCTTTTGAACTCCATTGTATAATTTTTTGCTGTGCATTTTTTAATGTTTTTTTTTTTTTTTACCTGATAGAGCAGTAAGAACTGTAATGCATACCGTGTCCAGGTGTGTGCGCTGGTGTTTGGCGCGATCACTGGAGTTGCTGAAGGCTTTGAAACAGCCGGGATGCTGGCATATGTAGGGCTTCTCTCCGGTGTGGCTGCGAAGGTGGATCTTCAGGTTCTCCAGACGGGAAAATGCCTTACTGCAGCCTTCAAACTGTAAGACAGCACCCATTCACACAGAAATATTATGAAGAAAACAAGCCTTCACAAATATCTGCAGGTCCGTCACTGTATGAGAATGTACATATACATGCAAATTATGACTTATAGTCCAGTGGCAGAGAGCACAACATGCTTTGCACTGTAAGCAGGAATTAATATTAATTAGAGGATGATATTAAACAGAAGGCAGATGGTTTTGGTGAAACTATTTGTCACCCAATGCCATTCCACCTCCTCAAAAAACAAAATTTCTCGTCTGATACCAAGAAAATTAAAAAACGGTTGCATGAAACATTTTTCCATGTCTTTTTTTAACACTCAAAATGATACCAGTTTTGAAACAGAAAATGCTTTTGCCACAGTGACAGTTATGTAACAGTAGTCCACCCAAACATGAAAACCCTGGCATAATTCACCCACCCTCATGTTTTAACAACAAACCCGTATGACTGACTTTCTTCCATGGAACACAAAAAGAGAACCTCTGAAGAATGTTCAAGCTGCTCTCTTTCATTCAATCAAAGTGGATGGGGGGAGGGAGCATCATAAAAGAAGTCCGTGCGACTTCTATTTGTGTGCATATGTTCCAAGTTCTTCTGAAAAGACTGAAATTTAAGCCATTATATGTACTCAAAAATCATTCACTTTATTGTATTAGCATTAGCTGTTCAAGTTAGCAATAATTAATTTAGTGTTCCACGGAATATTAGAAAGCAAGAAGAAAGAAAGTCATACGGGTTTCGAAAGACACACTTTAACTGCTTTAAATTGAAAAATAATAGATATCAAGCCACATAAAACTGTAATATTCCTTTAGTTGTAAATTGCAAAAAGTGCCATTTGTGTTGTCAATTCATGCACATTTATGAGGCCTGTTCTGAAGATCCACACACAAGCACATGCCACTCGACAGTTTATTAAACAGACATGTTTAAAGTTGGTTCCTGTTAGAACAAGGCTCTGCTAAGATGTTTGAGTTGGAGAGAGGCCAGCGAGGGAGTCAGTAATAAGCCTGGCTGATTCAAGGTGGCAGCCGCAGTCATGCAGACTTTTGGTTGGAGCAATTCTGCAAAATTATAAAACACATTTTGGCGGTCACAGGTGTGATGTCATGATGAGGTTATATGAAAAATGAATAGGGTTTCATTGAGCATCCTTATATCTATGCATTTATAACTAAAATTTAAACTAAGTTGACGTTTACATTTATTAATTTAGCAGACATATTTACCCAAACTTAATATACTTTTGGTGAATTACACTTACAAATGAGTTACGAATGTAAAAAAGCAACCATCCCTGTCTACGTTAAAGTAGACAATTTCTGCATCATGTATAATATACTCTTACTTTTCTTTCTTTTTTTTATCTTGATAACATACCGGTAGTATTAAAAAAGTAAATAAATTTACAAAATTCATATGAATGTTCACTTTGTATTGACAGCTATGCTATGTACAAAAAAAAGTAGGCCTATTTTAAAAATCACAAGGTTACATATTATAATAATCCACCTACAGTGTAAAAATCTGATAATAGTTCCCAAATTATAGTCCTTCGGCCACCACAGTTTAAAGAGAAAAATAAAACAAATAAAAACAGCAAATAGATTAAAAAAAATATCCCATGGCTATCTTACATCACTAAACAGAAACACATTTCCTATGTGGCTCATTGTGAAGGAAATGAAACACAGCTTCATTAAAGTATTCAATTATTATAGTTTATCCCTGCCTACAATAGTATATTTGAGCATGTAATGGATATAACTGCTAACAGTTACTGCATTCTGTGTTATAGTCTATGTATATATATATATATATGTATAACAGCAAATCTCTCTGCAAAAAATAAGAGATGGAACAGTATTAAATAAAATTTTTGTTCTTATAATTCAATATCAGCTAACAGAGCATGGAAACAGAGCATAAGGAAAGAGATGTTTTGCTGTTCCCTCACATTGCATGAGGGCACTTATAAGTCACACTTGTTGAATACCTAAAGAACAATCAGAAAATTAAGTTAAAAAAAAATCTTAGTCTAAAAAAATCTTCTTCAAAGTTATCCTGGAATGAGTTGACTAAATTGATCATTGCATGATATCAGACTTCAAGCATCTCTCACGAAGGCAATTTGTACGTGAACTATAAACAATTCTAAAATGTCTAAATCTTTCAAATCTGCATTGCATCCATCTTTGGAGGTGAAGAGAGATTGAGTCCACATGTCAGTCTTTCACAAATGTCTTACTTCAAAGAATTGGCATGGTTTAAAAGAAAAATCTCTTGAACTTTTACTGATTGATACAAACTATGTATTAGTAAAACAACACCGGAGTCAGAGTCTGGCACAATTTGATACTTGTGTAAGTAAGCAAAAAGAGGGTAAAAAAGACATCAGAAAATGATGTTTACGCAGCTCACCAACTATCATTTATATATAAATTTCTATTCATTTTATATAAGATTTTAACCTTATTACCAACAACTGTTTGGATAATAATAGCAGGGTAGATCTAGTTTGGGACAAAATGTTTGTTTGTTTGTAGGTGTTGATAAATTCAGATTTTCCATCTTTAATCTTTGATTACTTTGGTAACAGGGTTGAATGTTTTAGCTCGAAAAATGAAGTCAACGCTACAGTTTAGCCGCTTTTCCACCATCAGGCTGAACGGTTCTAAGAACGGTAAGGGACAGTTGCAGTTATATTTCCACTTGAGCTCGGTTCGGTATGTTCTCGGCTAACCGGGCTGTTAGAATGCATGTAACGTTGCGACTCAGGATTGGTCACTTGTCTTGTCTGGCTGCTGGCAAGTTTCTCTGTAGCTGGCATGCGATGCTATTTGAGTGAAGTTAACACAAGATAATAATAAAAATAACGGATCATCCTCCATAACATGGTCTCGATTTACATCTCATATAGTTTGTAAACTGTTGCATTACCAAGGCAACTACTGACGTGTTTGTGTAACATTCCAAAGAGCTCCGTTATCAGCAACACTGTGGAAAATGAAACCATATCCTTACTGGCTGGGCCGGATCAGCACGTAATGGGGCAGTTAAGCAATAAGAACGGTTTGGGCTGACCGTGGCTTTTGTGTAAAAACGATGAAAATGGAATTAGATCATTTACTTGTTTTCCTAACATGCAGGTCAAGATGATGTTTGTAGAATTTTGGGACATTTTTTGTATGCCCTGTTGGCAAATATGCATGTATACGGCATAAAAAATAAACTCACCGTGCATTTATTGGGCTTCTCACCAGAATGGACTCTCATGTGAATGAGCAGTTTGTATCGAGCATTGAAGGGCTTGTGCTGACGGACACACCCTGCCCAGAAGCAGGTAAATTCCTCCCCTTTTCGCTGATCTATGTGAACTTTCTCTATGTGTCTCACCAAATCTTCCTTCTGTCCATAGGTAGCCCTACAATCCATCCATTTACATGGCTGTTCTTCCCTCGGGTGTCCATTCATTCCCTCAACTCTAGGCATCCCACTCAGTGCCAAACCATTCTTGAACTGCTGCTGTGTGGGAAGCTCTTCAACATTAAGGTGCTGGGTTCGTTCCTTGGCTGTGTCCGAGTCAGTGCAGAGATATTGAAGCAGTTCTTCCTTGTGTAGAAGCTTCTTGTTACAAAGATGAAATTCAACAACAGGTTCTTGCTTAGGAGACTTGGAATACAAACATCCTTCTGGAGATTTCTCCTGTGGCGTGCAACTGTATAGAAGGTCCTGGGCCTCAGGTGGACCGCAGAAAGTTGAAAAAGATGGAGAAGTCAAACATAGCTCTGACATTGAGCCAGATGAGTGGCTGGAGGAAGGGGAAGAGAAGGACGGAGAGAATGCACTGAAAGAAGACAGGGAAGAGTAGAATAAGGAAGGGGGCAATGTGTCGCTAACGTGCGAGAAGTTATCTCCAACCGAGAGAGTGCAGGATGAGTCACTCTTAACCCCGCTGAAATACGACACAATGGCACTTTCTGTGGAACAGACCAAATCGGGATCATCTGTTCTTATCGACACAGGTGACTCAGATAAGCTACACATCTTAAGACCTTCCAGGTGAATTGCTTGATTTAAAGAGGAAAGGTACTTTTCATCACTGTTAACCAGGCCACACTGTTCCAGCTGTGCAACCGCTGGGCTGAGACCAGCAGGCCTCATGATGTTCTTCAAGTTACTTTCCCTCTGAATGTAGATCATCAAATGGCCACTGTAGAAATGATTCAGGGGTCCCACAAATGTTTTTAAGTAGTGATGCACCTGTGATGATTCCCAAGGTACCTGGAAAAAACATCAGAAAAATGAACGCATTTGGACAGTGAATTCAAACAAGAGATTTCAGATCAAGTGTGTTCGTGGAAGACCTCAAGAGGAACTGGTGCATGTTGAAGCGGAGTTTGGTGGTTCCATCTTCTAAATTGGTACAGAAAGCAAAGTGCTGTTCAGCCCTTTCACCAGTCACTATTTACTACAAAGGGAAAACAGGGTAATAATTATAATTAATAATTACAATTATCAGGTGAACAAGAAAAGAACACATCCTCATACTATACTGTTCAAAAGGTTTTTTGAAAGAAATTACTACTTTTATTAAGCAAAGATGCACTAAATTGATCAAAAGTGACCGTAAAAGACATTTATAATTTTACAAGAGATTTCTATTTCAAATAAATCCTGTTCCTCATCAAAGAACTCTGAAACAAAGTATCTAAGTATCCACAAAAATATTAAGCAGCACAACTGTTTTCAACATTGATAATAATTAGAAAAGTTTCTTGAGCAGCAAATCATCATATTAGAATGATTTGCGAAGGATCATGTGACACTGAAGACTGGAGTAATGATGCTGAAAGTTTTGCCTTCCCATCACAGTGAATACATTTTAAAACATATTCACATAGAAAAGTATTATTTTAAACTGTAATATTTTTTACAGTATTTTTAATCAAATAAATGCAGCCTTGATGAGCATAAGATACTTCTTTCAAACATTAAAAAAAATATTACAAACTCCAAATGGTAGTGTACATTTTTCTCTTTCTATTTTTTTTAGAAACCTGAATTGACAATATATCAATTTACTGCCATTTGTTCTTACAGTAAATGTTTTCTGTAAATGAAAAGAGATGTAGTAATGGGTCACAGTGATTTTCTCTTACAGAATGAGTAGAAATATCTAATTCGCAAATCATAAATGATTAAATGTCAGATATGCAAAAAGGATATTATACTTAAATCTGATAAGCCCAACTTAGTATTACAGATCCTAATATAACAAAATTAACATATTTGAGTAATGCTAATATTGTACTACTTGTGTTATCAAAAGCTGGATTATGCTGTGCTCGCAATGACAGCGATTAAATAGGTGGAGATCACAGAGTCTTCAGCCATTCGTTTCCAGTAGGTGCTCCTGCTTGGTCTCGCATAGTAAAAAGAAAAGAAACCATTTTTCATTGTGAACTTCCTTTTAAAACTAGTCTTATCTGTACAAGAATGCCTTTGTCATGGCAGCTCATCTTAATGGATGATACCACCTCACCAAGCTCCACAGGGCAGGGGTGACATACACGACCACTGAGGTCAGAATCACTGCACATGGCAGAATGCATTAGTAGCCAATATGGTTAAATAAAAAACAACTCTGTCAGTCCTCTCGTGTATTGGACTTGGTCATGGTGTTTGTTTTGCTTCTCTTTGGGTGTGCAAGTTGTTCAGACACACTGGCCCAGTAAAGAGAAACAGAGACACATTTGTGCCCTGGCAGGTTGGTTGGAACCTCTGGCAGTAGAAGATACAGAGATCTGGTACCAAATGCAGAGATTCTAATGTACCACATCCCTCAGCTAATGAGAAGCAGGCCTGGAACAGTGGGGAATGGTCTTCAAAAGGTCTCTGCTGTCCAACAGTCGAACTACTGTGCTGAGTTCATGCACGCCTTAACACGCCGCACAAATTCGCTCAAGAGATCCAGTGATGTGCTGCCATAATTGAGCTGGCAAGAGGATTTTAAGGTAAAAATGAGTCCTCACGGGCGCTGCCCCACGCTACTGCTTTGACTAAACACATCAAAAGGGCTTAGTATGCTAAATCCTTTCCCCAAATTCTATTTATACTATTGTAAATGAGTATAAACATTTAGGTACAATATCATAAGTTTATCAATTACTCTTGCAAAACGTTTTCACCTTTTTAAGTCAGTTTAAGTTTACAACCAGCACTGCCTTACAGAATGCGTCATTTAAATGGAAACATTTAGCAATGTGTCACAGTGGTTTTCTCTTGCAGAATAAGTGGCGAGGAATCTAATTAGCTAAATATAATGGTGACTAAATGTCTGACAGACTATCATAAATAAATATATTATACTTACTATAACTCCGATAACTACAACTCAGAATTACATCTCAGAATTATAATTTATGACATACATAAATAAACAAAATAAAATAAAATAAAGACACACAAATTAAAGAACAATAAATAAAATTGGACACTTATTTAGCAAAATTGTTGTAAATTTCCAAGGTTCTTTGTAAAAATGTGGTCGGTTATACCCACAAATAAAGAAAAAAAATGCGCATAATATTTGTAATGATTACTTCAATGAGCTCATTGTTTCTGCTTAACCCTTTGATGCGCAAGCTATACCACCTCTAATGCACAACATGGGTCTAAAAAGACCCGTATTCATTTCCTATGTTATTTCATGCATGGCTCGGCATTTTTTTGTTTCACCTTTTGAAATCACTTTATTTGAGCATTTTATATTTCATGATCTATAAATTTCATGATTTATGAATATTCAAAATATCTTGTTTTCAATTATCACAAATTCATATTTTAATATTTCCTAGGTTTTGTGTAAATACATCAAGTTCACACACATGGGTCTAAAATGACCCATCTATGCAAGCGTGATAAAACAAAAGAATAAAGAAAACTTTTTGTTAAAATAACCATTGTCACAGTTGTTTAGATCAACACATTTACTGTAGCACTTGAAATATGTTTATTGGCCACTTTGTCACACATAACACACATATAACCGATGACACTGAAATTGAACTGTAGTGTAGTGCAACTGTAGGGGGATCTCCCCACCACCAATGTGCAGCATCCACCAAGATGATGCGACAGCAGCCATAGTGCACCAGAACGCCACCACACGACGGCTTATGTAACCGATAGCATTGATTTATGACCACAAATAAAAACTAATATGGAGGACTTTTTTGCAACTTTTATTTTGTTGACCTATCTAACATTAGATAAAATAAAATATGTTGACCGCAAGCTAGCTAATAGTATTGGACATGTTTCTCTTTTGCACTAGTAATGGATTTCAAGGTCAAGGTAACCTTAGCCTAAACGTTAAAATATTAGGCTATATCTAGATGTCTTTCACAAAATATCAAATATTTTCTGTGACAAAAAATGTATTAAATAAAACTTACATGCATGAAATATACAAAAGCAGCCGTCTTAAATTGTGAAATGTGTGGCAGGTGAATAGTTTTCTGCAGTAAATATATTTATACTATTTATAAATATCAAAGGTTCCTATATGGGTCATTTTTGAACCATGTGTGTAAAATTGATGTAGAAATACAAAAACCGTGTTTGTTTATAAAGTAAGAAAGGAACAATAAAAATAATGATTTGTGGAAATCAAAAACAAGATATTTAATGAATACCTGGATTAATAAATGATCAAATACATTTCTTTCAAATATTCAGCAAAGAAACATGAATACGGGTCTTTTTAGACCCATGTTGCGCATTAGAAGGGTAGTGACACAAAAACGATTTTTATTCGAAAAGTAAGAAAGGAAAAATTTAAATAAGGATTTGTAATGATCTAAAACAAGTTAATTGAGGAATACCTGGAATACTGAATGATGAAATTAATTTCTTGCAAAGATATAGAAAATGAAAACTCAGTCGGGTCTATTTAGACCCATGTTGTGCATCAAAGGGTTAAAATTAATACATGATGTTAGCTAACTGAGTGATTTGTATATGTACATTTCTGAAATACATTACTTAGACACAGTCACCTCTGATAAAAGATCTCTAAAATGTAATGTAGACATGCATTTTCTGTAAAGATGCTTTTGAATATGTATTGTGAAAAGAGCTACAAATAAATGGGAATTGAATAATAAATTAAGAAATCTCTACATACTCATGAGAAGAATGCATACACACAAGCATGACTAATGGATTGATTCAGTGTAATTGGCCAAATAAGATTCCTTGAACACACAGCATCTTCACCTTTTGCACTCAATGAACCTTTTTATCAGACTGTTTTCTCAAGTAGTGCTTCACTAATGCGTTGTTGTCCATTACGCTTTCATGTTTCATCCCTAAAGAGCTCAACGGAGAAACATCATATGTCACTCTGTTCAGGCTTTAACCAGAGGTCTTAAAAATTCCTTCCAACCAAGTGTTAGGATGATGAAATTAAACAACACCTCAGCTAAATTCAATTTTCTACAAGACATTCAATGGTATTTAAAGGAACGTTGTATAATTCACTATATAATATTTTATTATCATACATTTTAAGAATGATGCTGAATGAAATAACCTGCAAAACAATTGGCTTAAAAACTAAAATTAAGTTTTAAAGGAAATGTCTAAGTGATAATTGGACAAAATTCATAAAACTGAGAACCATATCATTTAATTTAAGGAATTCTTTCTTTTTAATATAACCACAGATTGCTAAACACAGCTGTGTAAGCTGACTGGAAAATTAATAATTATTAGTCTTCATTTTCAGAGCACTTCTATGCTAGAACAAACGTTATGATCGTATTATAAAATGTGCCATGGAACGACAGATTCATTAAACAAATGAAAATTATGTTTTCATTATGCTTTCTTTCTTTTTTATAATGTGGTGTACTGTTGTGTAAACTATGGGACAAACTTGTGGCTGGCATGTTTATTGTCTACAGAACGGCTATGAAAAGGTGACTCAAACGAATCTGCTTTGTAATTGCTCTTAGTTTGCAGCAGGTGCCAGGCAGCTGTTAACTGAACAGAGGGAAAAGACATAATTTACTGTCATGTTAAGGTTTAGAAAGTATTGGGTCATTTTCAACTCTGCCACTTTCAGCAAGCGAGACATCTTTGAAGTGAATTCAAAGACATGATTTCAGCTAAACTATCAGTACCTCTACGAGACACGTGGCCTGGCCTTGAAGGGAGGAATAATATCACTTACCAAATTTACATTTACGTGTATAGCAGATGCTTTCATTCAAAGAGACTTACAAATGAGAAACATCACAAGCAGTACTAATTTATTATACAAAAGCCAGCTAGAGCAAAAAAAAAAAAAAACAATTGTAAAACAAAAGATTGATTAGTAATAGGATTTTGTTTTTACTACAATAGTAAATAATTAATAATTCTCACCTGGGAAGCAAAGGAGTGCAGTTCAAACTCCTCACAAGCAACCTACTAATCCAGTAAATGCAATGCTAAGATACTGCAGAGACAAAGGAGAAACTGCTTTTAAAATGTACTGTATCTTCATACACATCCAACCAAAGTTATCACCATAATTAACACTGAAAATGTTAAATCAATGCATATTAAAGTAATAATAAAGGACTAATCTAATTATATTAGGGCCAACAAGAAATGCCTTTTATGTTCCTCTAATTCAGTATTTACTTAGTGTTATGTTCTCTATTCTATGAAAGAAATGATATTTGAAAAGAAAAAACATTTATTACACGTCAACTTGCAAGTATTCATTATGTAAAATGTTTAATGACTATGTTTAATCTGCTGTGACAAAATCCAGACAGAATTAGATAGAATAAAATATCACTTTCTCATCCAAACCCCTGAAATCAGTCATAATGCTCTTACAAAGCATTACTCACATCAAACAGTATTACCATAACACTGGATGTTCAAAATGGGTGCCAAGAGAGAGTGGAGATTGCCGTTATTAAATATTCTTTGTAAAGTCAAGTTGGTTATGTCAGTTGTGTGTGTGTGTGTGTCATATAGATCTTTAATTTCACTTGCTCACTAAACCGCGGCCTCCCACTGTAACTTTACCTGCGGGTGTTGTTGTTGGACAGTGTAACTTTAGAAAAACAAGTGATTTATACACTTATACACTTTAATGTTACATTTTGTAATATTGGCTTAGTTTTATCTTTATAAAATTGGATTATTTTCTCATCCAGTTTTTTGAGACACTGGCTCCCTTGCCTCCTCAGAGGAAACGCCTTTGCTGCTGATGTTCATGCATTTTTTTCCATTACTTTTGAATTTCGTGATAAAAAGGACAGAATTTGACAGCTTAGACTGTTTCTTATCAAAAGTAACATAGCACAAAGCTTTTTGTGATTATTGGATGGAAGGGGAGCTACAAATAATGTTAGGTATTGGGGAACAGGTGATTCAACAGGGATTGCGCATAATTTTACTCATTCCCCCAGATATTGTGCTCACAGCCAAAGTGAGCTTAAACAGTCAAATAAACACAAAATAATGTCAAAATGCTGGTCTTGGCGAGTATTCACATAAACACACTCAGTTATGTTTTAAGTGAATGTAAAAACAGCTGAGAAAGAAAACGCATGTGTAACAGTATAATGGATCCGTGCGTCAGGTCTTAAAGTGACAGCAGCCTAATATGTAGTACCTGCTACCAAACTATGAGATAGCCTAATATTAAAAATATCTATGGTAGTTTTTCCCCATGGTATCGATGTCAAAATTGTGGCCAGTGGAAATGCAGAGTGGATATAACTTTGAAATACCACTAGCCACGGTGGCTGCCTGCATGAGTTACTCAAGCCAGTGCTGTAAAATCGATTACCGGTAATCGCATTCAACATAAAAGTTTGTGTTTATATAATATATGTGTGTGTAGCCTATATATATATATATATATATATATATATATATATATATATATATATCCTATATAAATAAATATAAGGAGGCCATATTGTGGCGTCAGGAAGTACAATTTTTCTTTTATAGTGATGGAAGATGTCTGTATATGAGGACTTGTGTAACAGGGAACATAAATGAACAATATAAAGAACAATATAAAAGGATCCTGGCATCTCACATTATGACTGTTATTAAAGCACTGACGGAAGGACGCATCACTGAAGAACTAAAGCCAACCGCACAGCCACCTCGTCAGTCCAAACATTTACAAGCAAGTGCAAATCTGTGAGAAAACTCAGCTGAACTCTGAAGCCAGGAAATTCCACTGAAATGACAGTGGTTGAATCCAAACCACCAGACATGGACAGAGCTTCTCTACTGAATACGGTGGGCGGACAGTACGTGGAGCCAGTACTTACACACTCCATGCATCTGCCAACGGCCTGCCGTTTAAGGAGACTAGACATCTTTAAATTACATGCGGCTAATTGGTTGTGACTTGTATTCCATATCTCAATAAAACTATTCTGGTTCTGGTTGAGTAAATGTCTATGATTGTGGATTTACAAAATTAAATGTTTAAATGAGGAGTAACTTGAGACCTGAAGAGCATCAAACAAATGAAAAACAATTTAATGTAAAGCAATATACCTCCATCAATTTGCATTTTTGGTATAATGTTGATTTTACCAACAAAAAAAAAACAAAAAAATAGAGAAAAGAAATCCCTCATTTTTTTCAATGTTAGAATGAAAAGGAAAATGCAACCAAATAGGATGAACTGAAAATCGAATGAGGAATATAGGAAAAGGAATGGATTGGATCATTGTAATTTGATAACTGCTGCAATCATTTCATGTGAGTGACAAGTTGCTAGAGAGAAAGAAGTGAAACTCATCTGGCCAATGGACAACGTTTTTGCCCAGCCCTCGCACAACTACACATCATCAAAGAAGAGATGTCATAGCGAGGGGGAGGGCAAGTTTTTCACTCAAGATGTTTTGATTAAATATTACGGACAGATATATAAAAAAATATTGATGCGTGGATAAATCACTCATAACAAACACGGCAACATTCCATAAAAATAAGAACTGTTAGTAACTGTTATTCCTTTGTGACTTAAAAAAATACAAAGAAATCGAGGTTATGGTAATTACATTGGAAGTGCACTGTAAAAATATGCTGTTAAATTTATGGTTAAAAAAAAAAACGTCAGCAGTGGTTGCCAGAAATTTACAGTAAAAACTGTGACAGTATTTCACGTATTACAGGACGGCGTACTGGTTCCTGTATATTTTATTTTCAACAGAGTTCATCATAAGTGGCCTGTCCATAAAACAAGGCCAATTCTTGTAAACAGATGGTGCAAGACAAACGACCATTAGGGAAAAACACGACACCAAAATAATGCAATAAACATTAACCAAATAACAGAAAATGTAACACAAAACACCCTTATGTACCCATTACTGATAACTACATAAGTCAAAAACTGTTATATATAATACAACACAGTGTCACACAGGGCTATTTCATACAGTACTTATTTACTTGGCAAAATCATACATTTTACATTCTGTGATGTTTCATCATATGAAATAGGTTTTTACTGTACTAGCAATTTACTGCAGGTTTTCCTTTTCTCTCTAAAAATAAAAAGTATTTTTAAAGTGGGAATAAGACAGATTTTTGGATGTACTTGCATATATAGTTTGCCATCTGTAGCTCCAGTATTAACAGTAGCCCTGTACGCCTCTGTTAAAACTCCTCAGCCATATAAAAGAAAATTCCCATCCTGTATTTCCAATCAGGTTTCCAAACCTCAGCCCCTTTAACTTTTCTTAGTGTAAATAAATCTTTGAAATGTAAACGTGATCACTCTCTCAAGGATGTATAGAGAAAGAAAAGTGCATAAAAAGACAAATCTGAGTTTCACCTATAAAACACACCACACAAATAAAACTGCGTTCAGAAGTGAAACGTTTTGGGGCTTGTTGCAGTGAAAATATCTGATGATCCCCCACAGTGTTCTTGTTGGTCTCATATCACATTACCCAGCATTCCATAAAAGTTTATGGAATCTTCGCTTTTAGGCATGATGGCCCAATATGTGAGGTCGGTTCTTTTTAAACGGTTAAAGCCACAGTCAACGGGAAACTTAAAGTCCTATTTTACTGTCCCTGTCAACACGATCATCATCACATTCAATTAACTTTAAGAGCAGACTAAAACCACAGTAATACAAATAGCATGAGTGCTATAATGCTTTCAAGACATCTACATGGACATGAAACTAGATTTGACACTCACTGAAGCGTTTGTTTAGATTAACTTTTTGGAGTATCAAATGGCCAATAAAAATAACTTGTCACTGTAGTGATTTACAGCACTGCAACAATACTGTGAACATATAATAGAGCACCACAAAATCATCACAGAGAATCAAGAGACACTGTGAATGGACATAATAAACCTTCAGCATTCAGCACTAACAGTTCAGCATAACAAAAATTGAACATGGCAGCAACAAGGGTTGTGAAGAAGAGCCAGTGAGTCGACCATTAGTCCTGCACTCCATATAAAAATCACAAGAGTTACTGAGGTGCCTGTTGCTGGATATTTCTCATCTTGTTACAGCACAATATAATTGTATCAAATAAACTGTAACTATCACCCAGACAAGTTTACAAGTCTCCAACACTGTGTTCAAGTCAAGACTTTCGAAGTCTTTTGTCTAAGTCAGCTCAAGTTTTATGCATTTCAAGGCCAAAACTAAGTGAAGTCTTACTCATTTTTCTTTCAAATATCTTGTACGTTTTCTCTGTGCTGTATATAGGGGCATTTTACAAACTCTCTCACAGAACGATAAATGTAATACATTTATTTAAAAATAGTAGTCGTAAGTAATTTACATGTGTATTTGGCATATATTTTGTCCAAAGTGACTTAAATTGCATTCAAGGTATACACAAGATATAATTCCCAAGGGATAGAACCCATGACTTTGGCGTTGATACTGCCAAAGGTTTGAGCATTTTTTTTCCCCCGTTGCGGACATTGTGTTGATTCACTTCACTCACTGTTCTAATTTGGAGTCCAAATGTGGAGTGACTTGACTTGGCTGACTGAAGTCTCTGCTATCACACTATGTCTAAGCAGTTAGCCAACACATCTTACAAAACTCCTAAAATCCACTCTAAATACTAAATAAGAAGTTAAGTAAACAAATATTAATTTACTATAAATAATAAACAGCAAAAAAAGAGAAAAGAAATAAAAAATTTACCTAAATTTAGATCAACTTCAACTAGACCACATAGAGGCTGAAAAGCAAACCCAATCCATTCACAAGTTTGATGACAATAGGAACTTTTTTTTAATGAGAAAGACAGCGATTGTATTTTAATAACTACATTATTAACAAAGTTTTTATGAGAATAACTTTTTCCAGCTCCTGGTAAATGTAGAACCTTTAGCTTTCCATTTATGTCTACTATCTTTATTGCACACAAAGCAAGTAAAATGATCCTCTGCTTGACAGTTACATTGTGAAACTATGAATTGGATTTCACTGTAAACCGATCAATTTTTCAATTTCTGGCCAAATTTTTTATAGTTAAACACAAACTTAACTGTTGCTGCTCCAGCAACACTGTAAAAGTCAATATAGTGCAGGAAAAGTTCTTTCATTCTTTTCTTTCATGAAAAGTGGCAATTTCCTAAAATTTCTACAGAGAAACGCATGAATCAATCCACCATCATAAGAGTTAGATATTTTCTTATAATAAAAAATGTAAACGACTTGGGTTTTTCCTCCAATTTACAGAAGTTTTAAGCAATCAAACATTGTAATTCATCATCATAAACCCTTAATGATGACTTTAATTCTAAATAAATATTTATCCAAACTGAACCCCTAAGATGGACCAGTGGGATGAATTCAAGTCCTCTGTATAAAAAATACAATGTATTACACAAAAAGGAAAAGAGCTATAGCGTTTTGGTCAGTGGGAAACAAAAGCTCTTGAAAGAGACAGAAAAGTCTATAACCTAAAGTTTAAACCTTAAGATTTTGGTTTAGGTCCTAAACCATTTCATCATGTATTTAACTTCTCACCCGAAACAAAATAGCCATGGGCAGCAGATGAAGATTGCAGCAGTTTTTCCATTATGTGCACGTTTCTCTTAATTGCTTGCTAATTCAAAACAGCCATAGACTCCAACTGCATATCAAAATACGTTATTCATAATAACCTTACCCTTTTTATTTCCCCATATCTCTCTATTTTCTATGATTTTAAGAAAATCTTAAGGTCAAAGGAGTTAATTTCTCAAAAATGAAAACTGTCATTTGCTCAACCACGTTATAAACGTGACATCTTTCATTTTTGGGTGATCCCATCCCTTTTGTATATAGTTTCTTGAAGTCTTAACATATAAACTTTACTTCATAAATTGTCTGTAATATGACCAAGAGTGAAATCAAGTTTGTGTTAAATATTAGCTGGTTGTGAGTGGTTTCCAACCAAGCCTTTCATAATCACAAGGCTGAACGTGCATTTTACAGGAGCGAGTCTCATGTTTATCTAAAAATAAGAAAAAGAAAAGAAAAACATGTTTTGCAAGTAGAGCCACACCAAAGATCGTGCTCATCTTCAGTATGTGTAACAGCAAACATATTATTAACAAAACGATTAACTGAAATCATTTTATTCATTAGCCAACAGAGCTGATACCAAAATATGATGGAACAAAAACGAGTTCAGAGGTAGTTTAGTGTTGTTTTCATGCACGGTGGTAAAACTACAGTGAACTTACCCGAAGTCGAATCACTGTTGGTCCACTGCAGCAGAAACGACACTAGTGTGCAAGACTCATCCATCCTTCCCACAGAGTGAAGACCAAACCCATAACCTTGAATTTGATTCAACTCTTCCTCTAAAAAAGCGGCTGAAAATGAAACAACCGCCTTCTCGTTCTTAAAGCGTGTAAACCAGTAATATAATATAACTGACAAAACTAATAGAAAGTCACACATCATTCGAGGGATATCGGCGTTATGGTGTAGGCCTAGTAGGCTACTGATTGAATGGAACAGACTTCTGCAGGCGACTCATATTTACGCACTTACGAACTTTTAAACAAGAAATTATTTCTTTATCCATACTCATCACAGCTGACGTTTAAGGAATAACTATGGAAACATGTCAGTGTTTTGTGTTACAAATGACCTTGTGGAGACTTACTTTGAAAAAAAAATCTAGAAATTACCCTGTAATTACCCCCGTTTATATAATATTCAGTGATAAAACCCCATTATAATTAACTACATTACTCTAAACAGTGAAATTTAATACTAAATATACCTGATGAGCAGCGCAGAACACAAACAGTGACATCTGCAGTATAATCGGAGGAACTGGGCATTTAGAATAATCTGCAAAATTTACCTGCAGCCATTTGCATGACATTTTAGAAAAGTTTATTTAATTACATCAAAGTAAATATTTGATATTTAACCAAATAACCCAATCGATGATCTCTTGGCAAACAAATACCATGTAAACCAGATTAATAAATGGAGCATAGTGAAAATCCATGTAACGCAAATGGTCCTTGATAATTGACCATCCAACCAGAGTGCTGTTAAAAACATCACAAACATAGAACGTGAACAATAAATGACTCAAATGGAAAGTGTTGACCCATCACTCAAGGTAGCATACTAAAATCTAAATATACTGAAGATGAAAAGTGATGACATCTTAAACATTTCATTAAATCCCCACCATGATTTTGAAGTCCACCAGATTTAAACTCTCGTCACATTCTAGCACACAGGTACATATACACAAAAAAAATTCCCAGGTTATGGAATGGTGTATGAAAGATGTAAATGTTAAAGTTACTGGGATTTCAAGGGGAAATACAGTTAAGCACCAGGCTGTAAAGCAATATACTTTATAAGGCTTTGAGTGATGTACAGTGCTAATCCCCCATATATCAGACATTTCAAAGCAGCACATTGTCTCTTTTCCCTCCTGACACACACGTATATATATATTCACAGACATCTAAGAGGACAAGGTTGTGTGGTGCACTATTCCTTGAATTCCAAGAACTGTTGAAGCCTTTTTCTATGTTCTGATGAAATATTCACAGCACTGTAAACAAAGAAAATTAACAATAAGATTGAGCGTAAACATGCACCACTGCGCACTGTAAAAAAGGAAGATAAAGCTTTTTATTAAATACAGCAGGTTCAAGTCTATCCCGCTTACGTTTCGCAACAATATTTCTACAAAGAATGATGCGACTTACTTCAAGTGCTCTCCAAAAGTGGTAGTTATCTTGTAGATGGCCGTCTTTAGCGAAGCCCTCAGTGCAAACCTTAGAGTTTTGTAAGTGGAATCACCCATACTGCAGATTGTCCTTGCAGGTTTGCTGGAAGCATGAGGCAGTTTGAAGTGTCTGTCAACAGCCTACAATTAATAAGTAAGATTAACCAAATGAATCAGACTGTCCCCATTTGAATTCATAGGCTCATCACTTTTAACACTGTAATGTCCAAAATGACTTGTTTTACCTCTAACAAGACTACTAAGCAGCTAAGAATACTAGGTAATGTAGTCTGCACCACTCCAAACTGATCCTCAGAGAAAGAGGCTGCCACCAGATGAGAGAGTCCTAACAAATAGAAATAACAAAAGACTAAATAAATCATTCAAACAAATAAGCATGCAAGATGGCATCTCTTAAAAAATGAATAGCTACTTTCTGACCTTGGAGAGCCCAAATATGAGCCTGGCTGTCAGCAAACAGAGCTTGGCTAGAGGCTTCTGGAAGCTGTTCAAAAGAAGAAACTTTTTAATATGGAAAAAGCATGATTCAGATACCTATACATTTTAGGTACAAAGCATAAAGAAAAAAAGATGTAAAATGCTAAAAGGCTTGTGCATTATAAATGTGAATTTAATTATATTGAGTCTGAAATAAATGTCAGACGTGATTTGATGCATGCAAGAAGGTATATAAACACACACTGTATAAACTGACTCAAATGATTTGGAAGCCCTTCACCTGACAATCTCAGTGAGAGAAACAACACTGAATAAACATACAGACCCAGTTTATCTACAGTTGCTCTAATAATGGTATTATAATGGATGGATAAGGATTAAACTGATTTTGTCTAAAGTAAAACTTTTCAAGCATAAACTGTAATATGCCATGCTTTTATTTAAAACTGTGTGTAAACTGGGTCACTATAATCTATCACTACAACTGACCTACAGAACTAAAAGGACAGGGGAGACTAATGGTGTTAGTGTTAATTTAAACATGGGCAGAATCTAGACACATGCATTAATGATTCCTGCAACTAAAAATCTGTTGTGGGGACATGCAACATGCCGTTGCAGACAGATCCTCCATTCAAGTAATGCATGCTTAACCTTACCTTGTTAAATAAATACACTATCAGCACCCGCTTTGCCAAAAAGCTTTTAACCTGGGCAGAACAATTGAGAGTATGACAGGAACATGAGTTAACAGGTGTCTCTAAGCCATGTCATGGTATCACACTGTAACGTGAACTGGCTTCTTTTTTTTCCAGCAACCGAACTGGACACTCAAAAGCTTGTCAGTTCAGTTCCTATGGATACACACACTTGGAAACCAAGAAAACCCTATGAAATAATAAAGGCTTCATTTACAGGTCAGTTGGAATTAGATGAAGATTCTACCTGTTCTCTCCTGTTTTGCATCCACTGGGTCAGGAAGCTGGGTTTCTGATTGGCTGCAGGAGGACTAGGAACGGTGGCTGGGGAGGCCAGAGGACTGCCATTGGTTTGTGACTCTAAAATGAAAAAGAAATAAGCTAGGTTATATCACATTCACAGTATGAGAGAATTATTGTCCACAAGTGTGTACATTTGTTTTTGGCTTCTCAAAACGATTTACAACCAAACACAGAAGTCCACAGAACCACATGAACTCCAATAACATGACACTTAAAAATACTTAATACAATACCTTTTAAATCGTTATAATAAAATCCTATATAATAGATTTTTTCATTATGTCAAATAATGAATAAGATAAATTACGAATACCAATTAAAAAAATTGAAATTTAAGTAAAAAAACATTACTCAAATAATTTATTATAAATTGATTTAAATGTTAATATTTAGTTATAATTCAATATGAATTTTTTTTTTTTTACTTTATTTTAATTATCTATTATTTAACAATGAAAATAATAGAAATAATTATTTTCATTGTTAAATATTAGCTAATTAACAAATAAAGGTATAGGTACAGTCCATGATGATTTTATTTAAAAAATATATAATTACCATTATTATATTTTAAGAGTTGTTCATGCATACATATCTTCCCAAGGTTACATATTGCTTGAATAATTTGATAATTTATTGAGATAGTTTTAGTAAATCTGCCTCACCTGTGGAGGCACTCCAAAGTTTGGGGCCCCTCCTCATGACGTGGGGGCTTTGTACAGTACCAAACCAGGGAGACTGGGGTTCCTGTTGGCCAACCAGACGTCGGATAGCAGGAGAAGAGAAAGGGCTGTCCACGTCTGGGGTGAAAGGAGCCGTCAGAGCGCTGTGAGCACCCCCCATCGATGACTTGAAGACTGAACCAGGGGTCCTTAGCGGGACACCGAGTCGAAGAGTCTCGGGAATGTCCTCTGTTCCTGACATCACTACAGATGAAAGGAAAAAATAAAAATCACCCTCACTGGAGCAGTTTGATACCTCTAACATGTCACCAAGGGCAGTGCTGGACTCACTGGTCATTTTTGCCCTTGTTGGATTTAATCCAAGCGGCCTTACCTGAGCTGCTTGAAGAGGCTGATCTGGTGTCACTGCTGGCAGATTGAGATTTGACTCGGCCATTAGAGGCAACCGCATCCTGATGAGCCACCAGTCTTTGTGTCAGCTCACTCAGCAAAGACAGACATTCCTTACTGATGGCATTCCAGTTGTGAGGGTGACCACCTTCATGTACAGGTTACATTAGTTTACTAGTGATGAAAAGGAATAAGTTTAGAGTTCTTTCAAAGTTTTTAGTTTGTACCTGGCTGACTCAGACTGAAGACTTCCAGTCTACGTGAGAGAGAGTGTTGCGATAACAAAGCCAGGTCTTGCAGAGCCAAAAACTGTGAAACAGACAATTAATCAGTTAAGGATCTATCAAATCTGCAAACAAGCATCAATAATGACATTCAGGATTCGTTTTGACCATAACTTTTCCAGTTGGAAATAACGAATATAACAAAATAGCAAAATTAGATAGCAATTTCTTTAAATAATTATTTTACTGAGGTTGTACTTACAAAAAGAAATATTCAACAGATAATTATAGTTTGCAAAAAAAACATTTACACTGACTATAGAAATTCCCAAAACGTAATATGTTATTCATTTCCATTGACCCTGGAAACTGTGTTTTTCTGAAAACGAAAAAAAAAAAAAACTGACCTTCATGACTGAAGTGTTCTTCTCAGCCAAAACTTTGGGCAGACACTGCTCTGCATCCTCAGTAAATGTGGACTGCACTGGAAAACTGTAGGCCTGAAGATGCACAACAAGCCATCAGAATCATTTTCAAAACAGGTACTAGTGTAATGACAATTGCTTTGATATATCCAAGAATCAAACCTCTGTACCTCTATGACATAAATCCTGAAGAGTAGCACAGTGAGGTACCAGGTTAGGTACAGGAAAGTGCCACTGATCGCCAGGTGGTAGAGTAGGGAGAAGTCTAGAAGTCCAGTCAATGAATCTAGTGGTTGGAGAGAACTAAAGTAGCAAAAGGGATATAAAGATTCATGAATATAGGTTGATTTTACTAATATATATATATATATATATATATCATATTAGTAAACATTAAAGATTCCAGTTTTGGTAGACTGTGGTTCCAAATCTGACCTGTCTATCTGTAGATTAAGTGTGCTGGCAATCCAGGTCTTAGGAACATAACCTAAAGAAGTTAAAACAACATTTTAAAGAGAATCTAACAGGAAAATAGATGAATTTTAGAGTATGCATCTCTGATCATCAATGTAACTTACCAAAAAAGAAATAGAGAGCAGCAAAATTCCTGGCTGAATATAAGGATTGAATAACACTGCACTTCACCACCGCTGGTAGACAGCTCTTGAACCGTGGATATTTGTATTGCTTCATCACCAATGTGGGAGAGACAAAGGAGTTTTGCATTGATAACTTATTATTGAAAGCATTAATGATTCAGCTAATTCTTATTCAATCCTTCTAAAGACTTTTGCAACTATCAAATCTTTAATGAATATGAGACAATAGTAACAGTGGTGGACTGATATATCCAAGGCCGATATATTGGCTAATATTTGGTATTTTTTAAATAACCAGCATTGGCCGATAGATTTTTCCGTTTGGCTGAAAAGAGTCAAAAACAGGACTTTTATTTTGATAGTGTTGTGAACCTAGCGCCCTTCTTCTCACAGACAGAACTGTCAAACAACAACTGTGAATTAAGATTCATTAAACTTTGTCTCAGAGGCAAATTATTTATTTTTTTCACTTACTATAGCAAAAACACATTTATATAATTTAAACAAGTATTTGAATGTCTAATAAATAATTGGATTACAGAATCAAAAAGTTTCTATCTAAAGTAAAAAAATGTTTTTGCAAAATATTTATTTATTTCTATTTCTAAATATTTGACTAAATATTATGTAACCTAAATATCAATTTAATGGCAGCAATTGTTATGCAAGTGTTAATTACAATCTTTAAATAAAATAGTCTAATATATGTCATATTGGCCATCCCGCTCTCTAAGATATTGGCATAGGCCATAAAAAAAAAAAAATCCATATCAGTCGACCACTATGCATGACATTTAGCAACTGATCTGAATAGACAAATACTTACTTGTATGGGTTGAAAGGACACATAGTACATATTTTGAACCACTCCCAAAAAACTATGACTGTATCCCATGAAGGCCCCAGCCAGGAGAAGAAAGAGATGATACTCATTCAGACAGGTCACAAATTCACCACTAGAAAAGCCCACAATAAAATAAAGGACAGTCATTCCAGTTATTGGTAGAAATTGCATAGAGTAACAAAAACACTTGTCATTAAAAACCAAGCGCAGACAGAGAATGCATTTCATTTGCAAAGTAGAGGTGCACTTGGCCTATATTGGGGTAAGAATGACCTCTGGTAATTTTGAGATAAGATTACACAGTGTTAATTAAAACAACTTAAGATATCTGTATGTGTGTCAATCTCTTCGTCTGGGGAAAAGAAAGAGCCGCAGCGCCTAGAATACAATTATTGAAACATGATCCTCTGAGCATGTCGAAGGATCAGTGAATGTGGGACGAACAGAATCCGGTCATAACCCACCTCTCACTTTGCCTGCAGGGAGTTCCTAGAGTGCTGTAACGTCCACCGATGGTAACAGAAGCACACCACATTACCAGCATGCCCATGGTGCAATAGACCAAAGAATGGACACACTGTCGCGGGTGGAGCACTGTCCCCAGAAGAGCCATACGTGAACACCGAATGGAAGGAACCACTTAGAGAAACACAAAGAGTGAAATAAATAATCAGCTTCATGCAATTCAATACAAAAATTACAAATTAAATCATTTTGCACATTAATGAAAGACAAATCTATTTAGTCAATTTACTCACAAGTGTAGAACTCCAGGTTGAAAAAGCCAATCATCAGAACCACTCCACACAGCACGACAAGGGAAAAGATGGTGGTTGAGGCCGTAAGAAGACTTATGCATTCTGAAAGCAATGTTTGAGATGGTGACTATAGGTAATTTAGATATTAACCATATAAAGCCGCCCTCCAGATTACTGACATGATCAAAACATTGCTGGAAAACCTGTTGCACAAAATCTACTGCATGGCTTCTGTCATGTGATGGAAAATGCATACTTTTTTTGGCAAATAAAAGGTCTTTTAGAATGTGTATTGTAAAAAAACTAGTGCTGGGCAAGTTAACGCGTTATTATCGCGTTAACGCATTTATTAAATGGTAAATGGTAAATGGACTGCATTTATATAGCGCTTTCACAGACCCAATGGCCACCAAAGCGCTTTACAATTTTGCCTCACATTCACCCATTCACTCACTCATTCATACACCGACGGGCGACGGCAGCCATACAAGGCGCCATCCAGCTCGTCGGGAGCAGCTGGGGTTAGGTGTCTTGCTCATGGACACCTCGACACTTGGTCAGGTGGAACCGAGGATTGAACCACTAACCTTCCGGTTTGCAGACAACCCACATGAACCACTGAGCCACTGCCGCCACTATTAATTAATGCCGACAATTTTTTTATCGCGCGTTAACGCAGAGGTTTTTTATTTTTATTTTGAAAGTCCGTTGCTCACTGCCTCTGAATACACATAGGCCTACAGTCAAACCATGATCACAGGAGGGGTGGGATGTTGGTCAGCCAGCAAATAACCCACACAAACCAGCAGTGGAGGGGCTTTGGCAGGTTCTCTCAGGTGAACAGAAAGGGAGACAGCGCTCCGCGAGTGAATGACAGGCGCTCTATGGATAGTAACCATGGCACCGGCTTCTGTGCGCTACGCAGCTGTAGCCTAGTCTTTTTAACTTAAATTAAAATTATACATAACTTTACCTGATAGGCCTGCGTTTAGTTTAGCGGGGATGCTCTGCATGTGAATTCCCTCCTGTTGATGTCCTGATAACTATTTAGATTCTGGAAACTCACAAACAGCGAGCCGAGGATCAGTCTCTCTTCCAATGATTTGTGCTGCGCGTCGTGTACAAAAAAGTTAGACAATTCAACTTCGGCAACGCGCGGGCGCGTGCGTGAGGCGAGCATGACTGCAACAGTTTCACAGGAACGCACCCGCTTGTCGCTGCACCTGTGCTCGACCACTTCACCTCACTCTAGGCTGATTTATACTTCTGCGTCGGACCTACACCGGAGCCTCTCTACGCTATAGACTACGCGTTGGTTTTCATTTATATATCTGCGTCGTTGTCCGCGTTGACGCGCAATTACACATGAGGGAGAGTGTGAAACCCGGGGAGCGGTTCTAGCAATCACAGCGCTTGCGGTACGCGTAGAATTGACGTTACATTTTTGGAGAGATGCACGTCAGGGTACGCGCGCTACACAGCTACGGCGTGAGTTCGATGCAGAAGTATAAATTGGGCTTTACCTCTGTTTAATGTAATCTTACGTGGGAAACCATGGCATGCCATGACCAAACCTAAGCTGCTATCAGAGAAGTAACGTTGGTCGACTTATATCTGTAGTAGTGATCATGACCCTTTGACTAGACTGTTTCTGCTGCTCCCTGATACAAGATACCTGTTCAGAAAAAAAAAAAAACAAGAAAACTGGACTCGTTTTAACAAGCTAGATAAAAGGTAATGCCCTGGCAGTGGCAAATAGCTTTGTTTAAATATTTGATTTGATTACATTAATGTTTAAGTTGAGATTTACAAGAAATATTTTATTGATACTGTGTAAAGGGAATACTGCTGGTATAAAAGCACCTTATTTGTTTAAAGTTTTTGCAAACCACATGTTATTGCACTTTCGTAGCAGTACATTTAAATCAAAAGTGCGCAATACACTACTAGAATTCATTATTCAATTTTGCGCGTAACAATGCGATTAATCGCGATTAATCGCAAGAAAATCATGCGATTGATCGCGATTAAAATTTTTAATCGTTGCCCAGCACTAAAAAAAACGCTATGCAAATAAATGTGAATTTGCTTTTTTTCCCCCAGTTTTTTTTCCTCCTAGTGTGAGCTCCATTTCCTTACTAAATCATACGATATGGGACATACAAGCCTGCTGGATCAAATATGATACAAAACAAAAATGCATTTAACTTAAAATAAAAATCTATAATTTATGTCACATCTCAGGCTTTACGAGGTTTAGTCAGGGGCGTAGGAGCCATTATACGTGGGGGGGACATGTCCCCCCCACATTTCAAAATCGAAGTTTTGTCCCCCCCACTATTTCCCAATGTAAGATTTTGTTTTGCATTGCCTGCCTATCTCTGCCGATTTCGGAGTCTCCAAATGAATCCATTCGGCAACTCTTAAATACATAATTCAATTTTAAAAAACGGCCGAATTCTTCAGCTGCTAATCTCGTTGTCAGTCGACCATGATCGCGCACCGCTCGCGCATGCGCATCTATGTGACACGGATAAATGTACGCAGCAATATATAATGAGTGTTCCTGGGAGATCCTAGTTGCGCGGGACGTGGAAGCGTGCAAAAGTTCCAGAAATGTACATAAAGTGCCCTGGCCTTAAATGACAAGGTAAGGAAAATAAGACTAAATCTAAATTAAATGACCAAGACTAGGTTGGCCATGTGATTTTTCTCAGGAGATGTTTTGAGCATTTTACTTCAGACACCGGATTATCAGCAAACTGCCAAGAGAACTGCTAACTGGCTACTCAAAACAAACTAGCAATCTATTCAGGCAGCATATTTGTGTTTGATCTGTGTGAATTACAGAAATATAAGACTTGCTAGACCTTAGCTACCAAGGAACCTTTCCACAAGTATAGATTGATTTTATTTTTCAATCCTTGGGGGGTAAGCTAGGTGGTTGATGGAAATTAAATCAACCATTTATTTGAGTTTTTAATTTTTAGTTAATCAACATGACTGATTAACAGTAATGTATGTAAATGCTAAATGTCCTAATACCTGTTGATACTACAACAATGCAAAGTATATGCTCTTAACCTTGCAGTTTTTCCCATATCATGTAAGACTCATTTTCTCAATTTCTTTGCACAAAACTCTCCAGAAAGTGCCATTTAATGGTTTATTTTTCAAAAAAAATTCCCGGGGGAGCATACCCCCGGACCCCCCTAGGGAGAGCCCACATAATAAATCACAATTTAATCACTGCTTAGACCAAACTAAGTAATACAGTCTGTTCCCATAAGTCTTTAGAAATAAGCATTTAAGTGCCTTATATATAATATAAGGCACTTATAAGGCCCCCCCCCCCCCCCCCCCCGCCCGCCCGCCCTCCCTAGCATTTACTGTCCCCCCCAGGTTCAAAATTGCTCCTACGCCCCTGGGTTTAGTACATTGTGTATGATGTTCCTTGAGGTCAGAACTACTGCTTATATAAATAATGAATTCACACTCCAGCACTTCTCGGTATCAGTAACTTCTTGTAATTATGCAGTTTGTAAAATGACCTTTTCTTGCTCTTTTCCTCACCTGAAATCCATTGGATGGGGTGAAACAGGCTGAATCTACTCAAGAGCACAAAGACTGCAGTTGTCACTGGCAAGAGAAGCACTGACCATGCAATACTCGCCATCGCCCTCCATATTACAACCTGAAAATAAAGGAGAATTTTGATTTTGTTGAGGCGCATTTCATACACCTTCTCAAACACAATCTTTTTACGATTATAGTTTTAAAAGTTAACTCTAATTCATTGCAAATAACTAATAAAATGTAATACTATCAATTTATCAGAAACAGACACGGGTGCACACAAAACTACCAACCAAAGTTGGTTGGTTACCGTCCAGTTCTTTAAATACGTTTAAAATTTAACCAGTCCTTACCTTTTTTATAAACCAACAGTTCTGTTTGAGCGAAAACATTTTGTCATACTTGTTTCAGTTCTGCATCACTTGAGTAAAATCCATATCAACATGGCAAAAGTGAGGATAGTACCCGCGCCACACATTCGAAGGACCCATGAAGGACCTCATAAGGACCGCTGCGAGTGCGTCCGACTTACTGCCTGAGTACAATCACACTTAAAGCGATAGTTCACCAAAAAATTTAAATTGTGTCATTATTTACTCACCCCTCGTGTTAGTTCCAGACCTGTATGACTTACGTTCTTCTGTGGAACATAAAAGAAGATATTCTGATAAATGACTGAGAATTTAGTTCATATTCCATTAATGGAACTAAGTCAATGGTAACAAAAACTGTTTGGTTATCAACATTCTTCAAAATATCTCCTTTTGTATTCTGCAGAGAAATAAAGAAATCATACAGGTTTGGAACAACATGAGGGCGAGTAAATGATGACATTTTGGGTAGATTTTCCCTTTAAACAATGTAATTCTGCGCAAATTAATTATAGCCATTCTTTTACTTGATTTTAAAATATAGTGGAGCATATTTTTTATCATTATAAATTAATTGCATATAGATAACTGTCATATCAATTAGCCTAAATTATCCTAATTAAATAGAGGAAAGCTGAATAAAAACGAATACATTTTATATTTAATGTTAAACAGTAATTCATTATACACAATGTTGTGAGCATTACATCAAACAGCAGTCTAAAAAAAGGTAATAATGAACCAACATAATAAGAAATAACTGGTAATTACACAGTCTTCAAATATGCTTCTATCATATGTTATTTCTTAATTATTTTTTAAAAACAACGTTTTATAGTATTATTTAGAGCAGCCTATGATGCGTAGACAGACAAAACAAATGTTTCATGGAACAATATAACTTTCAGTTGTGTATTCCTTTCGCTTCATTCTGAATTAATGCGTTTTTCTCTCGATGAGTGCCGTTTGCTAACGTGATGCCGCGTCTCTCCAGATTAGTTCTGCTTTTGTCGATCTCTCGGCGGGTCTTGGTCTCAAACGCATTAGTGGGTAATATCTGGTTTGAACTGATGGACATCTCCGTCTGGATGCCTTTATGCACCACCGGCTTTTGTCCGGGTCTCTGCGGTATTGCGGGCAGGGACAGCTGTTCCCGCTGAGCCTTCTTGTCCTCCCAGAGCTTCAGAAGACGCCGCTGATTGTTTGTCATGTCCTTCAGGTTCTGTTGCAGGGAATGGACCTGGTCCTCCAGTAGAGTCTTTGAGGTGACAGTGTTCGCCAGTTCAGATGTTAGGTCATCAATGGTAAAACTTAGCTTTCCCGCTTTTTCAACAAGTGAACTGCACTCGCGCTCCTTCTCATGCAGGTCGTTGATTATATCCTTGGTGGTTTTACCGTGAAATTTGGGACTGGACTCTAAACCAATTTCAGCCCTCAGAATCTTCACTTGTTTCCGCAGCTCCTTGTTGTCCATAGCCAATTGCTTGAGTTTCTGTTTGAGAGCTTCGGTTGATCTCATTCGAGACTCATATTGTCTCATTTTCTCCCTCATCATATTCTCGCGGTGCAAAGCATCGTCTCTTTCCTTACGGCACTTTTCCAGAAGTTTTGAAGTTTCGTATTTGGAGACCTTTTCCGCTTTCCCAGCCATCATTCATTTGCAGTCTTAAATGCAATATTGAAAATGCATGTTTTGATACAGGTCGTCAGGTCAAACTCTCTTTAAATAGGGTTTCCATTTGCAGGTCATTAAAATAACAATGTCAGCAGATACCTGTGAATTCAGAAATAAAGCCGCCTTATTTTTAATCCACTGTGTAAAGGGAAACAGTGACTTGTGAAGCTGACATTCTTCCACAAAGGTTATAGGTTTGGGAGGCAGCTTCGGTGTAACTCTAAGCTAAGGCTAGAATGACCATTAATTAGGACACACACACCACACATTGGCACCGTTTCAAGTGACACAAAATTTCTATTTTGTTAATTTGGAAAATGTAGCTCAGCCATTTCATAATGCTAGTGCCAACTTTAAAAAAATGTTTTGTATATATCTAATTAATCTATTGACAGTGATGAACGAAGGTTAAAAGTGCACTGCTGATGGTACTCGGAGATATACGAAACTTTGCACTGTATCAAATCCTGACATCAAAGACAAGATAGATGTTATCTATGACAATAAACCTTTGTTTGTGAATCTTGATGATGCTCAGAATGAAATTCTATGATCTGCACCAAAACCAATTGGCTCTCAATATCACAATCAATCATTGAGACATTATAAATGGAAAAACAAAACTTTACACAGTTAGCATATGCTCACCACTTTGTATTTATATACATTTCATTTTAAATGGGGAAAAAACTATTAAATATATTTATTACAACATGACATCTTGGAATACATTTAATTGTTCTAGGCATTTTGTCTACAAGTATCTTGTTCAAAGAAAAGAGACGGATTTGTTACAAATATAGAATGCAAAACAAAACAAAAAAATCAATGGCCATCGTAGAGAACTGAAAGTTTGTAAAATATTTAAATAAACTCCAGCTTTGACTTCCAACTTCATTATAATTTAAATATGTAATCAGTTTATGTGAGTAAGTATTGTGTTATTAAGTACATTTATAGAATATTTGATTTTTCCATGCCTTTTGTCTGCTGACACTGTAGTGTTTTAAAGTGTTAAAAACATTTTAAGTGGATGTACATGGCTCAAAGTGGTAGAAACAGGAGAAACCCTTTTGAAAACCCATCTCAATCTCAATTATCACATAAATATTTAAACAACAGCTACAGTATATACACATCCCCTGCTTTGTAACAGTAACATGTGTCTGAACCTCAAATCAGAAAACTTCAAACATGTAGATGATTATCTCAAGGTTTGGCTGCTCACCTACAAACATAAAGCCATCAAAATTTAAATTTCACCTTCACAGAATATAAAATGAAGAAATCCAGACAGCCCACAATCTAATTATCAAGATACCCGATTCTCTCTAATAAGGCAAGACGAGAAGCTGCAATTACAGAAGAATAACAGTCTCTCAAGGAGCACATATTATGCACAGGAAGTCTTGTCTAATGTTAACATCTTGCCAAATGCAATGTCTTGTTTTCCCATTAGCAACTACAATCAAATGACTTGGCTCATTTAAAAGGGCTGGCATTTCTATACCATTTCATCATTATTAAAACAGTTCAGCAGTCAGAGCACATGAGAGTGCCACATCATCACTGAAGTCAAGGCTGTTGTTCAGTTTGCCTATGTGGATGATAAAGTGCTGGTCGTTCTCAATGGCTCATTGTGATCCTCTGATGGATCCATCTCGTATGTACTGAAGAAACATGCCTGAAGAAAAGAGAGAGGACACAAATCTTTCAGACTTTGACAGCACTTTTGTTCCTTAAACTCCGCTAACATGGCATTCCCTAATTAAATGAATGTAATTGAAGGCACACATGATAGCAAGGATATGGTTCTGCTCACAAACTGGCACGTTTCCAAGCCAGTCAATGACTATTGCCAGTGTTTCCAAGAACACACCCCTCCACTGGGAAAACACATTTGACACCAACCTGTTTGATCCTTTAACGCTACAAAAAGCAGTGCCGGAGTTCTGATGTTGAGCTGCTAAAGCAACAAACTTTACTGTTATGAAATAACAGCATTTTTGCAACACTCAAAAGATACCATTTTAATCAAGTTAAGTTTAATCCAATATATTTGAAGGAGTACATAATCATATGCATTCATATTAGGGATGCAGTCATATTAAAACACATATAAGCCAGTCCTTATGTTATAGCCAATTTGACAATTCTATAATATATTGTCTAAATAAATTAAACATTTTTTAAAATGCTACCATTCCATTTAGACACTACAACATTATTATTTATAGTATGAAAGATGAGATTATTTTGAGATTTGCAAAAGATATGTTAAAGATTTAACATTATTAATAAGTTATTAGGGTCTAAAAAAAGAACTTATGTGACAGCGAAGGTAATCTAAAATGTTAAAATAGGGAAAACGAGTATGCAAAACTAAATACCTGATATAGACTGACACTGCTTAATTAAATGTTGTGCATCCAGATATAATGTAATAATATATATATATATATATATATATATATTTTTTTTTTTTTAAGAATCACATTCATTTATAATGTATAAGGATTCTTGAAAAAAGGTACCTTGCAACCAACCGCAAGTAAGACGTGAAGAATCACGATGGTAGCTATAATGGCTATGGTAATCCTTGGTTTATCGTCCCTGATGGCTGGCCAGAAAGTCATTACCAGCACAGATCCTGAGAGACACAAAGCTACCACGATGGAGAACCACCTCAACCCTTCACTTGGTATTATCCACAGTATCTGTTATTCACAAAGGCACACAAACAAGTAAATAAACTGTTCCACTGTATCTGTAAAATAATAACAGAGAATGCTTGAAAACAAACTATCAGATGTGTTAATTATGCACAGATTAATGCATATCATATTAATGCATCTTTTATGATTGTACTACTCACCACAGCGGGGATGTAGATGGAGAGCGAGTAGCCATAGACACAAACTATTTGCATGAAGGAGTAGGACACCAGGCTTGTGATCTTCCTATTTCGCCAGGTGAGAAAACCCCAAAGAGCTAAAGGCACTAACCATGCATAGCTGTAGATTGCTGTGGCTGCCATGGTTACTGGAAAACAATCACCAAAACAGGGTCATTTTTTTAGGGTGAGTATAAAGGGTCTTTTTTGTTTGGGTAATTTTGGTAATATTCTTTCTTTATTCTTTTTTTTCTTCTTCTTTTGAGCTATTCACAGCATACTACAGTACTGTTCACACGTTTGGTGTCATTTAGAGAGAAATTTCAGAAATAAATTAATACTTTTATCCAGCAAGGATGCATGAAATTGATCAGAAGTGAGAATAAAGACACTTTTAATACTACAAAAGATTTCTATTTCAAATAAATGCTGTTTTTTTTACTTTCTATTCATCAAGGAATCCTTTAAAAATATTAAGCAGCAAATCTTTTTTCAACATCGATAAATTAAGAAATGTTTCTTGAGCAGCAAATTAGCATAGAACATATTTAAAGGGACTTATTTCCAAAACAATAAAAAAAGACTTACCAATCCCAAACTTTGAAATGGTAGTGTATATCAAAACATTTCATCCTCAAACATTAAAGTGTTGTATGTCATTTCTGTTAAAAATGTAACAGTGTATTACATATTTTTGTTACAGTTAAAACTAGAAAATGCTGTTCATTTTCCTGGTCATAACACAATATTATTTCAAACAACATATCTCTAACCTTTCCTGAAGTCTGGCACATATTTGTACTTCGGCTGACCCTGGTGCACCAGAAAACTGGAGATGTTTCCACTAATAGCGATGGCAAAAACAAGAGTTGCACAGATCCAGAAAGGTCCTAGAATAACAACATATTCAAGTTTTAATCAACTTCTTTCGCTTTGTTCTAATCAATACATTTTAGTTTAATTAAGCTTACCATACAGGTCCGGGTTACTTCGTAAATAGACCTCGACAAAGTTTTTCCCAGGCCAAGGCAGAATTGAACCAACTATTCTGTTCTTTACCTATAAATAAACAAACAGGTATTATATTTATAATACCTATACATATTTCTGTCTTGTCTTGACAGCATATTATAGCATATTAGCATATACATAATCATTCCATGTGCATGAGTACTGGTTGGATTTAAATTACTAAAATGGGGAAAGAGCAAAAATGCATCTTTTATATTTAAAGGGGATTAGAAAGACCTGAAAAAGTATTTCTGAAATACACAATGAATTCGCTTTATAACTGATGAATCGCTGTAGTGTGAGCGGTGAATCCTACAGTAAAGATCCAGCTGGCTGACCTGATGGCTGTCCACATCAAATAATGTTTGGTAGAACTCAAACGTCCAGAAAGGTGCACTTTTTTTTTCACCTGGCAGAAGCTGTTTGACAAAGCAACATATATTTTGAGTCAATACCTCATTTGGGAAAATGAAGATGTCAGATTTTCGTGATTGTGTTCCACTTACCTCAGTTTGGTCATTGCTGTCCAATGGATCAATCTCTTCTTCTTCAGGGGCAGTTCCAGCAGCTTTACGTTGTTTTCGTGATTTGATGGGATCATCGATGGTCACTGTTGTGGAACCTTGGTTACGTTCAATGAATCCTTGATCATCTTCAAATTCTAGCAAAATATTGGAAAAAAAATTGAAAAATTTTCAAGAACAATAGGCACAATAAACTCCACAATATCCTATTTATTATTATGCTAAATGAACAGTTGTCATTCATAAATAAATAAATAGAGTCATTATTTATTTGGGGTGATATTTTTGGCATTCTTTTTCAAATATGTTGTTAAATGTCTGGGGACTCACCTTGAAATTGCAGATGAAAATCAGTATTTGCCATCACAGATCTATGTGCTCTGTGAATAAAGGCAATCAATAGAAGACCGATAAGTAGACAACCTTTAGTTTATGTTGTTGATACTGTAGGCTGTTTTAAATCAGACTTTCTTTATTCTGTGGAACACAAAGGGATATATCGGGCAATAGGCATAATGAGAGGGACTGACAACCTCAGACACCATTTACTTTCACTGCATCTTCTTCCCGTACAACGAATGCAAATAATGACTGAGGCTCTCAATATTCCTAACATTTTTCTTTTGTGTTCCTCGGAATAAAGTAATAGGTGAGTACGTGGTGGCAGAACTACCCCTTTAAGTATTACGATTTACGTACCACATGAACCATAGACGACACTGCTGTAACTGAAGTGTCCTGATCACGTAGCAGGAGAGACACTGCACAACCTGTTGACAATCAGACGTATGCGGATATTATACACCAGCAACACACAACTGCAGTTAGAACGTGACAAATTGTGTTAAGAAGTTACGGTCTCTCAGATACATTTACATACATGTAACTATAGCAAAACAAGACTTCTAATGTTGTCGTCGTGTTAAATAAACTTCTTGAAGGTTTCAGGAGCATAAACTTTGCTTTGAAGTTGTGGAAATGGAAACGCGGAAATAAATAATCACAGTGATGCGTAGCAAAATAAAAGTTGTCCATAATGAGGCCTTTCAATTTATTTTTAAACCTGGTGTTTTTGACCTTGTGGTTCAGTGAAAACATCACGTTAGAGTTATGAGGCACAGCAGGAAAAGAATGAAGGTAAAATACTCTCAAGAAAGATTTTTAACTACTGCAGTTATCTGTGAAGTACAATGCTAGTAAAAATAAAAACTTGTAAAGATTTCAGTAAAGACTTTTATTTTGGAATGCTCGTGAAACTCGACACAGAGGAGGGATATGTTACTTCAACAGCCCGTCGCTTTTAAATCTCTTTACGATTTCCAAACTTCTCGATATTTCCGGCAGTATACCCTTGAATTTAAGAAGACACCCGAATATTTTGGACATTAAACTCTCGGTTTGTGTCGAGAGGTGGTAAGGAGGATGTATTTAAGCGAGGACTGCGGCGCTGTGTATGTCAGGGAGAAAGGAGAACTGCGATATGTCAGTGCAGACAAGAATGATGCTCCGCAGCACAGACTCTTCAACAGAGACTTCTCTTTTCAACTCTGCATCGACCCTTTACCCTCCGCCAGCCACACAAAGAGAAGAGACCACTTCATATTTACCTACAACAAGGAGGGGAGTCTGCGGTACTCGGTGAAGTCTTTATTTGACATATCATTACAGTTCATCGCTGATCACATTGAGCATGTGGACTCGCTAGTCGGTTTTCCTGAGCAAATGGCTGATAAGTTGTTCTCGGCCGCCGAAGAGAGACACAAATTCACTGAGCCACAAACTGCACCCAGAGCACTGCAGGTCTTCTGTGAGGCCTATGGAGAACTAGTGCTGAAATCCCTGTGTTTGAGAAACAGGTGAGAATTAAGTGTAAAAAAAAAAAACCGGCCAATCAACTTTTAAATGCCACGGACCCCAAAAACCCCCCATCCTCAAATTTCAAAGCCACCTATTTATTTATTTTCTTGTATAAAGGTCTAATTTAAATTGGGAAAAAATTATATTATAAATATGTCTAAATATTATTTGGAACATATTTCGTTGCTATTAAGTTGATAAATAAACTTGTTTTACTCATTATAGTACTGTACTGTTAGATGCATTATTTATTTGCAAACTTATTTACCTATTTTCTGATTTGAATGTAATTTTTATATATTTTTTATTGTAATCTATTTTTTAAATTATTATTATAATTATTTAAATATTTACACTGTTTTTCTCACTCCCTTGCGGACCCCACTTTGAAAACCCCTGAAGTAAACAACATTATGACGGTCTCAAAACCTAATGAAAGGTTTAGAGACATCCAAAATACTGCCTAGGTAGGCCTATATACCCGTTATAATCAGAAACTATAGCATTTACGGCAGTGTTATTGTCTTTTCAGGTACCTTTTGATACCTGAAAGGTTGGAGGAAATCAGACAGTTTCAGAGTCTGGAGTGCCTGGACCTCTATGGATGTAGATTAGGTGACAACCATGAGGTTTTTAAATACATAACATCTGAAGCTCTGGCTAGGTATGGATAACACATAATTGTGTACATTGCATAAATGAAACAAACATTTTAAATGATTGCTGGGTGTTCAATTTGTTCTAGTTTGTGATGAATAGTAAAATCACTTTCTTTTTTCCCCTTACATTTCCTTTTTTTTTCTGTAGTCTTGTGAAACTTTTCATAGGTGCAAACTGCCTTTCTGATGCAGGCCTTCAGAAGCTGACTGCGCCGGTGAGGGTGATGAAGAAAGGCCTAGAAAACCTGCAGCTTTTGGACGTCTCTGGTTCGTTAATGTATTTGTATAGTCAGACACTACCTTTCAAAAGTTTGGAGTCAGTAAGATTTTTTGAAAGAAATACTTTTTTTTTTTCAGCTAGGATGCATTAAAGATGCACTGTGTAATTTTAGCGACATCTGGTGGTGAGGTTGCAAATTGCAACCAACAGAAGTTACGGTGGCCGACATGAAAAGATGTCGTAGTCTGAGACAGCAGAGAGTAGCCAGTTAAGCAATGACGCTTCTTTACAAAGATAAATGAAGAAATTAGGTTTACTTAATTATTCAGTAAATCGATATGTTATTGTGAATATTATTGTTACTTGTTCATCATTGTGTCAGTGTTTTATTCGCTGACTTTAGCTAACTTCTTTGCATGAAGAACAACATAGTGACGAAACGCGTTTGTCCATTTAGGGCTACTGTAGAAACATGTCGGTGCATTTCAATGTAAGGGGACCCGCGGTGTATGTAGATAGAAATGGCTAATTCTTAAGGTAATAAAAACATAGCAGTTCATTAAGTAAGGTCTTTATACACCTCTGAATACATAGTTATGTATATGATATTGCATTTCTGTCAACAGATCCTCCTAAATATTACACAATGCACATTTAAATTGATTAAAAGTGACAGTAAAGACATTTACAAGGCTACAAAAGATTTCTGTTCCAAATAAATGCTGTTCTTTTAATAAAAAGTATCATGGTTTCCTAAAAAATATGAAGCCGAAAGAAATGTCGCCTGAACTTTTGAAAAGTAGTGTTACATAAATATTTTCAGGTGTTTTTTGCACAATCAAACATATTTTCATGCTAATTTACACTCTTGTACTTCGGTTTATTTCTTAACAGAGAATCACATCACTGAGAAAGGTCTTGGATATCTAACGTGCTTTAAAGCACTACAGAAACTAGACATATCTAGGACTAATGTGACGGTAACACAATTAAAAATATAACATCTATGAGTTTGATTAAATTTGTATGAACTGCTGAAGTTTTAAATGAGGTCTTGTGTATTATTAACAATCTTTTTTAGGTGAACGTGTCTTTGAAAGGATTCTTCAGAATGAAGATGGGAATGGTCCTCTCAGAGACCCCTTTGAAGGAGTTTGGACACTCGGATTGCAACACAGAAGGCTGGGCTGAACAGGTAACATACATCAGGTTATATAGTACCATGATGGAGAGGTAAAGTTGTGGTGGTAGAGGTTTTATACTGTGGCCTCTGTATAAAATTCAAATTTTTAATCAGGTAATAAACCAATGGGAAATTACAGCTTCAGAAGTACCAAAGAAAGACTCCAAACCAAGAACAAATGCTCTCCGTTTCTGTGAGTTTATTCTTTTTAGCTACATGTTCACTTTATCACACATTAATTATTATATAACATTAATAAATCATTATATTATTATCATTCTAATATGAATAATAATTTTTTGTATATTGTAATGATTTTCATTGTGTTCTGTAGATGGAAGAGAAAAGTTTGTTCGAGAGACATTGAACTCCTGGTCTGGGACAAGTGCCACCACAAACAAAGACAAAGTTGTGCCAGTTCACTTTTATACGGTTGATCTCTGTGGCCCGAGCTCAACAGCAGAACACAACACGCATGCATCAGCCGTGGCAGCAGCACACAAGGGAAAGAAGAGGAGACTATCAGAGGAAGAGCAAAGTTCAACTCCTGTCTCAAAGCGCCAATCCTTCTCAGCTCTGTCTGTGGAGGACTTAGATCTGTTAAATAGCTATTGAGTGGACACACACATGTATGCAGTGCATTCCTCTGTGAGGAACGTGACACTGAAATGCTTTTTAGTTTGGATTATTTACAATTAAAAACAGCTTGCTTTTTATTTTTGTACTGTTTATTTTCTCAGACAAATTGACTGGCTGCCAATCATGGGTATATTTATACAAAATCATTGAGTAAATCACTGAAAGTCGACATGAAACGGAAGTTGCGATCTCTTCATTGCGGCATATCCATGTGCAACGGCTTCTCGAACAAGAAAAAAAGATATATAGAAAGACTTGATTTTGTCCATGGGGAATAGAGTGGTGCAGGGATGAAAATTTGTAGGCCAACCCAGAAAGTAGCATCAACCTGGTTCTCTCGACAAAATTTATCAACTGGCTTTTGGATTATTGTAGAAAAAAAGATCTGTGACTTACAAAAGCTTAAGATTCTTACGTGATAAACTTCACAAATGAACACAACTCTTAAGGATTTTGAAGAGTAAATACAATAGGCAGAAGTCAAAAGCTAAACATAGGCTAAACATAAACTACACACCATGGTTGCATGACTTCAACTCACCATCACTAAGCTTCCGACAACTCTTTCTATAAGAACATTTTCCCTGAAAGTTTGAGTTATAAAAGTTTGCAAGAGCACAATTATAAACGCCAAGAGGCTTTGACTAGTGAGTAGATGAGATTATCTGTTTGACTGATGACGTTTACTGTCCCTGACAACCTTTGTAGTCAAATTTAGCCACTTGTTTCCAACTGCCCTTTTCAAGACATGTAAATGCTTTTTTTTTTAAAACACAATATATTTATGTCTTTCAAGCTTTTGTTCACCACAGACCTTATTTCAAGCATATACAACAACAAGGGTGCATTCATTTTCATTCATTCACAAGATGTGCATGGATAGATCATGTATAATAAATAGTGCAATATTCCAGTAAAATAAGTATTGTCAATTTTGATTTCATGGTGACTAAAGGGATAGTTCAGGCAAAAATGTAAATGTTGTCGTCATTTACTCTACTCACCCTCAAGTTGTTCTAAACCTGTATGAGTTTGTTTGTTCTGTTGAACACGAAAGAAGATATTTTAAAGAATGTTGGTAACCAAACAGTTGATGGTAGCCATTGACTTAGTATTTATTTATTTATTTTCTATATTATTGAAGTCAATGACTACCATCATTTGTCTGGTTAGCAACATTCTTTACAATATCTTTTGTGTTCAACAGAAGAAACAAATTCATACAGGTTTGGAACAACTTGAGGGAGAGTAAATGATGACAGAATTTTCATTTTTGGGTGAACTAACCCTTTAAAGCTGGAATACACTACACAACTTTTACAGTCTGGACAGGTTTTATTATAAAAATCTGCTAATATAAAATACACTAACTGACTAAAAATGGACACTAAAAAACACTACCAGACTTTCAAGACGTTCTGAACACAACAAATTCCCATAGAAACACATGTCTGAGAATGATGTCACAATTTTCTGAGAAATCTGTCTACTCAAAACTGAACATTGGCTCTGAGTTTTGGGAACTAGCATTGATTCGACTCAAGACTGTAAATAAGGGCAAAAATTTGGACCAAAGTTGTGTAGTGTATTCCAGCCTTAAAATAACAAATTACAAAATAGGACAAACGGTAGTGTGAACACATGCCCAGAGTCAATGCTATCAGACAGTACATCTGACCTCAAAAACAAAACAAAATGTCCAATAATCTATTTTAGTACATAGCTTCATTTTCAGAAATCTTGGCATTTTTAGCCTCTGATGCAGATGTATTCATTAGACCAGTCAAAACAGTGCTGTTTAATATTTTTAAAAGAAGTCTCTAATGCCCACCAAGGATACATTTATTTGATCAATTATATTGTGAAATTACAATTTACAGTGTTTTCTATATTCCTTATTATCAATGTTGAAAACAGTTTTGCTGGCTCATTTTTTTTGTTTTGTTTTTTTGTGTAAACCATTTTTCAGGAGTTTGATGCACTTTGATGAATAGAAAGTTCAAAACAACCGCATTTATTTGAAAAAGATAGTTGTATTTAACATAATAGCTTAAAATAGTATTTAGGCTTGATAAATTTACATTCTGTCTAGAGAAGGAACTCTCAATTAGAGAAGTATGTCTTACCTTCCTTTTCAGTTTCACTTCTCTCTGAAGTTGGGTTATCAGACTATCTCAGTATGAAAAGTAACAATAATTATCAAATAAATTCTATTGGTTGAAAAATAGAATGTATAATATTTCCAAGCAATACAGAAGAATAGATAACATTCCTTATTAAATTAACTGTCAGTAAAGCGTTATGTAGCCTAATTTCCTCACCTAAGGTTAGGTTTCATTTTTGAAGCATTTATAAAAATAAAAATAAAACAAAATACTATTCTTGCATCTGATATTAAAAAATATGTTCCTCAGAAAGCTACAGTATATAAATCATCCAGGAGTGTCCAAGATAGTGAAGGGGGGAATTCTGGAATCCCTTGTCTCTTCAGTATATCCTTTTGAGTTATTTGATGAGTGATTTACATAATTATGCAGTATGGTTTAGAATCAAGTTATTAATTAATGATCAATATTTTTCCAAAGTGTCAAAGTGTGTGATTACCAAAAATGTTCTTTTCATGTATTTTTGACTGAGGGTCTGGCCCATGCCAGAAATGCAGCGCTTGCTCATTTAGCCCGGCTTCCAGAGATGAAACATGGACTTGTTTTGTTTGAGAAAGGTCAATGACATGTGTTAAAAATATATCTGTTCTTCTAGCTCATCGTGACAACTATAGGTCACAAGGGTCATTGGAACCAATAGTTTAAGTGACCATTTCTTAGCATTTACTTTACTGTTCTATATTAAAGTGTCCTCTCATTGAGACAAAGAACATGTTATCTTGATGTTTTGGGAAGAGTCTCCTGTTTATAGTTGGAGCCCGAGCAAATCCAACCTTGAAGGAGCGATGTCTCTGTGTGTGTGTGTAAGTATTATTGGTTACAGGTTAAGGAACAGGTTAACAAGTGGCATTATTGGGGATTGACTGACTTGTTTTCTTCAACATGTTGGCACCTAGACACACAGTCTTGTGACCTCGGAGGGACACTCGTCGTACCTAACTCAGGGTCCTGGTGGCAGCCATACAGACTATGGAGATGTGCTACTGCCTATCAGTCCATGTGTGGAAACTGACTATGTTTATCTATTTCTTAGCCAATCAGAATCATTCAACCTGAAGCAATGACGTAGCTTAGACCTTGGTGTAGGTTGCTGTGATCTTTGTAACTATTGTTTGTTAGGAGTGCCCTACGAACTCCTTGTGAGTCTTAAAGCTGACTTCTGCTGATGAAACTACAAACAATCTTCAGTAACACTTTTCTTCAATTGACTGCACTCCTGACTCCGGGTCTTCATTCATCTTATCTTGTTCTGGGTCTTTAACTGTATTATCCCCTTACAATAGTAACATCATCAGCACTTGTGCATAATCTTCACATGCCCACACAAACAAAAATCCTATCAGTTTTGACTAGTCTAAACAAATGACAGAATGCACACCAAAAACTATGCTACTGCAATTACGAAGCATACACCAGATATCTGATTTTGATCAGTGTCTATTAAAACTGTAAAATATACAAAATAGGGACAGAACACTTTTTGTAGGTTTGTTTATTAATATCAAGATGGCAAATCTGAGGTTGTAAAATATTTTCATTTACAAGGCTTTGAAGGTTCAAGAAATGTTCACCCACTGCTACTGAAGCATAAATCAAAATGTTAATGTGTCATTGTTCAACACACGTACCTCAAATCACAAGCAGTTATTGATCACACTGAGAACACTCAAAAAAAGAAAAGAAAAAAGAAAACCTTCATTTCTACAAATGGGTAGTAACCTGGAAAACTGAGCTCCTACTACAGAGCTTTCATTCTGATAGGTAATGCCTTTAAAGTGCCAAAACATCAACACAATATATTCCCCATAGTCCACGCTTATCAAATTTGAAAAAGGAGAAACCCATAGTAAATGAGTTAGAGCAATAATCACACCTTTAACAGAGAAAACCACATCTATGAGACCCCAATTCCTTTGGATGTTAGACTGACTAAATGTTAGACTGATCCAGATTGACCTTTGACGGAAGGGGTCCCGCTTCCTGCTCCTCCACCCCAGGAGATCTGATGATCACTAGAGAAGACTGCAGATAAGGGGTCAGTTTCGTGTCCTTCATGTACTCCATATCCCCATTTATGCTTAGCTTCTGTTGAAAGGAGGAGAATGTGTGGAACAGTTGGTTAAATGGAATTGACTAAGAAATGTAATTGGCTAAGAAACGTGAAGTAGTTTACCTCAGCAGGGACATACTGCTCAACAGCAGTGGACACTGTGGCACAACAGATCCAGATCAGAACAAAGACAGACAGAACCAGAGTGGTGGTCAGGATCCAGCTAGGCAACCACGGGTTCCTAGCAGTACACAAGATCATGATGGTTTATATTCAACAAGGCCAACAGATTGTGAATAATAAGAGATCAAGATGTGCCCAACCTTGAAAGGCAGTTGAAGAGCTTGTAATCGTCATCAGAGTTGCTTCTATCATTGAACATGTCTCTGTCTCTCTCCTGAATGAAGCTCTTTGGGTAGTCTTTATAGACAGGGCTTTTCATCCCCTGATCTACAACTATTAAAAAAAACAAGGGGTGCTATATTAGTATTGTGATCTTAAAACCTTTATTAGCCCTGTAAAGTATAATAAATAATAGTCAGACAAATCTAAAGTTTACTTAACCTTTAGACAATGTATACATTTTTTTTTTTTTTTTTTTTGCTGAGTATCAAATTTAAAACATCAGGCTTTTATCGCTCAAATATTATGATATAGGAGAAAATGAAGCTCATACTTCAGAAAAAACACCTCTATTTTATTCAGAGGCCCAAAATGCTGATAAAATAACAAATGTTCCTCAGATATCTGTTGTATCATATTTGATACATGCACTTTAACACGATTTTTCTAAAAATAAATAAATGGATAATTAAGAAAAGCTAAGGGTATGTATACATGACAACGATGTACTAAAACTAAGTAAAGCTAAGGGTAACATTTAAGACAACGATGTACTAAAAATGGAAACATTTTTACTTTTTGTTTTTCATGTACAGAGGGCAATATTGTCAAAACGATCCCTGTTCACACGGATCCACGAAAATGATTAAAAACGCTGTATTCTGCTGCCAGGCCAGTAGTTGGCGATGTTATTTTGTAAAGACTACACGCCTATAGACTGAACACGTAATACGCATGTGCATGACGTCTCCGTTTTCACAAATTCATGTTTTAGTAGTTTACACGGAGATGATAATGCTACCGTTTTCAAAAACGTGCACTTTGAAAAACGTTTTCAAAAGTTTGCATTTTCAGGCTCCCAAAACACTGTTGTCGTGCAAATGAATGGCCAAAACGCATAAAAAGTTTTCCATTTTTAGTTGAAAATTATGTAGTGCAAAAGCCCCCTAAGTTGCTTCAGTCCAGTAAATGTAAATCTTGAAATATTACTAATATAAAAGTTATTCTTACATTTACTTTATAAAAATCATTAAAGATTTCACAGCAAAAAGACATCTGTTCCATGACCTGAAGGGGGCTATCTATCAATTATCGATCAATCAGATGACAGGCATGTAGTAGATTGTGTGCAACAAGTTTTGATCATGTTGATAAATCAGAGGCCTTAAAACTGCTGCCTTATAGGGTTAAGAGAAGGATGCTAAGAGGCTGTAGTGGAAAGTGACACGTTTAAGTCAGGGCCTTTGCTGGCCAATCATGGCTGTCATTACATATTTACATACTTCATTACATCATTTCTTAACGGTGCAGTCTGTAATTTCTGTGACACTAGCAGCTTCAAACAGAACTGCAACATTTTCTAAGAGGTTTCACAAATCAGGTTTCATTTTTAATTTTATTTTGGACCTCATCATTTTGAATCAAAATGCCATAACTGGATCTTCTGGTTATAGCATTGTGGACTTTTCTCCGTTACATATTACATATTTTCAATGATTTAGTCAGCTTAAGCTCCACCCCTTTTTTACAATCGACTGTGATCTCGCATTCAGATCTGGCTCCGTCAAAGCAACAACTGATGCATATAACCAAGTCCCTGACCTACATTTTTTTTTTTTCTGAAAATCTATTTCACTCTGATGTACGTGACAATACAAAAGAAAGGATCTGCTAATTCTGTTACATTGTGACTTTAAACTAGTATGATATTATCCCTTGGTTTCACAGAAAAGGCTTAGATTAAGCAGGATTAGGCCTTAGTTCAATTAATACAATTAAGTAGCTTTTATAAACGTCCCTTAGAAAACAGAACTGGTGTGCATCTTGAGACAAAACAATGGCACTGATATATTAAGATGCATCAGCACAAGTAGGTTTCAGTTAAAACAGCTCAAACATGCATTTTAGTCTGGGACAGGGTTTACGCCTTGTCTGTGAAACCCGGGGTAAATAGCAAGAATGTTTGAGCTGTTTTAACTGAAAGCAACTACTGACATATCTTAACATATGTCAGTGCCATTGTTTTGTCTCAAGATGCACAACAGTAATGTTTGTTTCTAAGGCACGTTTAAAAAAGTCCTAATTGAACTAAGGCCTAATCCTGGTTTAAAGTCTGAAAATAAATAAAACTGTTATGAAGTGTGACACTTTCCACATCTTGCTTATTAATCAGAGCGGAAAGCATAAGCGTGTTATGTGCAGTGCTCACAAGTGCTCTGTGACTCTTCGGTCTCGTCGGTCTGGAATTCAAATTGAGGGATAAACTGAAATTGTGGCTCAGACTAGAAAAGAGAGAAGAGCAAATATTGATCATTGGCACATATAAATAAGCTTTACTACTTTATACCAGAGATGCCCAAACTTTTTACTATGAAGGGCTAAAAATCAAAATCGATTACAGGCTGGTGGCTTAAAAATATTATTCAACTATATTAAAATGTAATTTTTAAAAAATCAAATTCACTTATATATTACTTGTATTAACTTATATTTCAATACAAAAAGAAAATAATCAAATAGATTAGAAATTAAGATGCTTCAATGGTTTTCAATACAGTCTAATTATATTAAAAAAAGTTTAATATAACATCACCACCACATTACCTGGAAAATGACTACTTTGCCATCATCTGCCTGGAGATAAAATGTCCAGGATGAGGTGATGAAGCTGTGGGCTTGGCTCATCATGTCTTCCCAGAAACCCCTCACCAAAGTCAGCGGGTATAGGAGATGGATTCTGGGCATCATCATCAACAACTTCATACCCGGAAAAAAAGAAGAAACATATAGTGACTTCAAAAAGCACCCTGGTGACATGCAATTAGAATTGCTCATGGAATGACTATGAGCATCCAAAGTAATTATTCACATATGTTCTTCACACCTGCTCCATCCTTTGTTCTGCAAATGGCTGTTGGCTCTGGCATCCGAGATTGCACGCGTAGCGCTCATCCGATTGGCTGTAGGCTTCACGACAGGCTGCAGGAAGTCAAACACACACAACTGGTTACATAACAAATACACTTTTATCAACATAGAGCAAAGCGAATCCTTTAAGGATTCAGACAATACTTGAATATTACCTGACTCGCATTCAGATTGGGTTTCGTTGAGATCCTTGCTGTCACCTACAAACTGACAGATGGAGAAGAGACGGCACCCTCTCTGACAGGCGTACAGCGCCTCCTCCTATAACAAAAACAAACAGGCCAAATAAAGAAAATAGACCAGTTCCGTTTAGAACGTTGTTATTGATGTACAAATTATTTAACTTTACAAACACAAACTACAATGCACAAGCTCCTAATAAGACAAACTAACGAATGGTTGAAAATGTTAATTGCGTTTCTTTGTTCGTAAACAAACAGAAACTGGTTGAATGTCTCGCACTCACCCGTGGATAAGTGTGCAAACTGTAAGTCATTTGACATGTTTTATGGCAAGACGCAGTGTTTCCCAAAACACCATCGAAGACCTCGGAAGATGCTGATGAGCTCGTAAGTATGCAGCAAAAGCTTATTAAAATCCCGCAGGACTTTATAGCACTCATTTTTGTGAATGACCAAACAACGACTAAAAGATTCTTCCTTGTTTTGTGCAACGTTACCTGCGGAAATGTCGCGAGAACAAGTTGCAACGCGCATGCACTTCCTAGTTAGTTACAAGGCGCAAGCGCCGTGAAGGCATTTCATGAGCATATGGGCGGAGGACCGTGGAAAAACAAACACAAACACTGTAAAAAATAAATAAAAAAATAATAAGATTAATTTATACTAACTAGTTTATTAAAATATGGATTCAAATTAAGAATTTAAATATATATATATAAATAAAATTCTATTTTAGAATAGAATTAAAACCATGCAAATGTAATTGAAACTAAATATGTTCCCCATATTTATATTATTTTTTTCACAGTATAAATTGGGTCTTTACACATAAAAATATATACAGTAGCTGCCTTTTAGCAACAATGATCATATGTGGTCATCTAAAAGATTGAAAACCACTGGTTTAGAATTAAATGTTTAAAAAATAGCATAAAATTGGTTCGTTATTTAAATAGACTAGGTTTAAGACTTCAATGTTTATTTGGGATGCATGCAAGAGGAAATACTAAGGCATTTCAGAGAAGTCACATAAATTGTCTTTATTGAAAAGCAAACATCTATACAACTGAAACTTACACTATTTTAATTTAAGTCAGTTTCAAGGGATCTAAAAACAATGACAAAAAGAAAAAAAAAGAAAAAAATAATAAGACAATAGTTTTTGTGTTGAAGGAAGATTGCCCCAACCACTGCAGTTATTTTCTTTTCGGACATTTGGAACATCAAATGAAGCTCCTAAATGACATTATAAAACACCCAATTGATGACCCTTGAACACTGTTCTTGTGCCAATGCGAGTGAGCTTCAAAACAAGGATGGGTTAAAGAGGGAATGTCCCTCACACTGATTTACAGGACAAATTTGAGGCACAAAAGACAACCCAGGCATATTTTCATAGCCAGAAGTCTCAGTGTTTGCTTTTTTTGGATTTCTTGTGAGAACGGTGAGGTGATCGTGACCGAGATCTGGATTTCTTTGAGGATTTTTTAGGCGTTCTTGATCTGGACCTACGCGACCTCTTAGGTGTTCTTGGGGGTGAAGGAGACCTAAAATAATTTTTAAAAATGAGACCGATTATTACATTCAGCTTAGTTCCATAAACATGCTTGTAATGACAACACAACACACAGGATTGATTTTATGCTGTGACGATGAAGAGATGAAATCATTAGTTTACCTTTTAGAAGACTTGCGGTTACTGTCTCTCGGAGAGTCTTTATAAGACAACCGAGAGCTGTCTTTCGTATAGGATCTATCAGAGCGCTCTGATCGTGGTGAGGGCGACCTGCCGCGCCTACTGCTGCTACTTCGGGTGGGGCTGGGGGAGGGACTGTGTCTCCGTTTTCTGTAAATAAACAATCTTAAATGCATTGAGTTCTCCATTTCTGAAAGACATTCACTCATTTGCTGAAAGAGTTTCAGGGTCTTATGGAGGGATCTTACTTTTCTTTTCTGCCTGGTGTGGAGTCATCTTTGTCCTTCTCTTTGTGGGACACATCAGATTTATCTTTGTCTTTTCTTTCTTTTTCTTTCTCTTTCTCTTTGTCTTTCTCTGTCTCTTTCTCTTTCTCCTGAACAAGTTCCAAAAAAATTATGGTTTCAAACAAAATGGAAGGACTAAGATGAATGTCAAAAACAATTAAGCTGATACTAACCCGCTGTAGTAACTTGTCCCTGTAAAGCTCTACTTGCTCTTGAATACTCTGTCCAGATTTTTTGGGTCGTTTTCCAGATTCAAGCTCGTCTTGAAACTTCATGACTTTAAGCTGTAACACAAACAAAGAAAAACATGACTGGGATCTCTAAAAGCTTCAAGAATGTGAAGCATTATGTTTAGTACACTTATTAGCATTTAGGTATACCTCAATTTCTCGAAGTTTGGCACGTTTCTCTTCGCTCATCTCAAAAAATTTAGCAGACTTTGAATCATATTCTTCTCTAACAGGATTACTGTAGGACTGCTGCTCTGCAGCACTGGAACCTCTGAGAGTGTCTTTACTTTCAGCTTCACGTGTTGAACTATGACAAGAAAGTGAAAATTAGATCAAAACTGCATGGCAAATGTATTGGTGATTTTTGTGATTACTGTAAGAAATTTTTTATAGAGATTAAATTTAACATTTTTAAACTGAGCTTAACAAGAAAACATTATCAGTACAGACATTTCTAAGACTTTGCATTTGCTTTAACATTTAATAATCATGAGTTTCCCAAGCCTAGTAGAACTAGGAAAATGTACCTTGATTTACTTTTCTCAGATTCATCTGGCAGATCAAAGATTTCCCATTTTGACGTGGTTACAGCTAAAAATAGAGAAAAATCTATTTTATGATATGTACAGGAGGAGGTAACTAAGGTTTAGATGATGTGATGAACGTAATCTGGACTAACCTTGAGCTTCCAAAGCAGCACCATCCACTGCCTCCCATTTTGACGGAGCGACCTTAAAACCTGGTTTTTGATCAACTAAAAAAAAATAATAATAAAAAAAAAAGTACTGACATTTTTTCCTAAACAAATTTATTTTAGAACATCTGCAATGACATTTAGCAATTCTAATGTAATTGTAAAGTATATTCTTGTCGATATTGGAATAGAGTGATGTGTTGAGTCTATTAAGTGGGAGTTGAGTGTATGAAAGGTAAAATAAATAAACAATGTTGTCAGCATTCTTACAAGGAATACCATCCAGATCATCATCTGTTCCCTTGATGGGCATTCCATCCAGGTCATCGAGTGGAGCGCCATCAATTGGTGCTCCATCGATGGGCATGCCGTCAACATCATCGAAAGGAGCGCCATCCAGCTCCTCCTCCACAATAGGAGCACCATCAATGTCCTCAGTCCTTTCTGGCAGCTAAGTAAAAACGCAATAAACATGCAATCATTCAGTCCATGCTGAGATGAGTTGTGACAACTCAAATCTTATCATTGACAATCTATGAATCATAACTCAATCAGTCACTCTCTACCAAACTAACCTCTGGCACCAGTTCTTCAATCTCCTTTTCTGGATCGAGACTGACGAGTCCCAGGAAAATGTTTTGAAGTTTAATCAGGAACGGATCAGGATACACTGCCCAGTCTTCCCATGCACGGAAACAGGACATTACTCGTTGCTGTGAGGACCAAAATTGAGAAACGTCAACTCCAGATAGTTAACTTTATAATATAAACCAGTATGGGTTAAAAATTTGAGCCGAATGGCGCACCTTAAAATTCTCTGATTGTAAATGGCCCTGTATCGTCTTATAAGTGGCATTTAGGTCAGAAAATATCTGACAAAGTTTTGTTTCAAAGCTGTAAAAGAATAAAAGACAAACACATATAAAAAAAAAAAAAGACAAACAAGAACTAATACCTTGATTGCGCACTTAAAAATTATTGTAAAACTTACAATTTTCTGTAATAAGAGGCATTAGCAACTTTTGCTGATGAGTTATACAGCACATCTGACACCAAATATAACCTTGCAATCTGAGGGAGGACAGAAATGCAGATGTAAACAAAAGTGATGAATGAATCAAATAATCATAATTGTCAATCTTAATTCTACAGTAGAAGTAACCTTCTTTGGCAGAGGTGTTTTAAGTATGGACAGAGACTCAGCAATGCATTCCACTATTTCCTCAGCAGCATCGGCATGCGTGAGGCAGAAAAACATGCCGTCAGCTATGTCGCTCTTCCTCGGCGTGAGACCTCGGAGTAACTCTTCCAGTTTATCCCTCTCGCTGCAGCAGACGAGAGCATTTAGTACACACAACCAACAATACTGAATACAACCAAAAGCCTGGTAGCTCCACACAAGAAGAATTCAAGATCTCCATAGAATCCATTAAGACAGATTTCAATACAAAGACATACTCGTCTTTCAAGGTGCCCTTCTTGCCACTTTCTTCATCATCGTCATCATCGCGCTCCTCCTCTTCAGGAGTGCCATGTAAATAAGGGTTGAGAGGCGGTGGTCGCCAGAAAGATCCGTTCTTAAACATTCTGAAGTCTTCTGTTTTCCATTTTGTTGGAGATTCGCCCTATGAGCGGACATTTTGAAATTTTATGTCTGGACATTTCAATACGTTTTTGACAAAATCATGAAAATAAATAAGACTAACCTGTAATATGGTGTATAACTTCCACCGGTAATAAACATGAGCTGGACTTTGATTTTCAAATAAAAATCTGTTGAATACAAATCAATTCTGAATACACAATCAAATTATAAAAATCACTACTGTCTGACTTAAATCACTTAAGATCTTTTCTTCCATATTGTGACTTACGTCTGACCGAAACACTGAATTATTGGAAAAAAAATTAGGGTGGGGATTTCTATTAATTGGTTGCAGATTGGATGGAGGCAGAAGTAAATGCGAGAGTGCAGTCGATTGTAAGAAAGGGGCAGAGTTTAAGCAGACAATGACTGGAGAAGTCTGTACTGGAAGATCCAGTTATGACATTTTATTTTAAATGATAGTCAAATTGTTTCTTAAACATGCATTTGCAAAATAGATGGGGTGAATGTTCATTTTTTTTTAAAGTAGCCTCATTCATAAAAATGCACTGACCTGTAGAGTGGATTATTGATCTCTCTGTTCATGATCATGGCTTCAAACATGGGACCCTCACGCACAACAAACTCGATCATTCGATGGATGAGAGAGAGCAAATTCCTACGAGAAAAACACAGTTAAAGCGAAACAGATTCAGCGCCATCAACAGCCACACCTAAACAAATGCTACTGCTACATTATGACATTTGATGAAATGCAACATCCTTGCACTTACTATCCATGAGTCAATTGACATGTTTGTGTTTTTAACATTTAAAACTGACTGGCAGTCTAACAGCTTGTAACAATCAAAACGTTTCAATGCTCTCTACATCTACATCTGAGTCTCAGCCATAGCATTCTGCCCTTGTAACTTATAACTGGACGTGCAACTGAGATACTAAATGTGAGGCCGAGTGACAGTGATTTTTCTTGCTTATTGACAATAGACAAGTGTGGATGGAGAGGGACAAAATCATGTAAGCACTTCTAGAGTCAGTTAAGATATAGGGACAACAATTGGCTTCCTGACTGGCTCGTGAAGTGGCCGATAAAATCAAGAGATGATGTTTTTCAAATGTACTGAAACACAAATCACAAGTATTGGAGCCGATCATACCAATGTCAGGCAATCATTCTGTATACTTTCCCCAATCCATCCTGTGACGCTTTTCTGGTCCCTCGCTGCTGCAGACAGTTCAACTTGTGCTGCTCACCAAGGCCAATGTCAAAGGTCACTGAGACTATGGGGATTGGGTGTTGCTTTTGTGCCATGATACAGGGGCAGTTAAAGTGAGCAATAGCCAGAGGGTTGTTTTTTGTGTAACTGACACTAGGTGAATGTGTATTGTGTAGTGTTTTAGTTGCTAAATTAGTAGTGCTGTAATGAATAACATCTGATGTAGTGTGTCTGATTAAACCTGAACCACTCTCTCAAAATCTAGTGGAACCACCGGTCAAGCATGCCATAACGCTAACATCTGCAACAGTTCTGTCTAAAAGGAGGCTCTACAAACACCAAACAGCATTAATTCAAAATGTATACTACTGTTCGAAAGTTTGAGGCTGGTAAGATTTTTCAATGTTGTTGAAAGAAGTTTCTTATGCAAGACAAAGTAAAACAGTCACATTATGAAATAATACAATTTCAAATAACTTTTCTATTTTAATATATTTTAAAATGTAATTAATTCCTGTGATGGCAAAGTTGAATTTTCATCATCATTACTCCAGTCTTCAGTGTCACGTGATGCTTCAGAAATCATTTTGATATGTTGGTTTACTGCTCAAGAAACACTTATAATCAATGCTAAAAACAGTTTTTTTTTAATGGAAACCACATTTTCTTTAGGATTCTTTGACAACTAGGTAAAAAAACAAACAAACATTTATTCAAAACAGAAATCGCTGCAACTTTATATATGTCTTTATCACTATTGACTGACCTCAAACTTTTGAACAGAAATGTGTCAACCAAAACAATAAACCCACAGAACTCTGTACTAATATGACCTTCACTATCTGAGCAGTATGATGCAAACCCTTTGTAGAGAAATGCAATGCATGTGTGTGATTTGTATTGTTAGTAGCTGCTCCTGATTTTCATGCAAGGCCTCAACTATTGCTCACTCAAACCAGCCTCTGGTAGCATGGATATGGCCAATCTTTCAATCTACAGAGATGGGATAAGTTCTCTACATTTCATAAGAATTTGGAAAAAAAGAAAAACATGTACCTTTCTGTTGGGATAACCACTTTGACTATGGCTTGCGACAGAGTCTGGATATGAAGTCACATCAGATAATAAACATAGAATATATGTGAGTATTGTTAAAAAGAAACAGGCATAACACTAAATGCAACATATACTCCAACAACAAACGTGTTCTACGGTGTCAGTTTTAAAACTTGACTGAACACATTCCTTAGAGAAAGAGGCAGTGAAATCATACACAATCTACATTCATAATATATTTTTTTTAAAGTCTCTTTACATTTCTTTCAAGCAGACAGTATCAAAGGAGAACAGTTTTATCTTAACTTGCATTCAAAACCTATAAAATGTCTTGTGCAATGACAATAAGTAATCTACACTCCAAAACACTTACCGGTACAATCAGCATGGTACACAATGTAATTTATTGGATTTTAGTCAAATTGCACAATTCTATGAACAAAAACTTTTTAAACTTTGAAAAATGTCTGCACCTCTTTCACACACAAAAATAAAATGCATATAAACAAACATTACTAAGAAAGTAATTTACCCTAACTACATTTATGACCATGCTAACCAAAATCTTTTTGTCCCACGTATGCCAAGTTACCTTCTCAAACTCCTCTTTGCACTTCGGAGGGGGAGGCATTGAAGCGTTGGGGTTTTTCAGCCTCTCTTTGGGCTGGGCATTGAAGGGCAGTCCGGAGGGTGGAGGTGGGAGGGTGTGCTCCATCATTGAAGGTGGAATGTATATTGGGTGAGGAGGAATTGGTACACCTTTGCCCCATCCCAGTTTCATTTCAAAATTCATTATCATTTTGCCTGAAATGGTCAGAATTTGCCAAATTATTCATTAGTTCCAAGAGGGAAACAATAAATGCAAAGTGATTATAAAGAATGCATAGATTTTAGTGGTTGACCGATTACATTTTTTGATGGCTAATGGTGAAATCTCATGCCACTTTTTTTCACCATTGAGATGAACGGTTCTAAGAGTGGTAAGGAATAGTTATAGATATATATCCATTTGAGTTTGGTTTGGCACGGCACAATTTCTCAGCCTGGAATTCTTGGTCAGCTAACCGTGCTGGTAGAATGCGTGTATTGACGTCGCCACTCAGGATTAATCACTTGTCTGTTGCCAGTTTCTCAGTAGCTGGCCAAGTGTGCTATTTGAGCGAAGTAAACAAGTTAATATTAGAAATATCCGACAATCCTCCATAACACGGTAGCTATTTACATCTCATATCGTCTGAAAACTCTTGCGTTATAAAGGCAACAACTGATGCATTTGTATTACATTTCAAAAAGCTCTGTTGTCAGCCTCAGTGGAAATGAAACCATATTCGTACCGGCTGGGCCGGATTGGCACGGAATGGAACAGTAAAGCAACAAGAATGGTTTGGCCCAACGGTGGAAAAGTGGCTTTAGAGAGCAGGGTGGCAGACGGCCGATATAAAGCTGATATAGGCCTATATATATCATCTCACCATTTAAAGATAGTAACATGCATAATGTCTGCAATTAAATTTAGTTATTTTATATAATATTTAGTAAAAATAATTTTAAATATAATTGCGAAATAAACAGATTTATGCTTCATATAGCAACTTCTTGATTCTGTAATCCATTAGATTTTTTCACACAAAAAAGAAAAGTATTTGCTGAATGCTACCAGTACATATTTAAAAAAGCATTATACCATTTGCCTTTCAATTATTAGACAGAACTTTTAAACACGGGGAACTAATGGAGGAGGAGAATTGGAGCTCCTGCTAAGGTGCTATGTTATTAGAGCTGTCATAATAAAAGTCCCACTTCCAACACTTATCGGCCAAATAAAAAACCTTATTTGCAGATGTGAAAAAAAGGGAGCAAAATAGCGTTAATTTATTATGTTATATTGGTTGACCACTAATAGATCAAAATAAGAATATATTTACCATTTAAATTTTTAAGTGCGCGTTCAGCATCTCTTCTCGTCATGAAGGCTACAAAACCACAATTCCTTTCTCTGGCCCTCTCCTCATCAGTCCTGGGCCACATAATTTTCACACTGGCTAATGGACCATAGCGACCGAATTCCTGACAGAGCATCTCCTCGTTCATCTGGAGGGTGAAAGAGCAGTTTTAGAATGGAAATTTTTGTGCTTGAGACGTTACCTAACAATAAATCACCCGGGAAAAAAAGATCAGCTACCTGAGGATTTATGTTCCCCAAATACAGATTTGTAGTTGTAGGATCACCAACGTCATGAGAGCCAGGAGCTGAATCATCCAAGACTGAAAAAAAAAAGCAGCTTTGAATAACAACTGATGTTTTACCATCCCTTCTTCCATGATGGGATAACATAAACTGCAAAAAGGCCATTGCATTACACAGTATATAAAACAAAATTACCACTGGACGGACGGTTTCTTCGTGAAGAACCATCCGCTAAAAGCAGAAGAAAAGCAGTGTGAATTTTGTTTCCTGAATCTGAAAGCGTATACACTGCTGAATTGTGGCAGTGGCCGAGACATGTGGAGTGGGGGCGCAAACTTGACTGGGTCTGACGCCATGAGTGAACATAGGGTGAAACTGGAACTAGGGGGAAAAAAACAAGAACAACTTACAGGATCGCTTTCCTTCCAATGTGGGAAGAGGCTCAAAACGACTGACTCGGCCCTTTAACCTGTGACGCTCATCGCGCTCCTCCTGTATCCTACAAAAAAAACATAGCATTACATTTGAGATCATCATATTAAAGGTGCTGTCATTAGTTAAAGCTGCAGTCCGCAGTTTTTCCTCTTTGTCGCCATTTCTGTTCGAAATCTGCAATTGCAGTTATTCGCGGAATTATAAACTTTACGCAAGTTGTACCTCGACACGGCACAGCGCGGATGAACAATGTTTGAGGAGAGTGTGCGGCTGTCAGTCACAGTCGATGTGGATACTGGCATTCAGAATCACAGATTATTCTTTTTGGAAGTAAAAAGAACTTGATATAATTAAAAACAACATAATAATTTTCACCGGAAAATGTCATCTGAACAAGAAACATCCACTTTTGTTCTGGTTCTGACATTGCAGTAAATCGCGCTGATTAAATCTAACAATCAAATTAAATCTAACAATTAAATCTTTGCAAAACTAATAATTTGCAAAACCGTGCAAATTATACTTTGTTCTCAAATTGTTAATGTTAACAACATCAGCATTGCGTGACTACATGTAATGTCCTTCCGATATGTATCCTTGTTTTCGCATGGGTCCGGTTGCAGTCTCTTTTTTTCTTTAGCCAAAGTCTTTGGCATTTACAGCGGGTGAATCTGTTGTCGCTGGTGATTGTCGTTTGAACCTTTCTGGATCCGCCATCAAATTGATAAGTTTAATTATATCAAGTGCTGTGAGAAAAGGCTATAAATCTCCACCTCCAACATCCTCACACGCAATATAGCCTACTAGCCGAGACTCCTTTATGTGTACAGATGTGACGTAATGACGCAAAGACATGCTCGAATCTCCCGCAGAAATCCACCAGTACCACTGAAATTAAAAACATTATTACAAGCTTACCGTTTTGAATCGAGCTAAGGCAAGCAGATAGTTTTGAACACTGACTGGTTATGTATTTTCTCAAATATGTATTTTGGATCATTTTTAACCCAAAAAAAGCTACGGACTGCAGCTTTAAATAAGAACGCAAAGAACACCTACTGTTTCAGTTCTTCTTTGAAGAGTTCAAGGTTGCTCTTTTTCTTTTCTTTATCCCCCTTCTTCGATGCCTAGGCAATATAATAGAAAAAGAACGGGTAAATAACACAAAATAGGTTCTTTTTTTTTTATAAATAAGGTCAAATGAAAATAAATGACAAAAGACTCACATTGCGTTTATCTATTGCTAAAAACTGTGGTGGAGTATCCAAAGGTAAAAAATTTTTAGCCTCCAAAACTCTTGACTTCGGTTTGTAGAGCTTTCCTTTTTTTTCATCGACTGCCGCTTCCTCTGTAATGGATATGTAACACAGATATTAAAGCAGGGACAATTAAGAGGAATGTACATAAAATTGACCATTTTGCATAATTTAAAAAAAAAAAGCAAAGTAATTTTATATATCATTTAAAAGTTTGGAATTTTTAGAAATGATTTATTAGAGATTCCTAATTTTACAACACTGAATCATAAAATTTCCATTTCAAATGAATGCTGTTCTTTTGATCTTTCCATCTATCAAAGAATATTAGAAAAATATATATCATGGTTTTCCAAAAAGAAATTTAAGCAGCACAACTGTTTTCAAAACACTGATCAGAAATGATTCTTGAGCAATAAATCAGCATATTAGAATGATTTATGAAGGATCATGTGACAATAGCCGCGTTTCCACTGTCGGGCCAAAAGCGAGCGTGCTAGTGCGTGCCAGGGCCAGTCGCGTTTCCACTGTCACTTCCGGGGATTGATCGGGCCTCGTCAGAGCTTCTTTGGGGCCAACGGCCAGGGTTTTTTGGCCCGACGAATACCTTGGTCCAAAGTGGGCCAGCTAGGGGGGCTGGGGAGTGTTTACGAACAGAGGCGGAGTTTACCTGAGTCGAGACAGCAGCGCCGGATGAGTCTGTCAGCATTAAAGACTTTTAAAATAATTTACCTCAAAACTCACTTTCATGTTTGAATGCCTTCTGTTTGTGATCCGATGTGGATTCTGATCACAGGTTATCACAATCATGTTTTTTTTTTTTATCTGTCAGTAGCCTATGTCTCGTCTCTTTATACTGGACTATCATAAAATAAAGCAACTTTTTTTTGGGAGCTTCCTGTTTCTCTAACTGAAAATATAAGTGTAACCTACTACTGGGAGAGAGTGCTAAAGCTCCTCAGGTCGTATTTTTAGTGGCATATTTGTAGAAATTAACAAAATAAAGAAGTGTGAAGTCCGCACACTGAAAAGTACTGCTCCAAAAGAATTTATTAAAAGCAACATTTCGACCCTCAGGTCTTCATCAGGCACAAAATACAAGTAGAGTATTATCATTCATATTATCATCATATATATTTGTAGAAATTATCATTCTTTCTAAATGTGATGTAAAATATGTCCTGTAATTAAACAGAAACAGACGCGACTGGATAAGTAAGTGTGTCCTCTTTCTTTTGTGAAATAGACCTAACGGTCTCATGGCTAAATCACTTTATTTCTGTGTGACTAATGTGCAATTTTTATCAATGTATAATTTTTGTATTGTAAACCTGTGGTAAAACATCGATGCTTGGGTTTTAAATATTCAAGTAAACAACAAAAATGCCAGCAAACGGTCGCTTTTATCATGTTTGTTTTGTGAACACACTGTTTCCAGTGATTTCTTTGTGATTAGTTTTCTGATAAAACTTCCATTTGTTCGTGAAATGATGGGTTAGTGTGACGTTGCTCCAGAGAGGCGTGTTTTAGTGAAGCGCTGCAGAGCTTCTGGCCCGACAGTGGAAACGCAGCTACTGAAGACTGGAGTAATGATGCTGAAAATTCAGCTTTGCCATCACAGGAATATATTAGATTATAAAATATAGGCTATTCAAATAGAAAATTTGTAGGGATGCACCGAAATGAAAATTCTTGTCCGAAACCAGGCCAAAAACCGAAACACCGAAAGAAATTATGCCAATTGTTCGTACCATTGCATTTATGGCTATGACTGTGTACAAACTTAACTAAAATCAAGGCATTGCAATTGCATAAATTAAAATAAAATTTTCAAAGAATAAATCAATTACAAATTATGCAAATATTTATTTAGCACAATGCACAGTATAAAATAAAATTCAAACTAAAATGTTTAACTTGACCCCACTCATGTGTAAATTAAATAATAATCTACTGGCCTGCAGAAAGGTTTTAAAATGAAATGTTCTCTCATAAAAACAAAGCCGAGCAGGAATTTCTCATCACACCAGCACCCAGTTTGAACGACTAAATTAGTTGCTTACATTTTTACAAATGAGCATACAATAGCATAAAAAGCATTTTTAATGAACAAAGGTCCATGTTTAATACAAATGTACACGAAACAATGAAATACGTTTAGTGAAATTAGAAAATATTTAAGAGAGCGTTTAGTTGTATACATAGATGTTCCCATATACATATTTTTTTGTAATGTCACAAGTAATAATCTCAGGGTTTACTGGGTATTACATGATTATTTTTGCATTGGTGGTGGTATACTAAAAATTAAACATTGTCATGTGTTTATCTTTCTTCTCACCGATTCCTGATGGTTAGAGAGGACAGTTACTTGAGTTGTCCCCTGTCGTTTCAAAGAATAGTACAACGGCGAGCGCGTCAAGTATAAACGCCTCGACCGTTTGGAGAGGTGCGCGCGCTGTCTGTGGAGACTCGCGCTGCGGAGGCAGGCGAAAGTATAAACAAGGCTTTGGTCTCCTCGCGGGTTCAGATATACTGAAATACGTCCACACCGCAGACATGTTGCTTCAGACAAGCACGTGCAGGTCGCGGTTTCTGTTTGCGTCATCACAACATTTCGGCCGTATAGACCCCTTTTGGGCCGACGTCACAGTTACGTCACGGCGCTAGCTGGAGGCAAAACAAAGTGAAAACTGGAGGTGGCCAATACAAACCAGCACAGATTCGGCTACATAATAAGAAGCTTAAATTATTGTTATTATTATTAAATGTAATCTTCTTGTGTTGTTTGGTGCAAGAATCGATGAAAAATTAATTATGCTGTATCTGGAATTTTTATTTCTAAGAATATTTCCTAGTAATAAAAATTCCAGATACAGCATTAGGCACCGTAATGTCACTCTTTACATTGTCGTCTTCTTGGCGCTGGCTAGGCAGAACTGCGGATCGTACCACACAAGTCTTGTACATGACCATTCAGCACATTTATAGACATCTAAAGATTTATATGGCCTCAGTTTTTCTTTACGCTCGGTTTCTCTATAAGGTTAGTGTAGAAGTCAGGCCACTCAACCGGAGGTAGCGTTAATCCTGTCAGATCGCCCATGCATTAAGTGAGCGTGTAGGCTACGGGTCGGCCAATCTGGTTCCCTCCGTTAAAATTAACTTTTGAAAATAACAATCGCGGTCCTGGATAGGGATGGGAATTGATTAGATTTTATCAATATCAATGCCACTAACGATTCTGCTTATCGATCCGATTCTTTAACGATTCTCTTATCGATTCCTGATAGCACTGTGTGGAAGTAGTCATACAACAAGTAGTCGAACAAGTGGTTTTATTTGTTTTAAAGTAGTGGTTCTCAACGGGGGCGGTACCGCCCCCCAGGGGGCGTTCAGAGAACAACGGGGGGCGTTAGACGCAAGAGTCTTGAAAGGGGGGCGTTCAGGTGTTAATGGGGGGCGTTCACGAGTAACGGAAATTTGTGTTCATTTACTGTGATTCATTTTAAGCATTTAGTAATTTATTTGTAATAAACACTTTAAGTGGGCTATTAAAAAAGTGTTAGGACCATATATGTTAAATTATGTTGTAAAACATATGCGTAGATTGTGATGTCATATTGTGTGTGCGCGCACGTCTATGGTGCGCGTGAAAGAAAACGTCAGCAGCGCTCAAATAAAAAAAAGAAAATCATTCGTCCGCGGCCGTTCTAGCCTACTCCTGACCGCAAGTCCACCGTCAGTATACTAGCAGGTTTTTTGTGTTCATTTCTATTGCATTACGATTGAAAGCAGTATCAATAATGTCAAAAATATAATGTGCAGTCAAGTTCGGGTGTGAATGCTGTTTAAATGAGTGTTCTCACCGACACGCTTGTTGTGATTCTTCTTCCAGTTTAATGTACATGTAGCCTAAGCTATGTATCGTTACTTTTGCAACGACTATATTATTTTTCCAGTTATAGACCAGCGCTCTGACTAGAATCCAGCGCTGGCTAGAATCTGCATTCACGCGCTCAAACATGTGTTTCGCGCTGACAACAATCCAGCGCTGGCTAGAGTCACGCAGCGGAGGAATGGAAAGTTGACATGCCATTAAAAAGTATTGACTTAAGTATTGAAACACTTCTATTTTTTCAAATATTTTCAATAAATCATGTTCCCATTTACTCCGGCGACGAATTTCAAAATTAAACTAAATTCTATTTATAAGGTAAAACTTTAAATTTTTTAGGCATTAACTAATTCCAATGCCTAATGCCAAAATGTTTTCTTTGTTCACCAAGTAATTTACTGGTCAGGCATTATTGTTAACTCAATTTGAAAATGACAATTTGATGGATAATTTTTATATTATATTAATATTTAAATATATTCTGCAATCACATTTTGGTAATGTAGGCTATTCATTCCGCCATCACATCTGAGCGCGAAACGCTGCTTGGGTAACGTTAGTTTCAAGATATAAAAACAAATAATAATACAATAATAATTGAATTGTTCGTGTGTTTATTCTTGTTAGAAGATTTTTCTTTTTACTGATTATGAAAACAAATTAATCACGACAAACCAAATTAATTGTAATTGTATTAATTATACCTGATACCAAGGTATTTTAGGCCTACAATTTTAACATAATTTTTCATGAAAAATCATGATTGTATATTTATTTTTAAGTAAGGTTAATGTAAGCAGCTTCTTGCAATACTCTCCTAAATGCTAATAAAACCTACGTGCAAACATTACCGCTTTAATGACTGTCCTTTATTTTTCAGTGCATTTGTTTTATAATATATGGCTATTTATGTCATGGGATTAATATAATATAACTATTATTATGTAGTAGTGTAATGTAGACAAACACAACTAAAAGAGGTTTGAATTTTTCTTTGTTTAATTTGCACACTGAATATGGGTTGGAGCTTTTAATTTTGAACTCTCAAAGTGCACCAGATTGATGCATTTAACATTAAAATGCACACATTTTTCTTACGGGGGGCTTGCCCCCCGAACCCCCCTAGAAGGCCCGAGGTTCACCCACCACAGATTTACCAAAAATCCTGTGAGAAACACTGCTATTGCTATTCAATGCAGTTTATAGCTTGTTTTTTGGATTAATCGCTGTGGAGTATAGTTCGATTGTATTAATAAATGACAATTTTGTACTTATTTCATCTGTTACTCGTTCCTGCTCGCTCATTAGTTTGGGGGTGGGGGGCGGTCGGGGACCTGGATATTGGATAGGGGGCGCTGGCCCAAAAAAGGTTGAGAACCACTGTTTTAAAGCTTAAAACTGTACTTTTTATGTAATGTATGTAATAAATGGAACCTTTTAGTTATTACCGATTAGTTATACACTGATTAAACGTCCTGTGACTTCAGTGTTGGAAAGAAAAGTTCTTACCATTCATTAAAACGAATCGGTTCAAATGAGTCATTAGTTCGCGAATTGGACGTGTCATTATCGGACGTGTGCGCGTTGTGTGATTATCCCGGCGCGTTGGGACATCCCACAAGACGTGTGTCATCACAGAAAACATTTCATCAATGGATAGTTTTTTTTCCGTTATGTGGTTTATGTCAGCTGAATGTGCGGAACGCTTTTCACAGAGAAGATTAGGCAACGTATTTTAGCACAATTCACACCCAGCGGTAGCCCAATTCAGGAAAAACAAATCTCCGAATGCTCCACATGAAACTTTAGTTTCCCGACCATACCATCGTGTCATTTATTTTGATTAATATGTGCGAGGGAGAGAGAGGAGGAAGACAACGCTTAGTTTTGAGACGGTGAAGCCTTGCTCCGAAGAGAGAGCGTGCGTGCGCGCGCGCGACCGGGGCTCTCTCTCTCTCTGCTCGTTCAGTTTAACATGCGCCCTGTCACAAGCGCAGCAGATCAACTACTCACCGATCAAATAAGACTTTGGCGGTACAAAAATTCGCTTTGGACGCCGTGCTATGGTGCTTGATAAAGGACAAAAGGGACAGTTGTGAGTTCACGGTCTGTAGCCTACATACTGTGGCTGACAGGAGCATCGATAAGAGGACTCGTTAACGTCGAGGGCATACAATATCGATGGATCGTTAAACTTAGAACCGGTTCTCGAGTGGAACCGGTTTTCAATTCCCATCCCTAGTCCTGGACAGTGAGTGACCTTACACATTAAAGATAAAATCTGATTTTCTCCAGTCATTGTTAAAAAAACAAGCTAATAAAACTTGTTAACTAGCGTTAATGAAGCGACCAGAAGGATCGTTTAGCCTCCACCTAAGCTCCGCCCACATAAAAACGTCACCATGTTTACCAACTGAAAAGGGGTCTAACTGTGCGTTCACACCACCGCTGGCGAGAGCGTCAAAGTGGCCGGAAGTCATTCATTTTCAATTAGAGCCAGCGGCGAGCTCCGGCGAGGGCGGCGCATCTTGGACGGTGAGAGCGGCGAGAAGTTGAAATCAGCTAAACTTTATGGTAATGAGTTATGACGCGGTTTGGCGGCAACCGGCGTCAACCAATCGGAATGCAGAAGTGCTCCGTTTGAGAGGATTCCAGAGAACGCAGTCAAGTAAATTTGGTTCCGACCACATTAGTTCCCAAGCAAAATAGAAGAGAGGTTTATCATTTGAATTTGATAAGAAGGCGCGCAACACTATTTATAGGCAAGATTTTCGCGCTAGAAGGCTTGTTTTTCAGCGGGAAAGCAAATTAGAATAGCACTTAACCATGAACACAAAAGCCACACCACACAAATGGCTTTTAATTGGTTTATTTCGTTAGCAAACATGCCACTATAATTGTTAAGTTCTTTCCATCGATCAATTTTCTGCAAAAATAAAGATCGACATGCTTGTTTGCTTTACGGCCCCTTTAAATAAAGTTTTAAAAAAGACCAAACATTCGATCTACGTCAGAGCATCAGTGCGTCCACGAATCTTTCCACGGCGTCGCTGGCAGGGCGGCGAGAGCGAATTTTGCCGCTCTCACGGGCGGCGGTGTGAACGTACAGTAATAGATAAAAGTCGGTGATAAAAGTCTTTCGGACGAAAATTTTCGGTGGCCGAATATTCGGTGCATCCCTAAAAATTTGTTATTTTAAATTGAAATAGTATTTTACAATATTATTGTTTTTACTGTATTTTGATCAAATAAATGTAGCATTGGTGAGCATAAGAGACTTTTCAAAAACATTTTAAAAAGTCTTGTCAAAAAACAAACTTTTGAATATATATATATAATTTATATTATTTATTTTATTTTTTATAAAAGTTATATTTATATATACATGTAGTCTCACATGCATTTTTCCATTTTCTTGATATGGTTGTATGGAGGACTCCAAATAATGAAGAAAAATCCTTGATCTCAGATAAAGAGTTCAAACTTATGGTCACTGCAGCAACATCCAAATGATAATCCTACCTTTAGTGGCATTAGCAATCCCACCCCGTACAAACGTCTTCACTTTTCCTTCACCTCCCTCAAACGCAGCGAGAAATTCTTCGTAGATCTCCGCAGCTGCCCTTTCATCCTCCTGTGAAAAATCACAGATTGCAAAAGTGGAATGTGGATAAAGTGGAATTATGTTAAACTTGTGAGATTTATTGGGATGTAACAGTTACTTACCAATGTGTTTATGTTCTGTGCATTGATAATACTGCTTTTTGGTCTAACAGTAATATGTATCAATTGTGCTATTGTGAATATGAACAAGATAACTGACTATAATGCAGTGAAATTCTGAAATCTCTAAAATTAATTACAATATTTATACACTAAGAAAAGTGCCACAGAGTAATTTTCACTGAAGATTGACTAGACTGGGAAGTATTTTTGCAAATCAGTGTCATTATAGGGGATCAGTAAAATGCAAGTCAGTTACTGAATTTTGCATCTTAAAAGGATAAATCACCCGAAAATGAAGTCATCGTTTACTCACCCAAGAGTTATTTTAATGCCGTGTATACTATCTAAAAAAAAAAAAGTCCCACTTGGCTTGTACATATAATGGCAGTGAATATGGCGGCGACCAGCATCAAGATTTTTTAAAAAAAAAAGACTCAAAAGTATCACAGAATGATCCCATGTGACACGCACAGTACATTCCAAGTGTTCTTGGGGTATACTATAGTATGTAAATCGAAATGTACTGTATTATTTAACAAAAATCCTGACCTTGGCTGCTGGTCTTCTCTGTGCAGTTACGCGACGTGCGCATTCGTGAGACTCTATTAGCACCGCAGTTCACTCCCTCTCACCCAGAAAAGGCACACAAGTTGTAAGAAATCTAGATTAACAAAAACACGACATGAAATACAACCCTTGTGCCTTCTTCTCTGAGGGGAATATATCTGTTGTGTTCGTCGTAACAGCAAGTTATTGCGTTCACATCTGTCAACTGTCATTCTGACTGACAAACAAAGATTTCAACTCAGTGAAGAAGGTACACACATACTTTTTTGGGATTTCAAGGAGTTGTATTTCACGTCGCGTTTGAATTCATCTTGATTTCTTTCAACTTGTGTGCTTTTTCTGGGACAGTTGGAGTGAACTGCGGCGCTAATAAGAGTCTCACAAACGTGCAGTTAAGACCAACGACATGATTTTTGTAAAAGCTGCAGTCCGTAAGTTTTGGCACTCTAGCGGTTAATAAACAACATAACTGCATGCGTTTAGCAGAAGAACATTGCTACTTCTCTCTGTTTATGTCTATGACGAGTCAAGCAGGTACTGGGCTACTCCGCAGTGGTAGGACCCGTACCAGTCTAAAATATTCTGAATATAAATACTTATTAGAGGTGTACCATAGTGATTCAGGATAATACAAAAAAGGTGTACCATAGTGATTCAGGATAATACAAAAACACAGTTTGGAAAATGGATTCATGATGTACTCGCTAACACAAACAAAGGTACGGACTGCAGCTTTAAATAATACATTTCTACAATACAAAAATAAATTATTAACAAATAATAATAAGTATTCATAAATAATACATAATTACATTTCGGTTTGTTTATCACCAAACCCTGTGCTATACCCCTCTGAACACTTGGAATATACAACACTTGTCGTATCGGACGATTCTGTTGCTTTTTTTTTTTAAACGCTTGAGGCTGGTCGATATTCACTGCCATTATATAGACGAATGTGAGCAGGACATTTTTTTATTCTCCTTTTGTGGTCCATAAAAGAAAGAAGGGCATACTGCATTAGAACAACACCAGGTTGAGTAAATGATGACTTAAAGCGGATGGTTCACCCTAAAATTAAAATTAAGACTGGAAATGGAACACACTAAAATCTTAAAATGTGAGCAGATTATGAAATATTAGGCAGAGAAATCAATTACTAAACGACTGAGAATCACACACAATCAGACTTTCAAGTTGTTCTGAATTTATAAAAATAATAATAATAATAAAACCCCCCCACAAAGAAACATGAGGCCCTTTCAAACATATTGGATCTATGACTGCTAGTTGCCAGAGCCAGTCTGCAGGTTTTGGGCAGTCGGAGTAAACAGATTTCACTGAAAGTAAGTGTACGATTGGGCACAGATTGATTTTTTAGCTTTAGACTATGAAACCGTCCAGAGGATTTCAACCATGTTTGATATTTTGAGATGATTTTAAAACACATATTTTCAATTGATATGCTGTTCCTACTAGCAATGATCTGCACATTTCTGTGTGAGTTTGTAGTTTCAGAATGACTTGAAGTCTAGTAGCGTGTGATCCTCAGTCATTTAATGTATGGTATTAGTCTGGTATTGGACCTCATCTACTTACCTTTTTCTTGAGTTCATCCTGCTCTTTCTTACTTAGTGTTCTTTTAGCAACCGCCATCTTGCCGATACTAAAGGCCTTTAACTTACTTTCCAATAAAGCCTGCATGAAAATATGAAAATATTTAATTATACAAGTCAACAATGACATTCCCTTCCTTAATACACAGTCACAGACCTTTAGTTGTCTTGCCTAGGGAAAAAATAGATGTTAGTGCATTCCTCATATACTTTCCAAAACGTATAAAAACAAAACTGCACAAAGGAAAGGGAAAAAGGGAAGGAACAATTAATGTCTATCTATCTTCGGCAATGATTTGTTTAGCTTATGTGAAGTAAAGATGTAATTATTTGGCATGCATATAAGATGTGCACTTTGCAGTAACGTTAATAACCAATCACTGAAAACATCAGGACAGATGAGCTGGTGTGGCTATAACACAAATACAGAAAATATGTTTAAGGCACTATATCAGCTGTGTCTCCCTTTACAGTTGACCCTTTTTCACGTGGCTAACAGTAAAGACGAACATTATCACGTTAGCTCGTCAAAGCAAAAGGAGCAAGTTAGCACAACTTTGAACGCGTAAATAAGATATTCACAGCGATATATCAAGCCCATCTTCTCTAGTATAGCGTCCATATATGAATGCAATACAGTAATTAATGCAAAGATACGTTCGTGTTAACTCTGTCAGCACACAATAAACACACATTAACTTATTTCATGTTCTGTGGTGGTGTCAAGAGAATTAAAAAACATAACAGGGTCAAATGCAGCATGTATGGCAAACAGATTTTAGCCCGGGAATTTTTATTATTAAAAAAAATCTGTGCAGCCGCCGGTTTCTAGCTAACTAACGACTGCTAGCGAGTTAGCATCACAACCGAGCAACTCAATGGACCTTTTTCGTACCACAGAGCGAAACACCACTGAGTCAAACACAATATTATTTCGCTTTTCTTGTCATAAACAAGAATGGTCGGCTTTAACATACTGATATGAAGTGGAAAAGTCATGAAATACCTTAGAGTTGGCTTTCTGCGCCCCACCTGGCGTTTTGTCCGCCATTTTGCCCGACACTGTGCAAGCGCGTGAAGCGCGTTCACTCTCCCAGTGTGAACGAGTCCATTTGACGTAACAGTGAAGACCGATCAAGATGTCAATGTCCTGGCATTGGCCTATGAGCACAATCTGTGTACTAGTGTATACATTACGTGGACTGTTATTGATGCACTAGACATTGAAATGTTACAGTATGCTATTTTAAAATAATTGTTTTTGTACCAATGCAATGTGGTACCTAGTCTAATTTACTCTGACCATTACTACAGATGATTTGCTGGTCTTAGCTGGTTTAAGACTGTCTTGCTTGTTTAAGATTGTCTCCAGCTGTTTCAAGCTGGTCTCACATCCTGGTCAAGCTGGTGTTAAGCTGGTTTCACTCATTGATGACAAGCTGCCCCTACCCTTGCCAGATGAAAGCCCGACCAATAACACCAGCCAGACACGGTATAGCTAACGTTACCCATTCAATGGCTGCCACCTGCTGTGCTAAACTGGCTTGCAACAAGACATAGGCTATACATAGGCTATGGGTCAATCAATGTAATATTTGCCAATGTAAATAATTTTTTAGTAGCCTATATAGGCCTATCCAAACTTTCAGTGAAGTGTAGCTTTAGTTCAAGCAGATTCTGTATGCTGCATAAAGTAAAAGTAGGCTACTCAAATATGGAAGCTCTGACCCACTCAGTATGCTACTCTAAACAAGTTATTAATTACTAGTTAATTACATCTTTAAAATTGTGGCCTAATAACATTACTGTGCTTCTTACTCTCTCTAAATGTATTACTTACATTATACTATACTATAAAAAAAAATCCCATATCAACCTCAAACAGTTGAACAAAACAAGGATAGACATGAAACTGCACTTTTAATTCTTTCAAATAATGTAATGTTGTATAAATTATTCTTGAGCTGACAAATGTATTTAAAGGGGAAAAATTACATTATTTTAACATTAGATGTTAATTTTGATACAATTGTTTTATATATAATTTTTCTATAGTCTATACAGTATATAATGCAATTACATCAGAAAAATTTAAGAGTAATCATTTACTTTACTTTTTCAAGGGAAAAGTAATTAAGTTGCAGTAATTAATTACGTAGTAGAAATGATTTACACCCAACACTGGACCCACTTTAGCGCCCAGTATCAAAGACGACTCTGCAGCACTTTGCAGTGATTGACATTCATTATTTATTGTTTATAATTTTGTATTTTCACTAATGTCATGTATATGTTTTTTTTAATATAGCCTACACACATTTTCATAACATTTCTGCAACAGTAATTCCTGCATAAATGTATGTGCAGCATTAAAAAGTCTGTATAATGCACTTCAGATAGCTTTGCCTTGAATGGTATTTTGAGACAAACACTTAAATGGTGCAAATGTATGAATAATTTGAATCCAGACAATAAATTAAATGTAATTTTTGTAAGAATATTGATAAGAAGCATAAAAAGAAACAGCATGAATCCGTCAACCCTTGAAATGAATGTATGCTGAATTGCTGACATGAAATTACTCCTTACGTGCAGTAAATTTCACATATCAGTAAAGCAGAAGCCTATGAAGAAATGTGTTGCAAGGACTCCAATAAAGCTGATCATATTAGTAATCTTTGTTAAACAGCTTCAAACGGTACACCGTTTTCATATTCATGCAAATACTTTATTTGGTGTAAGCATTCTAATAGAAGTTTTAGATTTGCATCATGTTGTATTTGAGGTGACATGACAGATTTTACAACACAACTTCAGGATAACCAGATTTCAACCAGTTAAAAACTATGTAGCTATTCTAGACAACAATGCACTGTCAAAAAAAAAACGAAAGAAAAAAAAAACATGTTAGAATTTACACTTTGAATTTACAAATTTTTAACTGGAGATTTTAACTGGTTGAAATCTGGTTATCCTGAAGTTGTGTTGTATTTGAGGTGACATGACAGATTTTACAACACAACTTCAGGATAACCAGATTTCAACCAGTTAAAAACTATGTAGCTATTCTAGACAACAATGCACTGTCAAAAAAAAAACGAAAGAAAAAAAAACATGTTAGAATTTACACTTTGAATTTACATGGTAGAATACACACTTTCAAAATTATTTATACAATTGAAAAACATAAGCCTGTCAGAAACCTTAAATAAACAAAAATAAAAAAGGAGGATGACCTTTAATTGACCTGCAGATGCGTTGACCATGGTGCTCAACATTAAAAAAATATCAGTCCGTATTTTGTTTGAAATATCACAAAATTGTGAATACTTACATGACCATATGAAAGTATGCCAATGCAAACAGAGATGATGGAAGAGCTTCTTGTTAAGGCTTTAGAAATCTACCGGTCTGATAGTATGAACATTGCAAGTAGGCTTAGTAGTGTACTAGGAATTTAACATAAATGTATTGAAAGAAACACCTTTAGAATAGTCATGAACAGGCAGCTTTAAATTTTTTGAAGGATATGTGGCTCCGCTCTTGGCATTCACCGCGTGCCTTAATTGAAATACATTAAATCAAGGTCCACTGTGAACACGTAAAGCGAAAGCCAAAAGTGCAAAAAGAGATTCTTCAGGACCTGATGAACTGCTGAACCTGTTTTAGATTTAGGATATACATCATGACTTGCACCACAGGCCAGACAAATCGGATTCTGGCAGCAGGTGTATTTATTCAAAAGCACACTTTAAGGCCTATTTAGATGTGAATCTCATCTTGGTAATGCTGAATATGTCCTTATCCGGTGTGCCTGCTGATAGCCTACTGGAAGCCTGTGTTCTGATGGACAAAGCACTGACACAGCCGGAGGCAATGCATTCAGAATGCCTGCACATCCAGCATCAAATACAACTTTCCATCCCTGTGACCTAAAGCATCAAAATCATAACAGTTAAACTATGGCAAACAGGCCTATTAGAAATTAAATACACAGAATAAAGAACATTATAGGCTACTAGACAACACTCGCAAATGAAGCCAAAATGAATGCCTCATATGTAACATGATTACATTAGAAGAAAAAAGATAATTGGTCCGAAATATTTAAAAAATAATAATTAAATCGAACCAAAATACGCAGAATTTTCATAAGATTATTATTATTTAATCCCATTATAGTCGGGAGGCAGCATCCGTTTAATACCCTGCATCATCACTGCATCATCCCACAAGGGTGGATGTCTGAGACGGATTTGTTATCTACGTTAATTTTAGGATTTAGGTGTTCATGTACATACCTCCGTGAAGCCATGAAAACGTGTTCATATCGCTGCTTAATATTAAAGAGAACTTTCAAATAAATGACGAGCCAACGACGACATATAAATATGGAAACTGCGCCGAGCGCTACTTTGCAAGGGAGGCGCGTGACGTCACCATGCAGACAGATGTTCAATCCCTGCGTCCTTGAGTTAGCTATCAGGCTATGTTAGCCAACAAATGACGTGCCAAACGACTGATTGATAGATGTTAAAAAATGTGAAATAAACATTTTGGGAAGATGATAAACAGACAAATTAAAGCGTGCTTTTTAAAAAACGAAAAGAAAAAAAACGGTAAAAAAATTTCATATAATGAGGTTTCTGAGGAATATTCCCTAATCTGGACCCTTTTCACAGACTGTGATGACGTGTTGTAACGGTCATCAACATCGTAAATATATAAAGTTTTTTTTATATTTTCATTAAAAAACTACATTTATAACACTATACTATATACACTCACCGGCCACTTTATTAGGTACACCTGTCCAACTGCTCGTTAACACTTAATTTCTAAGCAGCCAATCACATGGCGGCAACTCAGTGCATTTAGGCATGTAGACATGGTCAAGACAATCTCCTGCAGTTCAAACCGAGCATCAGTATGGGGAAGAAAGTTGATTTGAGTGACTTTGAACGTGGCATGATTGTTGGTGCCAGAAGGGCTGGTCTGAGTATTTCAGAAACTGCTAATCTACTGGGATTTTCACGCACAACCATCTCTAGGGTTTACAGAGAATGGTCCGAAAAAATAAAAAACATCCAGTGAGCGGCAGTTCTGTGGGCGGAAATGCCTTGTTGATGCCAGAGGTCAGAGGAGAATGGCCAGACTGGTTCGAGCTGATAGAAGGGCAACAGTGACTGAAATAACCACTCGTTACAACCGAGGTATGCAGCAAAGCATTTGTGAAGCCACAACACGCACAACCTTGAGGCGGATGGGCTACAACAGCAGAAGACTCCACCGGGTACCACTCATCTCCACTACAAATAGGAAAAAGAGGCTACAATTTGCAAGAGCTCACCAAAATTGAACAGTTGAAGACTGGAAAAATGTTGCCTGGTCTGATGAGTCTCGATTTCTGTTGAGACATTCAGATGTTAGAGTCAGAATTTGGCGTAAACAGAATGAGAACATGGAACCATCATGCCTTGTTACCACTGTGCAGGCTGGTGGTGGTGGTGTAATGGTGTGGGGGATGTTTTCCTGGCACACTTTAGGCCCCTTAGTGCCAATTGGGCATCGTTTAAATGCCACGGCCTACCTGAGCATTGTTTCTGACCATGTCCATCCCTTTATGGCCACCATGTACCCATCCTCTGATGGCTACTTCCACCATGTCACAAAGCTCTAATCATTTCAAATTGGTTTCTTGAACATGACAATGAGTTCACTGTACTAAAATGGCCTCCACAGTCACCAGATCTCAACCCAATAGAGCATCTTTGGGATGTGGTGGAACGGGAGATTCGCATCATGGATGTGCAGCCGACAAATCTGCGGCAACTGTGTGATGCCATCATGTCAATATGGACCAAACTCCCTGAGGAATGCTTCCAGCACCTTGTTGAATCTATGCCACGAAGAATTGAGGCAGTTCTGAAGGCAAAAGGGGGTCCAACCCGTTACTAGCATGGGGTACCTAATAAAGTGGCCGGTGAGTGTATATACACAATAACACTATATTATATTACATTTGCAAATTACATTGCAAAACAACGCTGTTGTGAGGGTGTTCTAAATAAAGCAGCTGATGATAAAGTTGACATCTTTCTCTCTTCTGACTGCCATCATCAATATCTCTTTATTTTTTCATGTTTTTGAAAGTTGTGAAAACATAGTGTGGAGTTTTCCCTTTGCTATTTGAGCAAATGGGAACACCAAAAATATATTTAATGTAGTCTCTCTAGATTGGTGCAGGTAGGCCTATGACATCACTTTGAAGGCCAAAACATAGACATGCCCTTCGTCTCAATGTCCATACTTTTTTACAGTCTATGGTCCATACTATCCATGCTAAACAGTACGTGAGATTAAAATACGTGTGTCCCAAAGCATAGTAGGCTATGTTGAAAAGAGTAGGCCTATGCCAGAAGTCCCCGGATGGTCTATATTTCCGGTGGATTTTGACATTAAATATGACATTTTTCAATGGCTCTGGCTGCGTTCCAGTGCAAAATTGTCATGCCCTTCCCTTGCTAACTTCCCTCTGTCTCGTTCACTTGGATGTACGTCATTGCTTACGTTGCATTGAGTGCCCACTACTGGCGGAACCTTTGCAATAGGCTGAATTGGTACGTGCTAAGCCCTTGATCACTTAGAATCCACTATGGGGTTTATTTAATATTTATTATTTTCCCTTACGAAATTTCCCTTACAGCATTCTGTATCAGCTATAGGTGTGTTTGAGTTGTTTGATTAAAAATAATAATAAATAGGCCTAATTAATATATCAGAGTTGTTTGTGGTGGGGTAAATTAAACGCAATGTGCGTTGACGTCACAATCGTGTTGCATTGTGGTATATGGAGCTGCCTGATGTATATAGACTCGCTCCCTTGGTCAAAAGCGAGGGAGCGAGGGTCTGTCCATAGAAACTTCCCTCGTCCACTTCACAAGACGCACTTCAAAATGGCAGCAGGAATTCCCCCGAGGGGAAGTGCTTAGGGAAGTTCGCAAGTGCATGTCTAAAAGTGGGCTGGAACGCAGCCTCTGGCACACTCTAAAGGCTAATATCGCCCACAACCCATTGCGCTTTGGAGGAGGAACTACAAACATGAGTAAAAACTGTTAAAAAACTACAAAACATGGACGTCAGAGGTTTAGATAAATGTTTGAGCGACTAATCAAAGTTTAACCTGATAGAAAAATATTTATTTAATGTTATCCGTATTATATATCATTTGCAATAACAATGTGGACTTTTATAAAGATCCGTTTGACCATTAACTTTTAAATGCATCATTATGCATTAATATGAGGAGAGTCTCCGCATGAAAGACCCGCGACTGTAGATCAATGTGCTTCTGCATTTCTCTCCGATACGGAGTATTTTATCTTTGACAAGATGATTGACAAGTCAGTTTGCGTGACAGGATGCGTTAGCGACAGAGCAACCGTTTTAAAGACGCAATTGTATGACATGATAGTATGTCCCAAAGCTTGTCTATTCTTCTGCTACACACTCAAAAGTATGCACTTTTTCTTCCCAAAAAGTACATACTTTAAGGGCGTAGTATAAGTAGGCGAATTGAGACGCAGCAATAGGCTATACATCATGGCTGCGTCCGAAAGCGGAAAAATGCTGCCTCCGCCGGCAGGATATGCGGTAGGAAGGTAACAAAGGCGCGTCCGAATCCGATAGTGCCATCCTGTCTTTTTTGAAGACAGCCTATGGTGTTTTTCAAGTCCTCCTGGGAAGTTCGTATTTACGAGGTGGGAAGTCATATTTACGATGGCAGGAAAATGTTTTTAGATAAAAACTGAAAGAGTTGTCAAAAGCTTAGCTATGGGGATGTTGAAGTTGTGGACCATGCCTAGGCCTAGTTCGTTTATAGCATTAGCTTTTTACTTCTGGCGACTGCATTTATAGGCCTCAAATTCATAAAGGTTGTGTTAATTTGTGAAAATTATCTTTATGAACAAAACGTGCAAGTATCATAAACTTTTGTTGATCACAGGTTTTTATTTTTTATTTTGCGATAATCCAAAAGCCTATTGAAAAATCCTATTGGGTTTTTGTCGAGGGAAACCGCTAACTGCCGATTTGCCTACAAGGTGAAGTCATACCTGCACCAAAAGTTAACCCATGACGACTTCCGCTTCTGAGAAACCCGGAAATGTGTAAAAGGTCAATAACACAGTAAAACCATACTGGCGTAGGGCTATTCGGGTAGGCTATTTAATGAAGATTTCACCTGAAGATTTAGGCTGAACTATTAACCCTTTAACGCAGAGCCGATCCTGATCTCCCTGGGGCCCTATAAGCTAAATTCTGTAAGGGGTCCTCCTGACCCCTAAGCCATGTAAAAAAACATTTGCCATTGCCACACAATCACACCTGACACCCCCGTGCTCCCACTACAATCCTCCCTCCCTAGTACTAATGAAAATGTAATTCCTGATATCAGAAACAGACATTGTTACTAGAAAAAGTACATTCTTAAGATCAAGAATTCACATTTTAAATAGTACAAGTTTAATTATTGATATCAAAAATGCATCCTGTGAATTAATGAAAGCTAAAATGGCTTGCAATAGCATGTCACTGTGTTTTAAATGATAAAAGCATGCAGTACTTGATATAATGGTTATTTACTGAGGGATGTGTATCCATATTGACCAGTTTGTCCAGACAATCAACATTTTAAATGCAATATAGCCTATAAATCAATACATTGCTTTCCATCTTGCATTATTGCAGAGTTGAAACTAATGAGGAGTGCCATCGTGCCCATATTGTACTGGTCCCCAGATGTTTTGCTAGAAAGTGCACGTTTCATTTCATGCACGTGCATATTGAACAACACCGTTGCCCTTTGTCGTTTATAAAAACGTAATAAATAGTAGCCTATATGTGACACTCACTTTTTTGTCAGGCACAAAGTCTTTCTTTACTAGTTCTTTTCACTGTCTGAAAACACCAATTGATCAATGTAGATTTCAGTCTGTGGTTTTCTTAGAGAGGAGAGCTACGGTAGAAATTTGTCCATTTTGAACATAATCAGAATTATCAGCTAATAAGGGTAAATCGGCATACTCGACCTGAGCATTTTCTACAGTCTGAGTTGGGTTCCCATATAGCTGTGTTATTACTGTATTATGTTTAATACAGCATATCTTCAGTTAAAACCAAAAACGCATACTGTCCACTATCTGAAAATCTCTTTGAAAAGAAGTTCAGATCTTGTTTTTCATACTCTTATAGATTTAGAGCAATAAAAACACGTAGGAAATAAACCTTGACTGTGGTTGAAATGTAAGCATGAAAGGGTTAATAAATGTCAAATCAGGGAAAGTTGTAACAGGAATTAAATTGCTGTATAACATTAATTAAAATATTTGATTGGTCAAAACAACATTTTAAAATATTTTTCTAAGTTTTCTTTTACATTTTGGGTTTTCTTCAGAGAATTTTGGGTTTAACTTCAGTGGACTTTTTTCATAGTGGTGGAAATGAACAGCAATATGATTAACTCATTTCACACTCTTGTTGACTTCCTCTTAAACATCTGGATGAATTGCGCCGTACGTAGGTCATATTAGCCACAAGTTGTTGTCAACAATTGATCTCAGTTTTGAATAAGGCGTGGGTCTTGTCTGTTTAATTGGACGAGAGAAATCTAATTCAGTCTGAAAAGTTGGCTTGGTTAATGTTTGACGAAACTTGACATGTACAAAGGTGAAAAAAACATTAGGCTATAGTTCTCATTGGGATGTGAGGGGCTCATTCCCTGCCCCCTTTTAAGTGAGACCGCTGCTCGGAGAAAATGACACTCGATCGGATCGCGCAAATATGAAGTCTGAGGAAGTTGACAACATCGAAGAATTAAATAATTTACCTTTCGATTCTGTTCGGATTGCCCCGTATTTGGCAGAGCTGAGGCAAAAAGCAGAAACAGAAAAAAGCATTCGACACTTGGATTTGTCGAAAAAATTTCTGATACGTTTTTTGCAGGCGAGAGACTTTGATGTGGCATTGGCGTTCAAGGTTTGGAACACTATTTCACCTACACTTTGACTGAACTCAAATGATTAATGTGTAAACTGACGCGCGTGCTTTCTGTAGTGATAGTAACACCGTCGGTGAGACGTGATTTGGTTAGCAATAACTTTTAGGCTACAGGCTGAAATGAAATTACACAACACCTGGCTCTCACATGTATGCTGGTGTATTGCCATCACTTTCGAAGTGAGGGGGACAGAAATATCAAATACCATCTAATTGACAGGCTTTAGTTTTTCTTCTCTTGCTTTTTACTGGCTAAAATACACTGCTGAAATGTACACTGCCCCCCCAATCATAATTTTATGATTGGTTTATGTAGGCCTACTACAACCACTTGTGCATTAAGTCATCATGGAACTTAAAAAAATATCACAGAAAATATATTTTATAGCTTCTGTACTGTAATAACGTCTATATCAATAGCACTGCATTATTATTCATATACTTTATTGTAATAAAAATACCCCGAGATGGCTTGAAAACATATAAATCATATATTGTCGCATTCGTATGATTATTGCTTTCACGTTTTCATCAGTCAAACGTTTTCTGCTTTTTACTCAGCTACAGCCATAGCTGGACACCTTTGTCCATATAGGGGATTTCCTGGAATGTCATAAGTTATTACTTCTATGAGTCCATTTTGGACTTTCTGTGAGGGAGTGCCCTCTGGCTTTGAGTATGAAGGAAACCTCCATTACATGAGTTTGTTTAGCCAAAGACACTTAGCGGTTCATAATGTTCACATCACCTAGTTTTGAATAAGAATAAAATGTCAGGTAATGCATAGACTATCTTGTCTCTTTGAATTTAAATCTAGATATTTTATTTACATTGGCCCTTGAAAAACTCTATGTGAACTAGGGTTGCAAAGGGGTGGAAAATTTCCGGTTAAGCTGAGGAATTTTGGAAATATTCCAATTTTGATACTTTATAGGAATTCATTGAAATTTTGTGGTAATTTATGCAAACTATCATATACAAACATAAATATAAACATTTTGCAAGCAGACATGCATGCAAACCATAGACTGTAAAAAAATATGGACGTAGTGTTCGTGACGTCACCTGTAGGTTTCTTAAGAGCATTTTTGAAGCCCAAAGTGGGTGGAGCCGGCCGTTGGCATCTTGACAACGCGTCACCACGTGTCCCTCCCGGGTAAACAGAAATGGGCAAAAGGCGGGATTAGCTGAGGTGACGTGACGGCTAACAGACAGCAGACAAACGGCTAGTAATTACCAAGTGGGTAATGCACCAGCCGGAAACTGAAGTCTCCCCGGGGGCCGCCATTGGTTAGCAAGCCTTCACCTGCTGTTAGCATTCCATTGACTCCCATTCATTTTGGCGTTACTTTGACAGTGAATAACTTCACATCTGAGTCGTTTAAAGACTCCATTTGTCCATTGTTTATTTCTAAAGAAACACGACAATGTATAAAAGGCTCCATTACCTTGTATCTTACGTCATGGCCCCGTTGAAGCAATTTTTGTAAAAATAGGGTAACGATTGTGTCATAACCATGTGACTCTCTGTCGCACAGTAGAGAAATTACCGTATAGACAGGAGGAGAAGCTCGCGGGCAATCGGGGGGACGTGGAGGCATAAAGTCAAGGGAGTAGCCCATAGAGAGTCATAAAGTTGATCCTGCTGCTAGCTCATACAGCTCCTACTCATGCTCTCAGCCTCTGCAAGATTCGGAAGGGAATGATTCAGATTCCTCTTGGCACCGCTACTAGAAGACTTACTGTCAGACAGGTTACTCACGTCACATCTCCGTCGACGTTGTCAAGCTCAGTTTGAGCCTGCGCAGTACGCTCATCAGGAAGTGAGTGCTTCTAATTGACTTCACCTTTCTCCGTCACTGTGTCCATTTCTTTTACTGTCTATGGTAGTTACAGCCGCGGCAATCCACCTGTCACTCAAGTGGCCACACCCTTAATTATGCAGAACTTTAAGGCTTAATATAATTTAAATGGATGAGTTATTAAAAAATTCACCCGCCCAACAGTTTTTGCACCAGGCTGTAAACACATTTTTTTCCTGCTGTAACATTGACTCTCTTTGAGTCAATAGGGGTAACATTGACTCTCTTTTGCAGCCTGTCTCTAGCGGCCAGTCGATGAATTGCAGTTTAAGTCACTTCCGTGTTGGTTTCAAGAGAGAGAGACAGGAAGGTTGGCGCTTGACCTTTGAATTTTTTTTTTACTTTGATTTATTTGTGAGTAGAACTCTTTAATGATTTTTTTCATTGAACATCAAATAAACAGGAATGTTATATAAAATCCCCCCTCCCCCCAAAAGTCCCATTTAAAATATAAAATGTAAAATGAAAGCATGCCCCCACCCCCCAAAAAATGTCCCGTTAAAAATGTAAAATGAAAGCGGATTCAGGGATGTGGCCTCAATAGCCCTGCAGTATGTGAATGTCATAGAGGAATTAGCAGGGTAGAAATTTGACTAAATTTGCATTAAATCTGGTTGTTTTAACCAAGATTATTTTATTAACCAAATTTCCATTTTATTCCCATTAATTCCAATATATTCTCGTTAACTCGTAATTTTGCATCCCTAATGTGAACATAGTTGCCCCCCAAAAAGTGTGGGGGGCGAATTTACGTTTGATTAAAGTACAAAAGTACAAGTGCTGTAAAAGTAGGCCTACAAGTCCCCCATGTATTCTACGCCCATTCATATATGTTATTTCCGAATTTATGCAAAAGAAAATAATGCATAATGCAGTGTAACGAAGTGTATCATCACTATTTTAGTTTTTATAGTTGTTGTTTTTTTCTTTTCAAGTGTATTATTATTTATTATTAATTATCTTAACTTCTTCTTTAACCATTTATATTGTGTTCATATACACCAGTTCATTTATATACAAATGTACATTATAGCTTATTGTACCAATTTGTGCCAATGTTTTATTGTCTACTTATTATTCGTTTAATGTAAACATCTGTAAATATCTGGCCCACAAACACTCTAGTTTAAGTCAAAGTAACTTTGAGGTTATTTCAGCTATACTGACTAGGTAGGGACTGGATGTTCAATAATTGATGTACACATTTTTTTTTTCCTGACTGACATTGCATTCAGATGTCAAACCAACCATAATCAAAGTAATGAGCAATGCTTCTTTTGTCCTGATAATTTTCTTGAAAATAAAAAACTTGAGACTAATATATAATTGATCTTGTGTTTTTCAACAGCTTTTAATCAACTATCATAAATGGAGACAAGAATGTCCAGAAATAACTGCCGATCTACGGCCATTATCCATCATAGGACTTCTCCAAAACAATTACCATGGAGTATTAAGATCACGAGACGATGCTGGAGGTCGAGTTTTAATCTATCGGATTGGCAAGTACATACACAAACAATATATATATATATATAAAAACCTTCTGCCATTATAATGGGGAATATAATGGGGAATATCACACATTTTCAAACACTGTTTTCAGGTCAGTGGAACCCCAAAGAATTTACAGCTTACGAGGTTTTTCGTGTGAGCCTCATTACGTCAGAGTTGATTGTTCGAGAGTGGGAGACTCAAAAAAATGGACTCAAAGTGATTTTTGATCTCCAAGATTGGTGCTTTGCTCATGCTCTACAGATAAATCCTTCCTTGGCAAAAAAGATATCTTCTGTACTCACGGTATGTATCAATTTAAACATTTTCACTAAAGATTATATATTTTAGTGAAGAAATTATCAATGGGATATCTGGAGAAATATCTAGGTTTAACCAAACATCTAGAAAAACTTGGTTATCAGTATATAGTTTTTTTTTTAAAGTTACTCCTCCTCTTATAGCTAGCTTTTTAATATTAATAATAATAAAAAAAATTATAAATACATTATTGAGTGAGTTAAAATGAATCCACGAAATAAAAAATTCAAATCTGTCTTGCAGGATTCCTTTCCTTTGAAAGTACGCGGCATCCATTTGATAAACGAGCCCATTTTTTTCCGTCCCGTCTTTGCCATGATCCGTCCATTTCTTCCAGACAAAATCAAACAACGGGTTAGTAACGTTTAAGTAGACTACATGTATATGGGATTTTAAGAGGATTCGTTTTAATCAGCTTAATATCTATGGTGATGCTTTTCCTTATAGATTCATATGCATGGCTGTTCATATGTCCGAAGTCTCTGCAGTTACTTTCCGAAGGCTATTCTCCCTCCTGTGTATGGAGGAACGGGACCAGGCATAGATGAAGTGTGCCAAGAGTGGACTGAGTTCATCATGCAGTCTGAAGATTATCTCTATAGGCTCTCTATAGACTTGCGCAACCCGCAAGAATCAGGCGGTGGAGGAGATGCTTCTCAGTCATCCGCCTTTGACTAATTAAAATGAAGGTACTTCTCACCATGTGCTCTTTGTGTTCTGCTGTGGCAAGTTACATACTGTCTATGAAATTAAGGATAATATTGCTGACTTCAATTATAATCATTTACTAAATAGGATTTTGTTTTTCTTTACTTTTATTTTCATTCCATACTGGGAAAAGTGACATTCCCAGTTATCACATTTGGATAATGTGATTTTATTGAATTCTATATCACACAGATATTCATTGCAAGTACTTGATATACCTCTGAAGATACAATATAGCATTAGATTTCAGATGTTTGTTGCTTTTAGAAGAAGGATTTTGTAGTTTCTTTAAAATAACACAACTAGTGTACAATGTTGTATGTGACTGAAATATCAAAGTGCCTTTGTTTCTTTTACTTGTGAATTGTCATTGTTTTTATTGTATTATTTTCATAACAATAGACAAAACTCAGGATGTTACAAAACGTAAGCCTCTGTGTTTATGGAGTCAAATGATCTGTAATGTAATGGTAAACTGCAGCATTCAGTAACCTTTGCTGTATTTTAAATAAATAAAAAGCTGAGGGCATGTACTTATTTAGTATACTCTAAGTGGGATTGTAAAGTGGCACTTTGGTCTATTGCCTTTTGCTCTGACTCTTAAACAAATATAACCAGAGACGAATGACCTTACTGGGTCTGGAGCTCTTCATGTTTACAGATTTCCTTAAATGTGAATTTCTGAAACCACGTATATAATATACCTCTTGTTCTGTTTATTGCACCTTTCCTGTCAGACAGTCTAATGACAGAAGAAAATCACTGTTTTACATTAGTGGCTCATTATTTAATTGTGTTGTCATCAATTGTTATTCAACTACAACTGTTAATTATTTTTTCCCACTTTAATGTACATTACCATAATGATAAAAAGATATACACAGACACATTAATACACAATGTGCTGCTCAAATAAACGTGGGAACTGGACAATCGCAAATGTCATTGTGTGAAGATGTTTTCAACTGTTAAGCTGCCAAATCCAATTGGGTGAATGAAGAGGCTCCAGGCTGTGTAACTACATTCCTGCCAAATTATTATTATCTCCCATTATCTTGCCTGTCAATTTAGATTGTAAGATTTAAACAATAAGAATATATATATATATATAATTAACAGTAACAATAAGAATATCACTAAGAAATATTTTAAAACCATAGTTCTGTAGTCTAGTAATGGTTAGGGACATTAAATTGGAATGTCTCCAGGGGGAACGAAGGAGATACTAAGATAACAATCCTTCCCTATTACCATGGTGTCTTTGTGTAAGGGCTGTAATGCAATGTTATTCCAATTGGTGTACCAAACGTTTTCAAAGGGGAAAACAACAAGCTACAACAAACTTATAATGTTGTTCCTTGCACAACATATGTGAGGTACCTTCAACTGTGTACATAATAAACAATAATTTTCAAGAATACTGTTGAATCTATCGAAACTATATTTTTAGATAATTATTGCATGCCCTCTGGTGGTAAAAATACACAATACATAATGTTGTACAACATGTCATACCTTCAATTGTTTTGTGAATTTTGTACATGTCATACTACCAACTATTAATATCCAAAGCCCTACTGTGAAACATTATGTGGGGACAACTACCACTTCGGAATGAATAGGCAAAAGTATCCTGGAGATTTGCACTGTGAAAGAAGAAAATCACACTTTCTCACACATGCCAAATGGTGGGAAAGGCCCAAATGGTTCCCATACCTCTTTTATCCTATCATGTATTTAAGAACATCTCATGAGTATTGTAGTATATTTATATTTTATGTTGGAGCATTGACTACATCTATTACTAAAGTTACAATTAGTCTTGCACACTTGCCATATTTAATCCTGCCTCTAATTTCCATATTAGAATTGTCTTGTCTTTTTTGGTTTAGAAATCATGCATGTGGGACAGATTAATCTTCAAGTGTTTCATCACTTAAGTGGTAATGATTGTTTGAAAGGATAAAAATAGATTTTGCATTTACATTAATTTAATTAAGTCAAAGTTAATCCTTTCTTATCTTTCAGTTAGTGTTTGACATGCATGTAGTAGTATGGCAGCATTGTCTGAGAGGTTAGAATAACTCAGATCTGCCAAACAAGCACGTCTTGACAAAAGCTTTTGACAAATGATTATTATATTATTGACACATGACAAATATATATATATATATATTCTTTAATTGTATGTGATTCTTTAAAGATAAATCCGCTTTCCTAGGGTAACTCCCAATTGTACAATAATATCTGGTTGTGGGTTTCAGCTGAATTTTATCTTTACAATCATTACATCTGAAAAGCAAATGGTATTCATTCTTTGTATTACACTTACCATTAAACATAGATTCCTGTTTCTATCAAAAAATGTCCAAACCACAAGTAATCGGAAAATAAACAATATTATTTAGGTTTCTCCTATGTGAATGCATTAACAGAGTGTATAACAGAGTTTCAACAAGTTTTAACTTCATGTGAGTAAAGTTACACACTAGTGCTACTACATTTTAGGATGAGGTGGAGATAAGCAGAAAGGGGGTGGGGCGCAACAATGGGACAATTTGTACCAAGCAAAAAAGAACAAAGTTTACGTTGTTAATTTCACCCCCTCACTATATAGTACTTTACTGACAAATCAGGTTTAATTATTCAGTTAATTTAATACAAAATGCCCATATAATTGAGAAACTGAATTGTTTCCTCAGCGTGTGTGCTTCTTTCTACAGGCTACGTTTACAAGTAAAGGGTGAACAGAACTCACTTTCTAGAGTCCAGACTGAAGTAATTTTGCTAATAACAACCTATTCAAGTGCTAAGTCATACATCACACGACGAATTCATTCGACCGTTACATGCATCGATAAGAATTGTAATAATGTTGTGAATTGTTTTGCATTCACAGCAGCATGTAAACATGGATTGGATCTCGCGATAAGTGCAACCTTCCATCTTGCCACGTTCCAGTGCTGGTACAAAAAAAACAGGAAAGAACTGGGCGGTCTTATTCCGCAGGTATCCACACGATTGAATAAGTCATCGACCGCTGTACGGCGATTGGATGACATTTTTATTTTCCCCGCCCACAGCGACTTTGTCTGAACAGCATTGGTCAAACGCTCGGTCGCTCAAAAGGGGGACGGGTTGCTCTGGGCCTCAGTGTACTATGAAGGCATAGGGATTTGATTTTACAGGGCATCAAGTACCAGAACTGAGACTGGAATTACGGTCAATTCGTAGTAAGAAACGTCGAAGAACTACCACTTGCAATGGCTAAGAGAAATACAAAAGGAACAGTTAAAAAAGGTATCTATGTTTACATTTTCTTCCGTCGAAAATAAGTGCATTTCTGCGAAGGCCTGATAGTTAATCAGGCGGCAACATTGATTTTGTTTATGTAACGTTAATATTTAAATGCACTGGGTAGGGTAGTTATTTATCAGCCACAAAGAGACACAACAAAAAGATACAACGGGTAAAAAAAAAGAATACACAGTGCATTGTGTCGACTACTGTATGCTATAACATTAGTTGTATTACACTGTAATCGCAAATAGTTAATTAATCGTCGGAGCGAGTAAGAACTTTTCAGTCGGAGTGGCGTGTATTAAATATCCCACTCCGATCGTGTCTGTGCACTTGGAAAATGGGAGGAAATGGTTGCTGAACTTCTGCATGCTTTTTGGTCTTGTTTGCACGAGACCCAAAAGGCCTAGTTTCTTGCACTGTTTTGTTAATTCCAACAGCAGCAAATGACCTATATTTTCATGTTTGCTCATCGTTGGAGTGAGAGTTGCCCCAGTGCGAACTCTTAAATGCTCACGTGTCAATATTGGGAGAGCATGGGAGGGGTTACACGTGGCCTCTAGGGTCCCATGTCACCACAGACTGTAATTAAAAAGAAAGTCTGCCACATTGCAGGACCCACTCTCCGGGTGTTGGGTTAGCTATCTAGCTACTATTATTGACTTTAGTAACTGCGTGGTTATTATGTAAGATTGGTAGATTTGTTAACTATTGGCCTTTTGAAGGTACATGAGCCCATACAGTAAAAATTTCGACACCGTGTATAGATTTCGCCATATAGATTGACTTTACACTGTAAAAAAGCTTGATAATAGATATAACTCCAATGCATGCAGTTATACTGAATTGTTCTCAGTCATGCACATTTTCAGTTATATTACATTTTTATGAGCTAATATTTTTGCATTAGGCTATTTGGTGTTGTGTGCATTGTCCTGTTTGTTGGGGCCAATGTGTACACTCTATTTGTTTATTAGCTACTGTTCTTGGTAAAGGCAGTTTTGTTCATGTAAAAGCTTAATTCATACCCGTGGTCATCTCTTGTTACAACTTGTTTTATAATGATGGTATCTATATCTTAAGTGCATAAAGTAGATATTAATTTGATATGTAAAAAGATACAAAATGCCACCCTGAAACTTTTCACTTTTTAAATTTTTTTTTTTACAGTATTTTAATTTAAAATGTTGGTGTCATTGAGGTGCCACTAGAACCTCAATTGCCTATGTGCCATAAGAATGCCTATTCTTATATGAAATCTGTCAAATATATTGGGGTTTTTATCCATTATGGAAAGCTTTTCCTGTAATGATATTTATCTAGTCTAGAGCTGGCCTGCACCCATTTTATATGCTGCATTTATAACAAAGTTAGATTGCAAAGCAAATGCATCAAAGTGACCTTAGCTGTTCATAAAGTGGTGCAATGCCCTCTTTTATCAAATGTCAAAATCATTCCTTTCAGGGATCTTTTCAGCAGCACAGAATAACTTGCAGACTTCCAATTAAATGGTAAAGAAATGACAGTCCGCCACGATGTGCTTGCACTTAATTTTTTTCTGTTCAAATAACCTTGCATGTTGTTTTTCAAGGGCATTGCATCTAATACATTTCCGTCATACATGGTTTGTGCAGTAAATGTTTTATTTGCTTTTGTTAAATGCAGTGTTTATCTCACAATGTTCAATTTTCTGGTTCATGCGAAGTTTGATAATACACTTGTGTGTAAGTTAACAAGTAACACCCTTCAGTCCTGATATTCTTATGAATGACAATAATATTTAACATTTTATAATGCCATACCAAATATTCCTATAATTTAATGTCTTGAATAATCTGACATATCTAACTGTTGTGACATCAGGACAACCCACTGGACTTTCAAACCAGTGTATGATCTATTATTCTAAAGGGGAGGTTTGCTGGTCATTCTAGATTCCAATCGGGGGTGTATGGTGCTGATAAGATCACATAAGGGGTTAATGTCCAGGGTTTGTTCCTGTGACCAGACACATACTGCTTGCTTTAAGCTGTAGGGTGTGTAGGTACGAATGAAGAAGAGGGTATTTCAAGGCACACATTCCACTACAGTCTTATGTAAGCTGGACAATGAACATTTTGTACCGATATGGCAAAAACAGTGCATGAGTAAAAAAAAAAAAAGTTGAAGCACTGTTATACATAGCAGGTTTAAATGTGGAAGGGGAAGATGTTAATTAGGTCACAATGGCAGCCGTTTGACTACCTGTAGATTTAGTGACGAGTTGAACCGAGCATGTGTGTCTTTAGGGGCGTGTCCTGTTATTTCCAAACATTGCATGCAACTTTGATCTATATCTGAAAGATTCAAATGCTCTTAATGCAGTTTTTACTTAAAAGTCCAAGCTTTGGGGTTTTGATTTGCTTTGCACATGAAAAGTACACTGCTGTTCAAAATGTTTGGGGTAATTTAAGATTTTCTTTTGGCACTTTCTCTTCCGCAAAGAATCCTAAGAAAATGATCTGTTTACACAAAAATATAATAATAATAAATGTTTCTTGAGCAGCAAATCAGCATATTAGAAGGATTTCTGAAGGATCACGTGACACTGAAGACTGAAGTAAAAGGAATAAATTAATTTTTAATTGGATCATCCTATTTATGTTTATTAACATGGAAAAAAATATTTTAACTATTTTTGTTTAAAGGTGCTCTAAGCGATGTTGGGTGACGTGTAATGTTGCCAAGTTAGATAAATGCTTTCATATAATGCACAAAAAGAGAAACATTACCAGAAAAACACGATAAAACGTTTCGCCACCTGAGGTTATAACTTTAGCTACCACAAGGACGCAATAATAGCAAGATAACGTTAGATTCGCGTTTCCCAGTCAGCATGAACAACGGCTCCGCCTCCGTAGTAAACAAATTTAGTCAAAGTTGTCATAATAGGCTATGAATGAACATTCAAATTCATGACAAACAGTGGGTGAAAACAATCATTCACACAAACTGTCACCCTATTGTGAGTTTGCTTGATCATTTACAATAGATCGATAGCTAGCTGCTAGAAACCAATATGTTGTATTCACCAAAGTTAGCGCTGACTGCATTGTTCTAGCTAATTATATCCTTGTGTTTGTTAGGCGAACATGAAAGTCCATTTAGAAAAACCAAACTGGATTTACCCACATGTCCAGCAAAAACAGAGCTACCTGAATGTCGGATTGGAAGGCAGCCCTTCTGCCGGCGGAGTTCTTGCCACCTTTCAAAGCAAAGGCTTTCCAATGTAAATTCGGAACTTCGCGCGTTCCTTCTACTTTTCCCTCTTCTTTGCATTTTTGCAATCTGTTCATCGGAACGTCGTCTCTTTGGTAGTGTGTCGGCCATATCAAACTTAAAGAGTTATAATTCTAACTTCCCTCTTCATGCTTCTCTCTCCTCCACACCCCCCTTCATGTGTACGCGCACTAACCCCCCAAACCCCACCCCCAAATCCTTCTAGTCGGTTATTGGCTGGAACAGTTTGTTTTGTTTCGTGGAGCGGGTTGCCCCCGTTTGTTTTTGTTGCCGTTTGTGGAGCCTGGGCTGTCTACAGAGACCGCATTTTTTTTACAGTGTGTTCAGGGGACAGGCAGCTAGCGGATAGTGATGAGATGTTTGCTGTATGTGACAACAAATGTTTTGGCCTAAAAAACACGTGACATCTAGCCTGGCAAGCCAAGACCCAGAGCCGTTGAAAAACAAGAGTTGCGACACTCCCATAGACCGCCATAGGAACTTTGGAATGCGGAAGTAACGCGTGTCGTGGAGCGGCCAATAGTTCCAAACACTGATAGTTCCAGCATTGAACCCCATTCATTTTCAGTGTTTCCGAAGTACACTCGCTGGTAAATTAATGAAATTACTGTATTTTTTAAACTTTTACACACATTAGCCGACCTCTCGTGAATCTAGTCAGTAATTAATAATAATTCATCACATTAATATAGCGCTTTTCTGGACACTCAAAGCGCTTCACATAGAAGGGGGGAATCTCCTCAACCACCACCAATGTGCAGCATCCACCTGGAGGATGCGACGGCAGCCATATTGCGCCAGAACGCCCACCACACACCAGCTTACTGGTGGAGAGGAGACAGAGTGATGAAGCCAATTGGTATATATATATGGGGATGATTAGGAGGCCATGAAGGACAGAGGCCACTGGGCAAAAGTAACTAAAACTGGCTACATAAAATATAACTAATGTTTATTGGAAGATAATAGGTTAATTGCAGCTATAGCTTACGTGACCAGCACTTCACTAACGTTAGCTAACTTACGGTAACCTGATGTATGTAATATATAATATTATATATACATTACACACACAATTCATTTATTTAAATGGGTTAGGGTTATGTGTGTATATATGCATATGTCAAAAATGTGTTTGTGTAATACATATACATAAATACACATGCATTCATATATATATATATATATATATATATATATATATATATATATATATATACATACACAATTAATATATTATGTGTTAGGGTTAGTTATGTGTGATTTAAATATATATACATGTATACTGTACACAGTACATCGTATGTATTTATGTGTGTTTTCTGATGAATGGTTTAACTTAGTCTATGATTAGGGAAGGATGAAGGGGTACATTAGCCATACTGAAATGAATCCCGTTAACAGTTATGGATCGTATGTTAAAAACATACATGTTATGGATCGTAGCCTATTTAGGAACATAGTTAATTCACTCATTAACTATCTCTCCAGTTTCATTTTATGAAGTTAAAATTTTACCGAACGTTGCTGCAAATATAGTCGTTGCTGTTAATGCATTCTACGTTATGGGATCAGTCCATTTCCCTCCAAAATTAAACACAAAAACTTATTAATGCTGTGTTTCTGTCCCTCCCCAGAAAAAAAATGCTATTATATGTATTTAAAGCAAGCGTCAACCTAATAATCAATGTACATTATGCGTCAATATTTACCGATAATTGCTGCAAATATAGCTGCTGCTGTCTGTCCCGCTTAAAATAATTCAAACTGGTTGTGAGCGCGGCTCTGTTTGGAACTATTGAGAGCTACACAAACCACGTGGCGGCGAGATCAAAGAGTGTCGCAACTCTCATATTTAACGGCTCTGGCCAGACCTACATCAATATATTAGGTCTGGGAACTCACAATTGGCATGCCTCAATCCCAGGGGTGGGATAAACAGTTGTCTTTCAAAATCCCTCTGAAGGGATTAGGAATAGGATAGCGCTTCAACCAACCAGAGCAACGAACGGCTGTGGATGAGGGAGTCCCATGCGTTTCCCCACCAGCGGAGCTAGTTGATATATTAAACTCAAAACGGTCGTCAAAACTCCGAACACATCTTCCTTTTTTAAGAATGACTTAAGTGACGTTCTCTTAACTCCAAGTCCTCCAGAGTCGCGGCCAAAGCCGATTCGAAAGACCGCTGTTCGCCAGCAGCATCTTCTTTGTTTTCAAGTAGCAGGGAAATCACGCGGAACCGTCACAACTCTGCTGTCATTATGTTAAGCCCGCCCACCAACTCTATACACGATGTGATTGGCCTGACCAGAGTTTGTTTTTTCCAGCTCGCTAGACCACACTGGCTGCAAATATTTTTTGCCGCCGCTAGGGTGCGTCTAGATTTCTAGGCTACGTGACATCGCTTAGCCTTAGAGCACCTTCAAATAAATACAACCTTGCTGCTACCTTTTTAACAGTAGTGTATCTGAAAGCTTATTGCTCTTTTGAGACAATTTTTTTAGAGAAATTGTGCTAACAGATACAGGATTATTTAAGCAAATTGGCTGGTTTGTTTTTGACAAATCCCAGCAGAAGCCACCACTAACATGTTTATTTCTTCATCAAGAAACTCGAGAGACCGGTCCTTGTATGGAAAATAAATAGTCAGGTCTCAGATTTACATGCTCCTCTGCCTGGAGGCTAAAGCCAAAGTTTGATTTGCATGTCGTTAAAACGCATGTATGTGACGACCAAGCATTGTATCCTCCATTCTGCACTGCTCTTTTGTTAAGTATAGTAATTTGGGTGACCAATCAGCCGTTTCAGCTTTCATATGTGACTAAGAAGAACAGCAGGATGGAGTGGGATTTGCCTCTACCCTTTCCGATGAGTGCTTGAGATTTTCTGGCTTTCAAGCGGACTGTTCTAAAAATAATCCATTTGCTGGTCGAGTTCCATATTAAGTTCCGGCTCAATTCACCAGGAACAAAAAGGCAGAAGACCTGCTGTTGTACAGGGGTTCGGGGTAGGATTTGGGTGAGGACGCTCTCTTCTCCACTTTGCCTGGAGGGATGGGGGAGCCGAATGCAGAGGTCAAGGTGGTGAACGAAGAAACCGGTATTAGTATTTGTATGGTTTTGGAATAAGCTTTTATGACAAGAGATGACATTTAATGAATCGCAGGGGTGTGAGAGGAAGCCTTAATATTTGAAAAATAATTTAATCATAATATAAAATTTTTAGTTAAATTTGTATTTTGTGTATATGAGCAGCAGTACAATTTTTATTTTTTATTTTTTTATTAGAGATTGCAGGAGTGCTTTCAAATGTCTTTTGTTATCAAATTTTCTTGTGAAGTTCGTATACATATGATACCTGTACAACATGTAAAAAGAGAATTTCTTTGTTGTAACACTTTAGTGTTGTGTATGTCTGTTACTAATGTTTGTAGTGTGCATGAACACACGTGTGGTTTGACCTAGCAGAACATAGCGGACAAAACACCTGTTCATTCTTCCCACTAGAGCTCTGAATGCAGATGTATTTATACCACGGTTCCATGAGGAGTGTCAACAGACCTCAGAATAACTGCACTCTTTTAGACTTTTGTCACCTTGAGATTACTATAGATTTCAAATGGAATATTTAAACATCTTTTAGGGAATCTTTTACCTGAATCGAATATCCCTTGAATCTTATACATGCATTTAAATATAGAAATAATTGATTGGTCTACAATAGATTTTCAGCTTCAAAACAAATGTTACATGCATATTGTATCAACTAGTGGCCTTGAGTGAAAATACTTATCCGTGCAGTAACACTAAAGGACTAATCTTGCATTTAAAGGCATGGTTCAATTCTGAGCATGTAGTCTTCATTCATACGTGTAGAGTGTTTTGCTGTGCTGCATTGAATTTGTTTAATGTATCAGTTGGTACTTTTCTTTTTATTTATTTCATCTTGCCATTGTGTATAATCTACCTTTTTTTTTGTCATTCAGAGGCCAAGCCGCAGCTGGCGCATAAGAATGGGAAGAAGGCAGAGGTTGGCGGAGGAACCTCGTTCTTCACCTGGTTCATGGTTTTAGCCCTTCTAGGTGTCTGGACCTCTGTAGCTGTGGTGTATTTTGACCTTGTTGACTATCAAGGTGTAATTGGTGAGTCTTTGGTTTCTCTTTTTTTCAGACTTTGTGTATATCTTGATTGTAGTATTAAAAATACTCTTATTACATTAATGTTTTTTGTATCTGGCCTTAATTTGCATGCAGCCAAAGCAAAGGACTTTCGCTATAATCTTTCAGAGGTATTACAAGGTATGACATCTGAACCAGTGATAATCACCACCATAAACCTAATTTCTTTGACATAACCTATCATTTTCAATTTCAACGTAGGGGAGTGAAAGGGTGATTTAATTTTTAGTGTCATTTTTCATACTTTAATACATATAATATATACAATACATGTATGTCTATAAACATGCAATATTGTTAACTTTTGAACAATATGTATGTTTTAACTATTTGAATGTATGATATAATAAATGCTAATGTAAATGGGATGACTTCCCAAGGAAAGTTGTAATAAAGCAGTTTCCATTTCTACACAATCATTTGTGTAGAACATATCTCTTTGAGAGAGAGAGAGAACATATCTCTTTGAGAGAGAGAGAGAGAGAGAGAGATAGAGAGAGAGAGATTTTAACATTAAGGACATTTCTTAGTTTAAAGTATCCAAAAGAGATATGTTCTATATATATATGGCACAGTGGATTACTCGCAATGCATGTCAAATTATTAAATCAGGTTCACTTTACTTTACTAGGTAAACTTGTGTCCTATGATGCTGATGGTGATGGGGACTTTGATGTGGAAGACGCTAAAGTACTACTAGGCAAGTGCACTGATTTCAATGACATTATTACCAGATTGTTTTGCATGACTGACTTTGGTTCACTTTTGTGCAATGACAAATTAAATGGGGCTAATTCACGTGCATGTTACTTTTCCATGCTTTTGTAATGATGTTTTTTTTTTCCAAACCACATGATGATGAGGTTATTGCCTTATTGCATGAGTTTGAGAATTAGACCAGCTTGCCAATATTATGTTTTAACGGCTACATAATATCATAAGGAGAGAAAATGAAGAATTATTTTCTCATTTTGTAGGTAGTTTAACTGATTTCACAAGTAACTGAGCCCTAAATTCATTAAAAACCGCCTCATTGGTACTTCCCATGCATGCATGTTCCTTTTCTCCTTTACCTCATATGCTTTTAATAGCATCTTTACCCACTTTTTTATAGCACTGAATCCTTATCTACTAAACCTTGCAAACCAAACCACCTCCACCCTCTCTCTGTTTTCTTGCTCTCCCACTGTTCTTTCTTTCCCTCTCTTTCTCTTTTTTCCTTATTTTCCCATTTGTGTAGGGCTGACCAAAGATGGCAGCAAAGAAAACTCAGACTCACTTGAGGAAGTCCTCGATATTTTAGCAGAAGAGGGCACTGATTGGTTTCAAGGTTTCTTCACCTTCCTTTATGACGTTATGAGTCCTTTTGAAACGCTAGAGGATGAAGAAACTGAGGCAGCAGCGGAAGATGTTGCTGGCGCGTCACAGACTGAAGGGGTTCAGGGCCAAAAGACATGCGTTATTTTAGGCCTTCAAAACCAATAGTTGTGTTTTCTACCGCAATTGTGACAGAAGCACTTTATTAGATGAGGACTTACTTCCTTGACGACTTGATTCTGTTCCTAACACTTGAAGAAGCATTTTGTTGGGAAGATTGCCAACAGTCACTTTGGAACCTGTGATCTCTTGAGAAGATGATGTCATTATGAACATTTACACCTTTGTAAATATTGAACTTGTGTAGTTTATGCTTTGTTGCAGCTCTTTTGCAACTTCTATTTTTAACTACTAATATACTACTTACCTTTTGCATATGACCTTATTGCTGAAAGATGAACATATCACCTTTGCTGCATGCCTCAGTTCCCTTATATCATGAACAATAGTATGTATTTCTATTTGAGTCTTGCAATTTAATACTGTACATTTGACATTCTTGTTTTATAATCTGATTATCATTTTTCTTTTTTGGCAGTGAATGTTTTATTTTGAGCCGTTTTAAATTACACAATTGCATTTTGGGATGATTTGCATCCCCAGCAACTCATCATTTTGTTTTGTATTTCCTTTAACCTTTTTGGTACTACAAAATAGGCAATTTTACATAACATTGTCAAGTTGTTACGTTGTTTTTTCTTTATTCTTATGCGAGTTGCCTTCTCACTCCTTTATCAAAGCTGTAGAGAATATTGATAGGCTTGGATATAAAGTATGTATATGTATATATATATATATATATACCACCCCTCTTGCAGTATTACCTCAATTAAATTCAGACAAGAAACTTGTACTATTGCCTATACCAGTGTTTCCCAAACTTTTTCTGCCGGGCCCCCCTTTTGTAGAAAATATTTTCAAGCCCCACCTACATGCTGTACACCTAGATGCACCTACATAAAGACACTCTCAGACTTCTCAACTTCAACGGGCTTCTCTTTGTTCATGATGTGAAGTCTACAAGTGGCGTCTTAACTTGTTCGGCTTCATACTGTCAGAAGCGAACATTGAGGCACGCAACACACTTGGTCTCTCTTCATTACCCGTCCTTGTATTGGTGTATCCAGGACGAGATATGCCTTGTCATACTTTCTTGTCTTGAGGGTGTCTACACTGGTCTACACCACAAATCGAACGTTACAAATCCAGTTGTCCTTTGTGTCTGAAGTTGCACAAGTGCTTGGAGTACATCAGAAATGGAGCGGAGCATCAGTTTATAGTCGGGAATTTGTCACATCGTGCCGCAACCAGTGTAGATGGCATCACTGATTATAATGGGTTCTAACTTCTAATTGATTTTGTCACGTTGTGACGATCGCGTCTGGAGTAGATGCGTTGTTTTGGTAGTTGATGTTTGAAATCAAGCGTGCCGCACAAACCCTGAAAGTAAAGCCAAAGCATCTAGATCACCCCCTGGTGACTGGTCCCTGTGGTATAGGTCATAAACCCCGCATCCCTGTGTTGTTCAACGGAACGTGAGACCAACTAAACAATTAAATTGCACTTCAAATATCTTTTTTCCAAATGTGGTTTCTGTCGTTTTTATCAAGCTGATGTAAGTGTGATGTAAGTGTCTGTTTTTAAAATAAGTTTGTTTTTAGTTAGTTACGTGATGCTATAAAAACGGTGGTGTTACATCATGATTGACAGCTGTGATTGACATGTTCTCTGAGCGAAGAAGTCACTGAAGCACCAACATACTTTTTTTTTTTCTGGATCTTCAGAGGACTGAGGAGATTGTATTTACTTTTTTTTAACAAGCCTCTTGTCGTACTGCAATCAACAGACATCAAATTTGGAGCAGAACGGAGCAGACATAGGCCACTTAAAAAAAAGTGCAGGGAGAGTGCGTTCTGCGAGTTAGGGCGGGGCGTTGATTTCGCGGCTTTACTTCCTGCTCACTACTGCGCAGGTCTGGTCCCGAGATCACTACTGTGCAGACTCAAGTCCCAAGATGTCAGCGACATATTGGGACACTGGCGGTTTCACTTCTCACCAATGGAAGAGAGCGAAGGGGCGTCGGCCATCTTTTTTTACAGTCTTTGTTTGAAATATATTCATTGTCTGCTTTGTTTACCTTGAACTAGCAGTCAATTCACAAACTTGTCCATGCTTGGTGCAGAACCATGCATCATTCATTTATATTTTTACATGGCTCCCTGCAATACTCAATTCTGACTCTTTAATCATGCCATATAGCTGTTATTCCATGATAACAACTGCTACAACTAATAACAGACGGCTCAAGCGGGTACTGTGAGTCATCTTGAGATAGTAAAATGTCAAATTAATGTTTTGTTCAATTATTTACTTGTATGGCAAGTAGTTTCATAATAAGCAAATGATTTCTTCAACCTGAAGAGATTTCTTTCGCATAACAATTTTCTGACTATACACTATCCCTTAGCCTTGCCACGCCCGCCTTTTAAAACTCAGAGGCACCCTAGTTTGGGAACCACTGGTCTATACAGACTTATTACTCATCTAACAAAGAGATTGCACATTAATTTCATCAGTTGCTCTAGACAAGAACTAGTTCAGAGTCCTTGTATAGGAGACGTCACCTGAACCCCAGAGTACTGTAACCGTCAACAATCAGTTCCTACCTGCCAATCTAAAGCTCCTGAAATAGTGTGCCTGATAAGTAATAATGTTTATGTACGGCTTCTGTATTACTAGGTGGGAATTGAGAGGGCTATGAGTGTCAATAACTTAAATAGTACTTGTGCAAAAAGTACAATTACTGCATACATATCAGGATTTATTTACAAAATGGCTGTTTGTGTGTCCTGAAGTGTATTCTAAGAGAATTAAGCGTGTAGAATTAGGTTTAGATTGAGGGATACAGTTCCCACTTAAGTAATTCTACCCTCAAACATTTCAAGTACAATTTTAGTGTTTATTTTTGGAAATGAGCAATTCAGATCCTTCGGTTTAATTATTTTGCTATTGTGGCCATATTTTTCCTTTGTTGTTTGGCTTTTTATTTGTGTTAATAAGATTGGGTATTCTCAAATGTACAAATAGCCACTACTTGCAGATTTAATTTGGGTGATGCACATTGTAAGGTGTTTGTATCAATAGCATAAGCATACTATTTACTAAGATTTTCTTTTCTCTCAGCAATATTTAAAAGTATGCATCACCAACCATTACATAAGTCATCGAGTGTTTTGTATAACAAAAATGTACAAGAATTAGTAGCCATCACTGACTTAAATTTGCACTGTCTCATTTGCACTAGATGAAAAGTCTAAAGATGTTTCCAGGAGAAAAGGAGGTATTTTGCACACTTGATCTGAGTGCATGCAGCAGACATGTCTCTTGTGTGGTTTGGGATTTTCTAAGTTTACTTGATCGACTTGTTTCTGTTTGCATGACTGAGCTGACATCAAATTTTTTAAGCTATATGTCATTTTTTCTGTTTAACCAAGACGTGTTTAACAATAAGACCTCTTGTAGTTGACGTTTATGAGCCTGCATGAACAATGACATTTTTCCAGGCTATTTGCAAATAATATTAGGGAACTGTGGACTTGTCATAAACGTATCCTAACTACATTGTCTTCTAGCGTAATGTGTAGAGCAGTGGTTCTCAACTGGGAAGCAAACTTCCAAGGGGGCCACTGGATGACTTAAATTATGTAAATTAGGTTTGTTTTATATATCTTTACAATTATATAACTTCATTAAAATGTAATGATTTTTGTTTTCCATAAACAACCATTTATCGAAAAACATGCAGTTCTTGAAACTATTGCAATCGAAATAATTCATTTAGAATATCAATTACAGCAGAAATACTTTGGCCTAAATGGCCGGCCTTTGAATATTGTGTTGAACAATTGGGAGGCCTTTTAATTAAATCGGTTGAGTGTAGAGGATATTCTAACATACTAATAAGGGAGTTCTGATATGAAGTGATTTACATCTTTCCAACTAATTGCGTTTTGGGTTGAGGTGTGCGTAGTGTTAGAAATTCAGTTACCATGATTACGTCATCAAACAAAGTTTCTCCCCAGAGCTTTCCCATGCCAAAGATGTTGGTTTGAAGCTAAGGGAAGCTCTGAAACAGCAACTCACTATCATCCATGAAAGAGTGGAAGCCAGGAAAATAGCTAAATTGGCACTGGCAGAAGTGAGGAACATCCTAGTCAAAGAGGAGAAAGAGAGGACCTTGAACCGCATCAGAGAGGAATCCGAAGCCAAAGCTTGGGAGAGGGCTGAGGCTCGACTGACAGAGGAAGGGGAGAGAATAGAGAAAGAGGATGTTGAAAAGGCCATGGAAAGAATTAGAAAGGAGAAGGAGGGAAGAGAGAAACTGGCAGAAAGTGAAGAAGCAAAGAAGACTAAGGTGGAAAAGGATGAGGTGAAAGAAAAGCCAGAAGTTGAAAAGAAAACCCATGAGAAACCCGTTGATTATGACGTTAAAAAGGTTGAGAAAGATGCAAAAGGCAAAGAATCCAAGAAGGCTGCAGCTAAAAAGAAACTTTAAGGCATTAAATGTCAGAACATTTTGTCTTTTGTGTACATTGTGTTAACATCGTGCTGAACTTGATCTCAGTCCGTTATGAGCAGTTTTCAGAGACCACCCTTATAGGCCAAAGGCAAGACCTTTTGTCTCTATGTTCAGTGATGTTAATCATAACATTGAGATTAGTAGAAGCAGAATCAGAACAAGGTGCTATGCTGATTGTCAGGTGGAATTTCTTTTATTTCCCTTAATGTTTGTTTTGTTTGAGGGTAGGATTTTTGGTTTACTCTTACGAAATACTAGCTAGTGTGAGATTTCAACATTGGTGTTTTTCTGATTTTGTTCATTTATAATAAATAAAAATAAGTTGCATTACTTAACTAAGAGTGAAAATGATTGTGTTATCAATAAAATATGAGTATCCTGATTTGATTTTTCGGTGCTTTGAGTGTTTTCTTTTCAGTGTTGATTGATATAAGAACAAACAGTTGCACAGTATTGAAATGGGCCTTTTTTCTCCACAAGAATGCCTGTCTGTCCCTCAATAATATCTATAAACTTTTCTATAAATATTCCTTTTTTCCTCTCCTCTGTTTTCCCTATTTGTCTGTTTTTAAAATCTCAAACACATACCTTTGTGTCTGTAAAAGTTAAATCTATACCTGTAAAACTAAAATCTCAAAAGTAAACCAAATGGCATGTAAAGGTGATTCAATGCACTTCATAGGTTATAGTCATATGCTTGTTTTATGTGATTTATATTTTAAACTTGCCTCATGTATGCACATCCACATGTAAAATCCTCAGGACTGAAAGATAAGCCCACCATTGAGAACAGTGAACCGGTTAAGGCAGCCTCTGCTGAACCTGTGGAAGAAGGTAAAGTAGAATCACACATGAGTTTTAAGCAATATATGGGTGCAGTGAGAATTTATTGATGCATAGATCATAGAAATATCTTAGAAATATCTAAAATAAGATGTAGGGTTTTATAACCCTAATAGACATTGTGATATGCAAATTTGGAAAGTAAATGAAAATATGCAAGTTACTGCCATTATTACAAAATGAAATGTAATGATTGCCTGGCAATGAAATTATTCTGTCTTTTAAAAAAAGAATATATATATATATATATATATATATATATATATATGTAATATATGAAAGAAAAAACTTGTTTGACTGCAGGGGAATTAACTTTATCTTGCGTATGGATTAAACATTAACACTACACAAGGACTGTGTACTATTATGCATATGCACCACTTGTGTACTATATAGAAATTATTTTGATGGTCACCTATGAACACTTGTATCTGAAATGCCCACCAGTTATAAACTAGCCTTGCCACATACCACAAAAAGCTCTTGTGTAACATGATATGAGAGTAATCACATTAACCTGTTATGAATAGCAGACATGCATGATTGATCTAGTTTAAATCTTACTCAAGCATTATTGCACAAGCACCTTTATGACGGATAAACAAAGGGTTTTAACAATAAATTTAAAAAACGAGCTAAACTGTATTTTTTATTCCCTTCGAATTAGCTCCAGACTCTATTGTGGAGGAAGAGATCCAAGCCATTAAAGTTGAAGAAGCTGCTCAGCCGCCACCAGGTACAACTTTTAGGATGTCCTTTGAAGTTAAAGTCTGTAATTGTTGCTATTTTTTTACTCATAAGTATTGTGATTTATGTGTTTGCATGCCATGTAGTATATACAAAAAAATATATCTTTGCGTAAATTTACCTAACCTCTGAATTGGATCATGTATGAAATATATTGGCACAATAGGAGCATAGTATAATATTAGATTTTATTATAATTATTTTTAGTTGAACTTTATTTTAAGGTGTGTCTGTTACAGTGTATTTATACATTTAGTACTGAGTAAGAATAATGAAATACATGTACGGTTACTATAGGGATAGGATTAGGGTTTGGTTTAGAGTTAGTTGCATGTAATTATGTATAATTTATAGTTATTACTACAGTAACTACATGTGTAACACGGACAGTGCAAAATAAAGTGTTACCTTATTTTTCCCTTGCAGAACCAGAAACTGTGGAGGAGGAGCCAGTTGCTGAGGAAGAGCCTATTGCTGCAGAAGAGGAAGTAGCTGAGGAGGAACCAGAGGTTGAAGAAGAGCAAGAAGTTCCCGAGGAAGAACCTGAAGTTGTGGAGGAAGTGCCAGAGGATACAGACACTGTTCCAGTTGAGGAAGAGGCTTTTGAGGAGGCAATGGAAGAGCTTGCAACAGAGGAAGAGGTCATACCAGTTGAGGAAGCTGCTCCAGTGGAAGAAGATTCATCAGTTGAAGAGAAAATAGAAATAGTAGATGAAGATACACCAGAGGAGGAGGTAGTTGAAGAGGTTGCACCGGTGGAAGAAGCAATTGAGGAAGTGTTGGAGGAAGGTGATGCACCAGTGGAAGAGGTAATAGAAGTAGTAGAAGAGAATGCACCAGTAGAAGAACCTGTTGAGGAGCTTGTACCGGTAGAATCTGCGGACGAGCTTGAGCCAGTAGAAGAAGCTGTTGAGGAGCTTGAGCCAGTAGAAGAAGCTGTGGAGGAGCTTGAGCCAGTAGAAGAAGCTGTGGAGGAGCTTGAGCCAGTAGAAGAAGCTGTGGAGGACCTTGAACCAGTAGAAGAAGCTGTGGAGGACCTTGAACCAGTAGAAGAAGCTGTGGAGGAGCTTGAACCAGTAGAAGAAGCTGTGGAAGAACCTGAACAAGTGGAGGAACCTGAAATAGAAGAGCAAGTGGAAGAAGTAGAAACACCTGAAGAGACAGTTGAGGAGTCTGTAGAAGAGACTGTAACAGAAGAGGAACTTATAGAGGAAACAGATGAGGCAGGTCAGGAAGATGAGGAAGTAGAAGACTCCATAATGGAGGAAACCAAGCTTGATGAAGAGAATATGGAAGAAGAGGGTACGTTTTCTTGCTTTTGCGTGTTCACTCAGGTGGTGATTATGCAGCAACAAGGAATAATACACAAAATGTCTTGTATATTAAAATAGTACATTCATGTGGATGTAAACATCTGTTAACATCAGATACTGCACAATCGGAGACAAGAGGAAGTAGACAAATTTATAGATTTTACACTGAACAGATGAGCAGTTCTTTGTTTACTTTGTTGTGAAATGTGCCTGTCTTGTTACAGAGGATGCAGCTTCTGAGGAAGAGCAGGCTGAGGAAGACTTTGCAGGTTGATAATTTCCTTTTATGTTTGTGCAAAACATATAAAGAATTGGAAGACTTTCTAATGTGGAAAATCTGTACAGAAATTTGTAGAATCATACATTCTATGCTTAATGTCTAACACACAATTATATTTCCTTGCTTCTTAATTAACAGAAGATATTAACCAAACAGAAGAACTTGAAGAAGAGCCCACAGGTAATACCATTTTGTCATTTATATTCCTTTTCAAAATGGGTGAAAATGTTATATGATTAAGGACAATTTCTTTAACTCTGGCATTTTAATTCTCCCCTCTTTATATATATATATATATATATAAACGGTTAGTTCCGATCCTTGATTCTGATTGGTCAGTAGCTGTGTTTTATTCACGATAAAACACGGCTATGACCGCTTCACCCAACGGTTCTATGTATCGTTACACAACACCCCTAGCAACCACTCTTGGCAACTTGGCAAACACATTTGATCTCATTGATATTGTTCATTGTATAGTAGAGTATTGTGAGAGATCGAGTAAGCGAGTGTACCTGTATTTACAGTAGACATAGCATTTTCCTTCAGGTCAGTCCTATATTCATAATAAAAAAATCCTTTTGAATGTCCGCGGCGATATTTTGTCCTTCTAACAGTTAAGTGGTTTTCCCGTGCCGATAGTCATCTGTCAGTTGCTAAGTTTGAGTCTTTTCAATGTAAAAGTCTTCTCTACTGACTGACTCACTCATAAAGACAGTCTTTGCCATGTATGTGTTTAACAATTCTATGTAATTTGTTCATAATCTGTTTTATCAAAAAGGTGTTTTTTCTAGTTCACATATGTACAAAATGGACTGTCTCTGCCTAATACAGTGTCTGCTTCAACTAAAAACATCAGCTGGTTAAGTGTATTTAAATGTCAATCATTTCATGTTTTACAGAAACATAAAACATTAGGAAGTGTGTAAGATGCGGAGAGGACCAGCACCACATGGCATTCCACTGGAAGTGTGCAGCTGCCGATTCCCACCATGGAGTAAAAAAAAGAGAATGCTACTATATTACCCTTTCATTTTCCTGGACTTTTTCTTTTTTAATACAAGCCTTTCTGTTAATTGATAATGCAGTGTACAAGTACACATTTATTTGAATGTTTTGTCAACATTTGTTTGGTGGTTTGACCCCCCCCCCCCCCCCTTCCCTTTTCTAATCCCTATTTTGTAATTACTGACAAAGCTTTTTCCCCATCCTCTAACATAGATGTGAAGTAGCCATTTCTTAATGATCAAGGATGATAGTTTGGTTTCCTATGTATGTACAAACACCACCATGTTGCTTTGTAGCTCAGAGATCTTCACATTCATCAGTGTCTCTCTTCGTTAAATCTAATTGCTTTAATGTGAAGGTACTATGCAAAGCTGCACTGATCTTTTGCTCTTTTTACCCTTAGGTTTTGTACTACCAATATGTATTGAGTCTACATTTCCAATGTTGCATATCAAGGACAAGTTTATGCTGGCAGGTTAACCAAGATAATTGCTATGTGAACTTTGTATGAATGGGCGTGCATGTGCATGTTTGTGTCAATTTAAAAAATCTTGTTTAACTTTATGCGAAGCAATCATTTGAGCCATTTTTCTCACTAGTATGTATTCATGGTGTTTTCCTATGTGTTTTTCAGTGTATGGTCAACATTTAAGTACCTCTGTTGGTATTTTCCTCAATACTGTAACTGTTTTGCTAAGAGCTCAGAGAGTGGAGAACTTGTTTTTGCATTTCTTCATATTTAGATTTCACATTTTTTAATTCAGAAGCATATCTCTGCTCCCCATCAAACTTTATTTATAGTCATGCCTTTTTCAGTAAGTCTTGTTTCATAGGCTCATGATTTGACAAGCTCTATTTCAGGCAAACACTCCAGCTGCTGTGCAGTGTGCGTATGAGAAACCGTGTTGTTTAATGGGATTGTCATCTTGTGTAATAACTGGTGAAGGATGCCCACATAAATATGGAGCACCCTACTTTACAAAATGTTTTATTTTTGTAGCAGGGTAAAGATTTTTCCTAGTGCTTTTTGTGGGACATCACAAGTCAGTATGTGCTAATTAACTTGTCAAATGTAATGCACTGCCTATGGATTGAATTCTCAGTGCATTTATTCTGGCCCTTTCAACTGTTGCAGGCACATCTGTAAGAATACAATATAGAAACAATACAGTTTTGTTGTACTACATTCAGAAAGGAAGATGACTATGGTATTTTGTCACATTAATATCGCAGAAAGACAAAAATTGTTTGTATTTGCTATTAATGTTGTCATGGTTTTTATCACAATAATGTAGCTTTCACCCTCGATGCAGAGTAAACTGTTAAGAAACTGAAAACAGGTTTGATCTTTTAAAGGAAACCCAATTCTGGCTCCTGAAGTGTTTCACTGTGGATTCTTTTATTTTTTTTTCATTTTTTTTCATTGTAATGTTGTGTGTTACACTGTGGTTTTATGGGGCCTGCCAGAATAGATGTTGTTTTTGTGCTAGACTTTAGGAAATTCTGCAAATCTCTTCAATGGTTTCATAACATATACTGGCTGCAATGTAGTTTTTAGGGTTTTCTTCTTTCTACAAAACTAGAGGGTGTTTTCGACCCCTAACACTTTTGAAGTCAATGTGAATTTTTAAAGTGGTATTAATTTCTTGTTTAGGATTTTTAAGGAATTCTTTTATTTAGAATTTGACACTTTATAGTCAAATTGAATTAATTCTACAAAAGTGTTAACTTCTCAAAGCCATATGTGAAAGGTTGGGTATAGCAGCTTTAGTATGGGTCGTGCTCTAAGGGACAGACCCCTCACAACCAGCAATAATACCATGTGTATAGGGGGTAATTCTTTTATTGAAATCCACATACAAACAGATGTTTACTCAAGGCTTTCTATTCAGAGGTTTACATGAAATCCTGCTGTATAGGCTAACTCATTTTAAGTTATTGAGGCATTGAAATTATATGGAGTTTTGGGTGACATAAATCTGTAAACAACTGTAAATGTTTTGTTTGAGTGCTGCAATAAAGGTTGGGACAACAAAGTCGCATAGTATTCTTTTTTTGTTTGTTTACAAAAATCCATCCCGATCCATGTAATAAATACAACAATAAAAAAAGAAGCACGAAGACCTCTTAAAATGTTTGTTTTTTATGATGTCTATTGAAAAGTAAAAATAGGGAGATTTCTGTTGTCCAAAGAACAAAACGTAAATTCAGAGAATACACTTCACAGCATTTCACATTTAAATACTGATTCATAGCAAATACTACATGCCCAGATCAAAGGTTCAGGCAGTTGCTAGGATGCTGAAAGAAAGAAAGACATACGGCGCATGCGTATCAGTAATTTATAAAAAATTTTTGAAGAACGCGCCTGTGCTAAACAGAACATTTAAACGTATAGTATACTATATAAAAGAAATGGGATATTTCATTGTACTAAATGCTTAGGCAGTTATTTGAAAATAACCCCATGGTTTAGGGTTAATCTCGTCGGGTCCTCCAAGAAGAACCCGGAAACACAACATAACAGCAGAAAGTCTTCATTTCGCCGGTCATTGATTGGTAAGATTTATGTGTTATTATTGTGTTATTGTGTCAAGTTCGTTTTTGGAATGTCGTTATACGCGTAGATCATAATGCATTGTTTGCACCGATGTTTAGATTTGGCTAAATGATAAATGGCGATGAAAGGAAGTAGATTTGTACATCTTCACTAAGAACTCATCTGTCATGCAGTTTTAAGATGAACACGTATAGATTGCTCAGACATACACTTTATGGATGATAAAATGCTTCAAATGCTAAAGTACCGTCTGACATTACTGGGTTTCTAGTTGCCAGCTGATTTAAGCTTTTTATGTTTACACTTGTCCTCGACTTAGACTTTGAATTTTAAACTAAGAAATATATCTAATAAAAACATGATTCTATTTCATTTCAAAATTGTGATAATTTAAACAGAGAGTGAAATAAGTGCACATAATTTCAGTATTTATTGTGCAAAATGTGGTGGAAATTAGATGTGGTGGAAATGACACTGAAGCACTTTTTACCAGCCACCACTGTCAAAATGGAGCTTAAATGAAAGACATATTATAATTGATTTAGGTTTTACAGCAGGTAAAACATTAATGTCAAAAAGATTCTATATATATATTTTTAAAAGGTTCTCAAATGATTACATAAAACTTTCATGTTTAAAGGTTTTTTTCTTCTTCTAGTGATGACGTATGTGTATGCGCTGTTTAATGCAATTTATTCCAAATAAATATTGAAATAAAATTAATTCATTAAAACTAGATCCATAAAATGATCCCATAATGGGAACTCAAATGTTATGAAGCGCCTGACAGAACCCTTTAAGGTTCTATATTGAATCTTTTGTTCTAAAGGCCAATTCACACTGCACAGACAAACACCAACAAGTTGGCCGATGTATTTAAAATGTTATGAAAAATAACTGTCATGTTCACACTGCCCTAATAGACACTGAATAACGTGAATAACCTGAATAACGTGAAAACAAACCCCGACCAACGGCAGCAGACGCCGACAGGGGACCCAACAAACGTGAATTGGCCTTAAGAGTGTAGTACGTTTTTGCTATGGTAGGGGCGTTTTAAAGAAAGTCCTCGACCCAGTTGGAGGCCTATTTATAGAAAGAACACTATATAAGGAGTGTGTGCTGGGGTTAAGGGACTGCCAGAAAAGTGGTAAAAATATGGAATTAATCAGTAACAAGCTGCCTCGTCGAATCAAATGAGGTTTAAAATGCAGCTTTTATCTAGTGTGACTCCTGAATCGATTTAGAGCAACATTACATAATAAGATACATCTGATATTGATGAGAATAAATATGTGTTTTTATGTCCAATCAGAAAGGGGCTCTCACAATGCCTGACCTTTGGCAGGATGCTATGGACCATGCCGTGACTGTGGCCAGGAAATCAGGAGAGGTGAGATAGCATCGTTCTTTTAAACGATGCAATTTTGTTGTTGTTGTAATTTTCTTCTACTGAAACCTTGTTATCTCTGTTGTCCTCAGATTGTGAGGAATGCTTTGCAGAATGACCTAAAGATCATGTGTAAAAGCTCTTCTGTTGACCTGGTCACTAAAACAGACCAGAATGTGGAGCAACTTATTATTACGTCAGTGAAGGAGAAGTTTCCTGGACACAGGTATTGAGTCCTTCATGCTTACACAGTTTCCAAGATAGAGCATATTGAATCTAAAGTAAAGAGAATATACCATAGTCTACTCTGCTCCTGTTTGTTTCAGTTTCATTGGTGAAGAGTCAGTGGCTGCAGGAGAACCTTGTGTTTTGACTGAAAACCCAACATGGATTATTGACCCTGTGGATGGGACCACTAACTTTGTGCATGGGTAATTTATTAAAATTGTATTCACTGATACAGTGGGGTTCAAAGGTCTCAGACCACTAGTGAAATTAAATAAATGTAAATTAAAAATAAATAAACAAAGAGAATAAACAATTAAATATGTCATATTTGAATAGACCATTATCACATTTCCGGGGTTGTCAGAAGCGGAAGTCGTCATTGTTGGGTTAGAATATGTAGCGGTGAATGAGAGACTACATTAAATATATTTTTTGTGTTCCCATTTGCTCAAATAGCAAAAGAAAAACTCCACAATAGTGTTTTCACAACTTTCAAAAAGAGGAAAAAAATAGAGCGAGATTGATAATGGCAGTCGAAAGAGAGAAAGACATCAATTTTACAGTCACTCCAACCCGATCTCACGGCAATTCGTACAAATTTTACGTACAAATTCATACGACCTCACTCGTACATATTTTACGAGTTGCCCAATTCGTATGAATTCGTGCGAATGACCTACACCTGACCCCGCTCCTAAACCTACCCATCACGTGGGTTTAGACAAATCGTACGAATTCATTAGCCACCTTTTAATCACTCGTGCGAATTGGTCGTGAGATAGCGTTGGTCACTTCCACAGCCTGTAATAGAAACACTTTCACTTGTAAAATATTTTTTGTAATTTGATGCAAAGATCATATATTACAAAGTATAGTGTTATAAATGTACATACATTAAAAAAAAAATGAAAATGTAAAAAAACAATATTTTTAATAACAAATTACAAATCAGCATGACATTTTGAGTGAAAGTCAAAATTTCATATGAATTTTCAGGCATAACTTTTATTTCTTTTATTTAATCTTAAAAATGTCAGTTTATTTCCAGGTTTAAATGGGATTTTAAACCCCAGATTTTCAATGTGGTCTCAATTTTGGACCCCACTGGCATATGTTCAGGAAAGTTAAATGACTTTTATCACTATGAGAAACCCTTAAGTCGGGGACACAGTCAACGACTGTAAGGACAATTATGAATGTAATTTCACAGTCGGTGTTTAAAATCTGCTCCAGTTGTCGGAAACAGTCTGTGTATTCAGTTGTCTTAGAATATTTCAGCTAGTCGTTAAGTGTGTCCCTGGCATTAGTGAGACATGCTATATCTGATCAATTACATATTTGACTTATACTTTGCGACTTTTCATACTTTTCTAGCATGAGCTACACTAAATATGCCTTCCTTTGTCCAGATATCCATTTGTTGCTATATGCATTGGCTTTGCTGTCAACAAAACGGTAAGCATCATTTGCTTCCAAATGCACTTTTAGAATAACAAATTGACAGCACTTGTAATAGATCTTTGCAACTGTGTGGTTAGATGAAATATCCTACTTTTTCTTGATCATTTATCATGCCTTTGGAAGTTTATCCAGTGTGAAGAGTGTCTGTCAAACTCATCATTCTTCTATTGCAGTTAGAGTTTGGTGTGGTTTATAGCTGCATAGAAGACAAGATGTACACTGCTCGAAAAGGGAAGGGTGCTTTTTGCAATGGACAGCCGCTGCAAGTGTCGGACCAAAAAGGTGACCTTCCTTTCTTCCTGAGCATGTTGATCCACTTGCATTCCATGTTTGTTTGTTGGCAGTCATCTGAATTCTCTCCAATTGTTTCCAAATCATATAACAGAGATTAACCAGTCAATCATCGCTACAGAGTTTGGCTCTAATAGAGATCCTGAAATTGTTGATAAGATTTTCTCTAGTATGAGGAAGATCTTGTGTCTGCCAGTTCATGGGTATGTGTCACGTTTCTTCCACACACAGCTCATGTGTACACGATTATACTGTGATGTGCATTAACAAATACCTCTTGGATATTCATTTAATTTCCTTCCTAAGGATACGTGGTGTTGGATCTGCTGCCATCAACATGTGCTTGGTTGCATCTGGTTGTGTAGAGGCCTATTATGAGATTGGGATCCACTGTTGGGATGTAGCAGCTGCGGCAGTCATAGTCTCAGAGGCAGGAGGAGTTCTCATGGATGTTGAAGGTAAAAAGAGCTCTTGCTAGCATTCAGTTTTTTTTTATACTTAAACATTGCTCAACATTTATCATTTAATTTTTTTTTCAAAGCTTGTTTTATTTTTAATTGTAATTTTTACAACAATTTAAAAAAAAATAGCGTTAGATAACAATAACGCTATTTTGAATGTTTACGCCAACTGTATCTCATTACTCTATTTTTGTCAGTAGTTTGCTTTTCCAAAAGATGTTTTTAGAATTACTTATTTTATTAAATTTGAATATGATTGTTGTGTATTAGCATGTTTCCCCCCCCCGTAAAATGTCCACAGGTGGACCGATGGACCTGATGTCTAGAAGAGTTGTTGCAGCAAATAACAACATAATTGGAGAGAGAATCATAAAAGAGATTGAGGCATTTTCAGCTGTTAGAGATGACGCACCGGTGGACCCTAGTATAAAATAAAATTTATTTTTAAGAAGGCTCCTGTGCTATTGAAGTATGATATTATTTGTACATTTTAAATTCAGCACACTTTATCATCTTCTGTATGTTGCGTAAATGATTTTTGTCTCACAATGGTGAAAAATGTATTGTTTAAAGCTATGTGCAAATGTTTGATTATAAACGTATATAGCTATTGAATGTGGAATTCATTGCCATTAAATATCTTTTACTTGTATATTTTATATACCAGTTCAATAAACAGTAAGTTAATGAGTAACTTACCTTTGACACCTTACCTATTTTTGCTCAAACAGCGGAAGAAGTTTCAAACGACTTCGAATCAGCCGTTGGGTTTCCAAACACAGTAGTGTTGCTTCCGAATGAGTGTTTTGCATGAATCGATTTAGTAAATTAATCACCGACTCACTGATAAATAATACACAAAAAGCCACTTTCTCCTACCCACTGGCGTAACAATGTAACCTGCTGAGAGAGCGCCTGTCTGGCACGGACAAATACAGACAAGCGGAGTGATTCCAACAGTAAACAGCTCCAATGCCAGCTTTCTTGGAAAAACTTCTAATACAAAAAAAATAAAAATTCACAAATATTTCTGGCAGCTGAAAATACACACACACAAAAACTTGTTAGGCTTTGGTTTTAACAGCCATGTTATTTCATCATTCATAAACAGAAAAAAAATGAGACTGTGAGAAAATAAATGTTTTATTCACCGTTATTCACACAGAAAATAATAATCTTTGCAACACATAACCTCTCACACTTCTTACAGATCATGCTAATACCCATTTCACAAAGGCCAAAAGTGCAAACTTGTGCTTAGTATAATGCATATACTGTATGCTGACTTAAAAAATTAATATAAAACAGTTAAAACAAGTATGAGTAGATACTCACAGCCAACAATTAGAGAACTTCAGACGTTTTGAAAATCACAAGCTTTAACAGAAGTAAGGTTATGTGAAGTGACTATAAGTATGATACAGAAACTTCAGTGCTTATATTGTAAAAACGGATAAAAATATGTCATTGCTGGTTGCTCTGCTCATTTTAAGGCATAATTTTCCACTGACATAACATTAAAATTGTGTAAGGGTAAGAAAGACTTTCTTTTTTTCTCCATAATAATGTATTGAAGAACAATTTGGCTTGATCCAGAGATTTGCCAATTTGTTGGTGTTAATAGTGACAGCAAAATTGCATATACAGTCCATGCTCTTCAATCAGTCAGCAGCAATAGTTGCTGGGATTCCTCAGGTACGGCACGGCTCAAGATGGAGTACCACGGAGCTCCAGCCACAGGAGGAGAAGAGGGGGACGGTGTGGGAAGAGCAGCTGTCTTCAATCCAGGAGCTGCAACTCTGGTCAGACCCACCCTCTCTTTTAAGATCTGAGAGGATACAACACTTGATATGATATGAAGCAGTCACAATCATAACATTTTGGCTAACTGGCTTAATTGTCATAATTGCAACCAACAATATCATTGTTTTATTCATATCACAGTGTGAGCTTGTATATGTACTGTAAGTATGACTATATTTCTTTGAAGACTTTGCAAACAAATACTGCTAGGTAGAATGACAAATCATTTTTAGATTTTTTAAATTATTAAAATAATTACAAATGTATAAATGTAATATTTAGGTATAACAAAATGTGTAAATTATTATTAATATATTATTATAAATTCTTCACTTTTATGCATCATTTTAAAGGTACATTCAGTAGTTTGGTGCCAATTTAAAAGTTTTACACATTAAGAAATAAATTGTATTTTTGTGAAAAGTCATTTGAATGGTGCACGCTCATATGAGACTGTATTCATGATAGTTTTCTATAAAAACTGTTTATTTATGGTGTGGGCCGTCTAACATCGTTGTGGTATTTGTACTTAAAGTACATAAAGAAAAGCGATGCCAACGTTAGCTAAAGAACCAGAAATGATCTTCTTTCACTTAGAACTCCCTTATTTGAATGTCAAAATGTTATTGAAATTATGCACAATAACCATTGTTATCTCAAACGACAGAATATGACAGTTTAACTATACAGTGCACAAATGATGCTTTGGTCTACTGCATAGTAACATGAATGCTTTAAATCCAGTAAGCACTAACCTGCCGCAGTCTGTCCTCGTACCGGTGATCCGGCTCTAAAGGTTGTTTGTCTGGGACTGGCACTTTCCAGCGGTCCATTTCTACCCTCAACTCCGCACCATCAAACAGTACCAAAGGATCCAGTGCACTGTTGTTTATAAGCTCCACCAGACACTCTTTATAATGTAACCTAAAAGTGAGCATAACATTTGAGAAAATCTCTGGGTTTGCATTTATGAAAGAACATATTTCACAGAATGATAAAGGATTATCAAAGTAAGTTCTCCTTACGTGCAGTAACCATTGTACTCGGCTTGTCGACCACATGGCTCCTCTTTCACAGCTCCTGTTTCTTGGACCTCCATTACACCACAGATGCCTACAAGGACACATTTGAATATGCACTGAAATGTGACATTTAAACATCCGATATTCACACGTAGGCTTATTTCAAATGATGTACCTTTAGAGTGTCTCCCCACCGAATCTTTGCGGCTGAACATGAGAGGATGTGATATCCCATAGTGCTGAAAAGATGAATAAATGTAGCTCAGCCAATTTTAACGGCGGCAGGGTATGATGGATGTTTAGGGTTTAAGGCCCCGATAAACTCACAATGAAGTTCTTTTTCGTTCTTCGCTTAGGGGTAAAAAGAAGTTTGAAATACATGAGCAGCGGTATACTGTTAGTGAACATCTGACGCCACCCATACTGCTGAGAGCGGTGTTTAGATGAATATGTAATATGTATTATTTCTTTGAATAACAAACACAACAAAAATGACAGCGGTGAGAAAACAGCAGTTAAAAAAACATCTGATCATTGCGACACAGATATGTTTGCACGAGCTTAGCAGTTCAGCACTCGAGTAGTCAAGTCACGTCATGTTTATTTATAATCCAAGTTATACAATGTATTGCTTTACAGTATTAAACATGAAAAACAGTGACAGTGTCAACTTAATTTTCTACTATGAAGCAGCTTTCCAGTGCGTTCATGTTTTATATGCATCTGATCTCAACGGACTGAATAGAAGAAATGAACTGGAGAAGATTTCCACGTCAAAGAAGGCGGAGCCTCACAGCACACCTACCCGTTACGTAATCGCCATGGTAGTTCGAAGGTGTTTACCAGCTTTGGTGAGCTATTTTGAACTCCTGAAATGAACTTAATTTTGGCCTCATTTTGATCGAAATGACATCACACCAGTTTGCTCTTTGATTTCGCTTGAAGTATATCGGGGCCCTTATGCTAGATTACAGTAGAGAGGTCTGTCACCTGCAGCAGGGTCCGTAGTCTCGGGACACTCCAGTCTCTCAGATGATATAGGCAGTTTCGAGGATGGTGAGCATGTAACCCTTTAGCTGTGCACTCGATTGAAAAATTACAGGCCTGTAAGGACAACAGATGCTAATTAATTGATACAGAGCTCTGTGGTAACTACACTGACAACTGCTGAGAGAACTAAACTTACAGAGCCTTGTTTAAATGGCTGACTGCAGCCTCCACAGAATTCGTGCTGGCACTGAGTGCATCTGAAATGCAAACAGCCTCCTCTAGCCAGGAAGAAGCGAAATTTGCATTTTGGACAGTCTGAAAGGGACATGGAGAACGTTACAACCTGGTAAAAAGTTCCAACAAGAAACTTTTGCACCAAGAACCCTCATTGAGAGTTTTTGTTTTACCTATTTTGTTCCTGCTGAGGAGCTGCTCCAGCCTTGAGTTCTGGTACTCGGGGCTGTTGAGCTGCTCCCACTCTTTGAACTTCTTACATGAGATTCCTTCATGCTGTGGAGCCCACTAGAAAACAAGCATCAGATCAACAGCATCCATAAATATGAGATACCAAGTACAATCACAATGCAGGGAATCAACAATAAGGCTGCTTCTCAATTCTAAGAATGCAAAGAACGGACTTGCATTCTCGCAGAGACCGCTCTTGCCAGGCTCCCTTGAAAGAACAAACTAGGAAGGACACAAAACGCATCTTTGTGTGAATTGAGATGTGCTGTGAGCTTGTTGCTCAACTGACCGTTCAGCACATTTTAGGCAGTGGGACAGCACCATCCAATACACAATAAATAAAACATAACTTCACAGATATTGAAAAATGACCTTGCATAACTGCTATTATTTGATATATTTTTAATGAGTATTTGTGTAAATGAGTACGTATATTTAATGTTACGCTTTGTCAACTTTAAGATTCTTTTAAATGTGCCAATTAAAAAGCACTACAGTCTTTCTCCAGGTATTTATAACTTTATTAAAATTATGCCAAACAAAACAACAAATGTTTGCTTTCATGAGCCGTCACGTATTTACGAGCTTTCAGCAGGAATCTCGTGAGTGAGAACAAGCTTACAGGCTTCCGTACGTAGTCCGCCTGAGATAACTTCTGGGATTTTTAACCGTTCAATACTCTCAAGTCTATACTTGATGCATCCTCGATATTAAGAACACATCCAGGTACTTTCATGTGTTCTCTGTACTTGTGTTCTTGAGTATTGGAAACAGACTTTGACAGTTGATGATGAGGTAGTACAAAAACACAAGGATGTAAGATCACCTAAGAATGCATTTTGAGAAACAGCCTAAGAATTGTTTAGTTCAGATGTGTACTTGTCTGGCAACCATTTTCAATAGCCCCAGTTCACGTTCTTTCTAGCAACGTCACAAAAACATTTTTTTTTAATATAATAACTGACTAACTTCGCTTCCGTCTTCCATATTCACTGAGCAAACAAAGAACTACCAGTATGTAAAATCTTTTGAATGACACCCATCAGCGCAGATTTGTGATTAATGTTGATCTAGAGTGACGTAAAAGTTGAATGAATTCTGATATGACTGTTCAGACTGAGGTCGCATTGCAAAACATCAGGCTTAAGTAGCTCCTGACTTGCCGATTTAGGAGAAACTCTTAAAAATAATGGGTGTGTCAGACTCAGTCCTATTTGTAGGACTCCTAAATTTTTGCTCTAAGAGTATTTCACAAAGCATTTTAGCGCTAAAACCAGCTCCTAAATCTGTGAAAAGTTAGAGGTAGTCAAGAGGACTCCTAAATCACTAAGACCAAATCACAAACAATCCTAAAATCCGCCCAAAGACATTGTACACTATCGAGGCAATAGGTGATAGAGCCTTGGGTGCTGAACCTTTTCTTCATAAATGCAATCAATATTTTGATTTATAGACTTTAATCTGGGATGACATAACATAAAGGTTCATTTATGTATAGGCAATATGCATTGATTATGTAGAATAAAGCACTGCAATCGAGTTGAAAATAATGTCCCATTGTCAGAGCCAATAGCCTTTTGGGAAGCTCAGGTGAAATGAGTTTCAGTTCCAGCTAGTGGACTTTTCCCGATCCCGTCCCCTCTTTCTCTCTCCCACTTCGCTTCCTATATATTCACTGTCCTATCATAATAAAAGTCAAAAATAAATAAATATTGCCCCATTACCTGTAGCAGTTGTTTCACAAATTTACACTTACAAGTAATCGAATAGAGTAAAAAAGTAAAATAAGTGCTTTTTTGTCGTGCTGTCCGAGGGGATCGAGGGCTCCGAGCTCGGAATTTAGTCCAAACCCAGAATACTCCCCCGTATCCCCGGCTGGGGATAGGAACCAGCCGAGAGTGAGGAGTCGGGGTGGCGGAGTGGCGGAGGGATGCAGAAAACTGTCGAGGTAACTAGGTGAGTCGGCTGTGTATATACATATGCCCCGATCCTCTTGAGCTTTGTTTATAAAACATAATTTATCACCTGAATTCAATATCTCAAGATGTAGACAATGTAAGAGGCTGACAATTAGCTGAACTCGTTTAATTAGTGACACTTAGCCTAGATTTTAATATCTTTATTTGAATATGACAACATTTTTATATTAAAACCTTTATTTGAATATGGCAACATTTTATTTTAAAACATTAATTTGAATATGGCAACATGATACCTCATTCTACAATATTTCTATGATTAAATCACTGACAAAGACCAATCAGCCAATCACTGTGGTCGTAGTTAGTAAGCATGTTGAGATCATCCATAGCAACGAGGTCAACCCCGCCCTTTTGTCTTAGCTTAAGACTTCTCTCTATTGCTTATTAAAAGATGGTCTCAGCAGCTTTGTGAATAGGTTTTAAGAGAAAACTCTCAAGAACTTTTACTGCTATTTAGGAGAACTCTAAGTGGTAAGATAAAATGTTTTGTGAATACGGCCCCAGACCTGTATCTGATTTAGGAACACATAAGAAAGTGGCCCAAATCAGAATCGATGGTTTGTGCTGTTCACACTGTTATGAAAAAAACAGATCTGAGTCAAGAATGAGCAGAAAAAATCAGATTTGGGCCACTTCTGCCTGCAGTCTGAACGTAGCTTAAGGCATAAGATGCAAAACATTAAATTATGGTTTGCAAAAGCAAAACCTACCGGCCTTTTACATTGAAAGCATGTGCTTTTCCCACAGCTGGGGCAGTCCATCCTCAGCCTGTCTGCTTCATGAAGGAGCCCAAAGCAACACTAAAAAAAAAAACAGTGACAACTTTACAAAAATATAAACAGACATAAATTGCTATCATGGTCAGACCTGACATTATACAGCATAAAACAATCTGTGAATGATGGAACTTACATGTGCACACCAGCGGAAGTTGGGCATTTCCTGCAGTGCCTGGTCTCTGAGCTTCCTCTGGAAGAGCTCGTGGATCTGGGGGTCTAAATAATACCTGATCTACACAAACAAAAACATTTACAGTTAGTCATATTCTATATTCAATTTCATATGGTCTATATTTCAATAAATCAGGCACAAGGTAAAAAAAGCTCCACACCTGTGTGTCGAGTAGACTGAAATACTCCATAGACTCCTCCCTGCGGCCTCCTCGTACATCGGGAAGATTACAGAGGGGACACACAACATGTACTATATTCTTCTCCTTAATGACAGAGGAGAAGTACTTCTTAAAACAGCTCTCACAGAATGTGCAAGAGCAGTGTGTCATGGTGACCATCTGAAGAGGAAAAGAGAGGCAGATACTACATTTAGGACTATGAAAGAGATATATCCTACAGTGTAGTATCCTCATGTGTACAATACCACGGGCTGCTTAAATACTCGATTCTGATTGGCTGGAAGGTGTGCCGTAAAACCGTTTAATGCACAGGTAGTTCCAGTCAGTTTGATTACAGTTCGAAATTAATCCGCTACTATAAACATTGGTCACCATAGTAACACAGTTCCACTTGCAAACAGAGTGAGAGAGAGACACATATGAAACCATTTATTTAGATAGGCTAAATGGATGATTTTTGCATATCGTTTAATTTGTATGGTGAATATGGCAATTTTGAGAAATGGGCCCAGGCACAAGACGAAATAGAAGACTTGGAGAAGACGTTGAATGACAAAAAGCGGCACAAAGAATTAACACAGACAGAGCTAGATATGGTCGAAGACGACAAAGATGAGGTCAATACTAAAAAGACAACTAAATGGGCAGTTAACACTTTAAGTGACTTTTTGCGCCAAAGACAGAACAATTGTGATTTCGAGACCTACTCTGCTTCTCTTTTAAATGAGACATTGCGGGAGTTTTATGCCTCTGTTCAGTCTACCGCTGGACGCGAATACAGTGTGTTGCAAGTTTGATGTGTCTCAGAGCAGGTCTAAAACGTCACATTACAAAATACAACATCATAAGTGATAAAGACTTCATGTCAAGCAATGCAGCAAGCAAGCAATCAGTTTTAAAGCCCTACAGGAAAAATGGAAAAGACACCAGCGTTCATCATCCGCGTAGTACTGAGTCTGACTTGGAGAAAATTTGAAATGCACCCGCACTCTCCCCTTTCACACCCACAGGACTTGTAAGAAAAGTTTGGTTTGATATACAGCTAATTCATTTAAATAAATGACATGATTAGTTCAAATAAAGATTGCCTTGTCACTGTCAGTGTTGCCTGTCATTCATAAATTGTAAATCAATTTTAATAAATCCATAAAAGAATCATTAAGTTAGCTATATGGTTAAGCAACGAGGGGACTGTAGACTTTAAAGAAGAGACGCACACAGGTAACTCGCGCATGCATCTCTCTCTCTCTCTCTCTCTCTCTGTTCCTTCTCTTTCAGTTCTCTGTCTCTCTCTTTTAATAATGAATTTAAATAAATGTGATAATTCATTCACTTTATTTAAAGCGGACGGAGTGCTAGAACTAACGAGCCGTAACTTAGGAAAATAACCGTAATTTTTACACATCTGTTAAAAACTTACACTGTATTTTTACAGTAAAATTACATTACACTCCGCTTCGCGTCGGGTGGTTCTTCGCCTCTACGTCGTGCATTAAAATCCTTTAATGCATGGCTAGCCGTGGATTAACCCTTACATAACTAATATCAGGGCTAAACAATAAGGATTGCTGAATGTCTTGGGGCCAGAGAGAGAGTTTCATGCTAAAAATAAATGTTCTGTAAAATTAAGTCCTGAATTTGCAGTAATCATAATCATTTAATGATATTATTATTAAATATTGTAATAACCATAGTAATATGATCATTACAATAATAAGTGAATAATAATAAATAGAAAAATATATTTTACGATTCAAACGTTTAAAAAAAAATTTTTTTTTGAAAGAAGTCTCTTATGCTCACTAAGCTGCATTTATTTTATTGAAAATACGGTAAAAACAACAATATTATTCAATATTATTACTATTTAAAACAACTCTAATCATTTAAAATGTCATTTATTCCTGTGATAGCAAAGCTGAATTTTCAGCATCATTACTCCAGTCGTCAGTGTCACTTGATCCTTCAGAGATGTATTCTAATATGCTGAACTGCTGCTCAAGCATTTCTTATTATCAATGTTGAAAAAAATTGTGCTGTTTAATATTTCTTGAGAAAACCCAATGCATTTTTTTCAGGATTCTTTGATGAATAGAAAGTTCAAAAGACCAGCATTTACTTGAAATATAAATCTTTTGTAACATTATAAATGTCTTCACTGTCACTTCTAAACAATTGAATGCAACCTAGCTGAATAAAAGTATTCATTCATTAAAAAACGAAATGTATTACTGGCCCAAAACTTTTGAACGGTAGTGTATTAATTATTATCATTAAATATCAATAGAATGCATAATGATCATTTGAGGTAAATAACAATTTCAAGTTGGCTCCATATTTTTAGGTCAAGAACAAAATTCACTTATTCTCACCCTGTTGAAGGAAACTTGCTCCTGGCATATAGGACAATCGTGGCAGAGATATTTCAGAGCAGAAGGGAGGTCTCGGCATGACTGCACTGCTTCCAGTACATCTGTGGAGCTGAAACTGCACCCCTCCAGACTCAAGATGCTCTTAAACATTTCGGCTTTCTCACCTTGGACACCACCTGGGATCTGACAGTAGGTTCTTTGTATAGTTCAATCCTGTACAAAATGGGTGAGTGAAAAATAGGTGAAAAAGGCTATCTTGCTTTTGGCCTTCTCTTACCTCCATGTCCTCAAACTTCTTCAGCTGAATAAGAAATCCCTGCTCGTTAATGCTAATCACCCTGTCAGGCTGCCTCAGAACATGCTCTGCATCTGGGAAAACACAAAACATTAAAACCTTTCATTGAAATAGTAACTGTTTGTTTAGTGTTGGTTACAAGTTATGTCCCATAGTACCTCTCTGATTTCTGAAGAGCACCCAGGCCTGGTCTGGCTGCGCTGCAGGGTATTTGACATCCAGAACCTCTCCTCCTGCATTCTGCTTTCTCTGGAAGTAGATGGTGAGCTTGTTCTTCATCTTGCTGGGAGAGATGCCCACAGGAAGCCTGCTCACCACCACCTTGTGATGGTCGTCCACTAATCCTGGGTGAACCCTGGGACTCCCACCGCAATCCTGCCACGGTCCTTCATGAGAGAATTAAAGTCAATTTTAATTCAGTGTAACGTTAGCATTATTTTACACAATGTGTGTAAGAGGCACCAGTACAAACTGGAACAACGTTACAATCAGGGTTCTAAATTAACACCCGCCAACCCGCCAAATGCGGGTTAAAATTCATTTTGGCGGGTGTTAATAAAAACTTACTAGCCAGTTTGGCCGGTGATGCATAAGGTTCTGTTCTCGGTCATTTAATCCCCCTGGCAGTACTTCCTACATTTCCCATAAACACTGTGCCGTAATGCTATGTGATGACGTTTCATACGCCCATTGGCTGCGCGCAGTTTGCAGTGAAACCAGCGCGAGAAATGATCATGGAAACAAACGGAGCGTACGCGTCCGTCCACCAGAAAACACAAGGAAGATGAAGAACGAGCCAGAGCAGGGAGCAGACTGAAAGAGGAGGGAGCTAGTAAAGTAGCTAAAGTAAAAAGTTAAGATTAAACTAAATGCGGCGGTGGTTGGGACAGACTTCTGGGTTTAAATTTAAATGTCGTTTAACGAGAGATAGCCTACGTTATTTTTTTTAAGTTTAAGGTTATTATTAAGTTTAATTATTTCTTACAAGCTTATACATTAGGCAATAGCCTATACACAACAAGCTTACTATATATCTTAAGGTTTTCTTTTAGTTGAAAACATTAAACAATATGTGTAAACAAAATATATAAACAACAAAAGCATTTAAGCTCAGGCAGCGCAAACGGGGAAAAAACGCAAAAAAAAAAAAAGCAGACTGCGCAGTTATCGTACAGAACGTAGTCAGCCAACTCGAGTCAGCATATGATTATCGTGTTTATATTGTTTCACGTTCATGTTGAGAAAAACAATAATATCCACATGCTCGAGTGAGAAAACGCGCTGCGCTGACACACAGGCGTTGCAGAGACGCGCGCGCGTGTGTGTGTGCAAAGTGAAGTAACAGCACTTTGCGTTTTCTGTTCTTAAACCTGTCTCCCTCAACGAAACTTAAAGGAAGCATATGTCAAAATCATTTTGCTACCAGAAGATATCGGGGTACAGCTGCTGACCTGCAGTCGTTAATGCAGTGATGGACAGCTGCTTCCTCAGTCGACTGCTGTTTCTTTGGATTTCATGTGATTTCTCATTGTGGTGGTGATATTATGATAATAATAATAATTAATAATTGATTAAACGTAATTCCATTTTGTAATAGGCTATCATTTTCATCTAAGTAATTCCAAACTTCGCGAGGCAGACAACGACATTATGTGATCAAAAACACAATCCACTTGTTAAATGCTCCACCCAGTGCATTTAATTATAACTGCGAAAAAAAATTGAAGAAAAAAAGTATTAGTATTAGTATTTTATTTTTTTAATAATAATTACAGAGCGAAAATTCGAATATTCGTGCACATCCCTAATAGAGATAGATCCCAAACTTGAAATGAAATGTTTGCACTTTCTGTCTTGTATTGTACTTTATATGTGTTTTTCATGCCAACAATGTTAATACAATTATCAAATGCATTCAGTGGCACTCATAATTTCTCTTATTTTCACCGGAAAAAATTTGGCTAGTGGAAATTCTAAATGGCTCGTTACTTTAGAAAGTTAAAAGTTAATTTAGAACCCTGGTTACAATCACTTGCATGTTACGTTGAACATACATACTGTTCAATACATATGTTTTAAATTCAGACAATGAATGTCCAGCAATTGGACAGTTCAAGCTCAATTATAATCCAGTTAAACGATCTGGGTGGGACATATTGAAGCTACTTTATAGCCATGAATCTTGATTAGCTACTTTTTCGTCTGCGGAAGATGTAGAGTGTAAAGTAAAAATCCCATTCACTATCTCCATAGGGCAATTGACATTTAACAATAACTTATAAACAGTTATAGATAGACCTACTGTGAGCTACTGTATAAGGTTGTTCTGTCCACACTGTCCACATTCTGTGGCCATCAGACCACACACATACACACTATATATACAGTACATGTGTGTCATTGACAAATATAGCTTCAAAAAAGTAAAAAAAAATATATATTTTCAAAAATGATGTAATGCATATTTTTGAGTCATTCAATTCAATTCAATTCAAATTTATTTGTATAGCGCTTTTCACAATACATACTAGTCATGAACAAGTTTCCGTTGTTAAATAACATTTCAAAATGTTTAATTTTTTTTTTTTTACTGTTTTTATGTCAGGTGGTACAGCCAAATAGTTGTATGTATACATACTGTAGTTTTACCACCTGACATGAAAGTGTACCAACCTACCCATACTTGAAATTAGAAGTTTTTACCAGTATTTGAGAGAGATCTACAAATCATTTCATTCTGCCATAAGGATCAGTTGGGCTCCTCTGGATGATGCATGATCATGTTTACTGGTTTTACATTGTCAATTCATAATAAAAGAGCCATGTTTGCAGTTGTGCCACTCTGACATTTAAGAGTATACAAATTGATGGACAAAAGTTTTAAAACTAATGATATTTATAAAATGTGTTTATATGAAAGGTTTCAAACCTAATATGATGCCATAGTATTTTTTATTATTAAGACAATTTTAAATAGTTTTCTTAGTCTGTTCATTTGTTCGGACAGAAGTGATATGTCATAAATTATTTTAAAAGGAAATAATAATAATGATAATTTGATTGGAAAAAAGTTTCACTGGAAGAGAAAGGTAAGACTTTTATTTTGTCATATTTTAAGAGTATACTAGCACAAAAAGCCACAAAACTCCAATATTGACATCTTGAGGTCTTTAAAAACAAGGTTAAATGATGTGTAATTTACCTTTCTCCCTGTTGCTTAACTGGTACACGTTGACAACTCTTTGTAACTGAAGGCTTTTGAACATGTCGTCTATGTCATCTACATTAGAAGTACTGCTGGTGGGAGCTGAAGCAGAGGTAATCTTTTATTAATTCATAACTGTACAAAGGGCGTTTTAAAATATCACTGCTGAATAATTCCAAAAAACAAACAAAAAACATATTACCTGAGGCAGGAGAAATGAATGGGTTTGTTTGGTGGTTGGTGTCCAAAGCTTGTGCACCAAATGTGATTCCAAAATCCAGCAACTCTTGCGTGTATGATCTCCTTACCCCACTCATCTCTGTTTCACTGACTTGATTCAGGTTCACCTGGGACTTTGTACTCTTGGGTAGGACTAGTGAAGGAAACATTACGGTTAGCCAGGAATAAAAAGTGAAAGTCTGAAACATTAATTCATAAGACTAAATCGATAATCTCGGAAACTGTAATGGATCAGCATGCTGCCTGCTTTCTGCTTCCAAGATGGAGATTTCGGCTTTTACATACTCTGACAAACTGAACTGTGGTGATCAGATGGGCAATGCAAGTATGAATTCAGCTGTCATTTCGACACATTACAGTGATGACTGTGAACGACTTGGCTTATTATAGTTAACTAAAACCTAAAACCATAAGAAAATATTTTTGTTACTTGAAATTGGAAAGTTAACTGAAATAAAAAATAAAAATAGAAAAAAGATTAAAAACGTATTTTAGAACATTTTTCATTTTCTAAAAATAACTAAAACTAAGAAAAAAGAGAATAAAAACTACAAAGACATATTAGCAAAATATCGAAAACTAATAAAAATTGCAAAAACATTTACAATACTTTTACTAAAATTAAAATTAAAACAGAAAATTTAAAAATAAACACAAATTAATAAAAACTATAATAGTATCTCAATAATGCTAAAATAACAATGGTATATAGAGAGTAAAAAAATGCATAAAACTGAAAATCTGAAGTAGTGAACAATCTATGCAAGACTAATATTCAGCACAAAAATCAATGTTTACTGTTGCTGGTATGCTGAGGCACAGATGAAGTGGACGTTTCGTGTTGAGCTGTTGACGTCTTCTGCATTGAACTGCTGCTTGTATGTGGCCAGCTGCTGCGCAAACAACAAAAAAGAAAATTGAAGACAACATCAGTACCACTGATCATTAAAAAGGTGATAAACTGAGAGACTGAGGCCAAATGCTTTTGATAAGAATGACTAAGCTGCAACTCAAACAAGCACTGACCTGCCATAGGATGAAACAGGATTTGGTTGAACTACCAGTTCAGTCGGCAGGTGCTTTGCTTGAGAATGTAGTGGAGGGGTTTGGACAGAATAGGTGGCAAATAGAGGAGTTTCGCGCTGAAAGGCGGCAATCATCTCCTCCAGAACTATAGACAAGTTTGACCACCCCTGGAAATCAAACATTTAAACCCAGAGTGACAAATATAAATGATTAACTTCAAATAAGTAATGGTGAAATAACTACATAACAGACTTACAATCTTCCAGTTGCTGAGACAGTGGAGAAGAATGCGACCATGGTCATCAACATTGCTGCTTTTAGCATTGATAACCATGGAGGGTGAAGGGCAGACGTAACACCTGGGTGGATTTTTGGGATGGGTCTCGTGGATCCAGATGCAAACTGGAATATTGTACTTGGAGTCTTTGTAACAACATAAAACATACTATATGAGTTTCAGTTGGTGGAAAGCCAATAAAATAAATAAAGAACAATATAAACATGGGAAGGGATGAGTTATGTTACAGTAGATCTTCTGAAACCAGTTACCTTCATATGTTACAGGAACAGTGCCACCCAAATAAACCAACTTCCTCTTATCATTGTTGGGATAGACTGTAAAAAGAGAAGACAACCGAACTCAGCAAATACACATGCAAGAAAATGCGCACAGTAAGCAAAAATTCTACATATCTGTTATACACTTGTTTTTAAGAGTTTTCATTTTATAGAGAAGACAGGGATAATCTGTATACCCCAGTCAATATTTATCAGTGTTCAATCCTTTCAATAGTCAATTTCTGTATAGGCACAAACCGTAAGGTCAATTCACACCAAGAACTAAAACTATAAAGATTACTACACTACCATGCAATAACAATAAAGATTAAATAAAATAAATTAATACTTTTGTTCAGTGATTTCATATATATTGTTCCTTAGTGTCGTTTTCATTATAGTTGTGGTGTGGATTTGTTAGAGCATTTTCATAGTCTTGCTAAATAGCAAAAATGCTATTGAACATAATTTATAACATAGCTCGCTGTTATTTTTTTGTAAAAAAAGAAACATGCTGAACTTGTACGACAATACCCCCCGATTGCAGGGTATGTAAACTATTACAGGCCTTTCAGAAGGCTATTATTGGCAAAATATAAACAGTAATTATGAAACACAAAGCAATTCATGGAACAGCAACTCTTCTCTGCATGTATGCCATTGTGGTTTTATTGTGTCCACTGTTCTGTTGGTGATATTAAGTTTCAGTTTAAGTCACAAAAAGCATTTCAATTTAAGCGGGGTTTGAACAAATGTGTTTGAAAACCACTGTTAGAAAAAAAGACATTTCTGTAATTAGACATTTGACTCATAGTTAGCCTTAGTTATGACAATATTTTCCTGTGTGACAACTAGCCCTGATCTCCCCTACTTATTTACATGAAACGACTGCCATAATCCATTTAACTACTACTTTTTTATTAAAAAAATTAATTTGTTTAAATGTATATATAATTTTAGTTTAAGTGTTAGCAACTGTTGTTTTTTTGTTCGATGGATTAATATAACAGATTGAATTTAGGATTTTATTCACATAACAGATCAGCGAACATAAAGAGAAGTTTAACCATACGTGCTATAACGAAATAGAACAAACCTCATTGGTTCTTGCGGAAGCTCAAAGTGCTGCGTAACACACGAGAATAAACCTCATTGGTTCTTGCGGAAGCTCGAAGTGCTGCGTAACACACGAGAATAAACCTCATTGGTTCTTGCGGAAGCTCAAAGTGCTGCGTAACACACGAGAATAAACCTCATTGGTTCTTGCGGAAGCTCGAAGTGCTGCGTAACACACGAGAATAAACCTCATTGGTTCTTGCGGAAGCTCAAAGTGCTGCGTAACACACGAGAATAAACCTCATTGGTTCTTGCGGAAGCTCGAAGTGGTGCATAACACACGAGAATAAACCTCATTGGTTCTTGCACGTCGAGCGAACATGCTTGTGTGCTTCCGTTTACCATAACTGATGTGTGAGTTGATTAATGTTTATATGTGAATAAAAGCTTCAATTAAATCGGTTCATCATATAAAGTGATTGTGTCTCTTCAACACTCAATCCATATGGATTAGTTTTACGATCTCTTTATTAACTTTTTGAAGCGTCAAAGTCAGTTGCGTGGACTGTCAATGGAGGGACAGAAAGCTCTCAAATTTCATTCAAAAGATTTTCATTTGTGATCCGAAGATGAAAGAAAGTCCTACGAGTTTGGAACGACTTGAGGGTGAGTAAAATATGACAGAATTTTCATTTTTGGGTGAAATAACCCAAACTACCCCTGCTACACAGACAAAGATCTGTTCTAGACCACTGCTGTGCTTTCAAATATCAACTTACGATAATAGTCCACGTATAGCTGCAGGTTTGGGAAAACTGCCGACACATCTTTGATGTCATCAAGCACATCATCTGGGTAGCAGTAATTACACTATTGAGAAAATGTCAAGATAGTGATCAGGACATAGTGACAACAGGATCCTGTCTGATGCACCACAACGTCAACAAGACAAATTTCACTAATAGAAGATTAATATGGTAACCAATATAGTTAATTTTTTTTTTCAACAAAACTGTGGTAACCTATTTAATCATCAATATCAAACGCAAAGTAAACAAAATTTGACTGAAGATTCTGAAAGGAGATCCCCGAGGGAGTTATCATGATAGCTGATCGGACAGCTGCTCATATTGAAATATCTAGTTCAGTATATTATCATCTGGCTCAGTTTTGATCTCGATGCACTACCGATAATTAGCTTGTTGTAGTATCCTCAGTACTAATCAATACACAGCAGACATCGAGGTAGCTTTATCTGGGAGTTTACTGAACACCGGACATCCATACAAACAGTACCAGCCAGTACAACAACATGAGCCTGCAGATTCTTCCTCGGCTATATACCCCCATACTCCTTTGACTGAGCTACTACTGCCACCTAGTGTACAATTCAAATATGACAAAGATAACTCTCCCCATCTACCACATTCCTTCCCCCTTAAGCTCCTGCCTTCTTCCAAACCCCCAACATCACTTTAACATGTGTCAGTCATATTTAACTTTAAAAATTTTTTTTTTTTTTTTTTTAACACTCATAGTCCTTCAAATAACTTGGTTTCGAAACAGTTCTCAACGACCGGCGTACCGGGGCAATCGAGGATAGTGACTGCCTTGGAGTACCTGGAGGTTGAAAGTCCATCACTACTGGTTTGGCCTTTTCTGAAAAAGTTTTTTCCACACTTTGAGTGATTGTCTCTGGAACAACGCAGGTTTCCTCGGGAATGGATATCTCTGATGCTGCCACAGCTGCCGCTGAAGATTCAGACAACCCCAAGGGTTCCAGAATCTTTGGTTCCATCCAGTCCTTATCCTCAGAACTGGCCAATATCTGGTCGACATGTCTGCGCACAATGTTGCCACCTCCTAACATGACCTTGTAAGAGACAGGACCTGTCATCTTGATAATGAACCCGGGAATCCACTTAGGTCCATGACTGAAATTCCTTGTGATCACTGCATCTCCCTCCTGGAAACTTCTCCCGGAACCTTGCTTATCATGATGTTTCTTTTGAAAGCTCTGTTGCCGTTCCACCCTCCTTCGGCGGTCCGGATGAATAAAGTCTAATGTCGATCTCAACTTCCTGCCTTGTAACATTTCAGCAGGCGACAGCCCCGTAGTGGACTGTGGTGTAATGCGATAACTAAATAACACCCGTGATACTTTAGTGGCTAGGCTTCCCTCACCTGCCTTCTTCATCATCGCCTTGAATGTCTGGACTGCGCGTTCAGCACAACCATTAGAGGAAGCATGATAAGGAGCAGAAGTGATGTGTTCGATCCCATTCTTCTGCATGAACTCTCGGAATTCTGTACTCACAAAACATGAGCCGTTATCGGACACCATTGTCTCCGGTATTCCTTGATTGCTAAAGCTCTTCCTTAGACATTCAATCGTGCTGGCTGAAGTTGAGGTCGTTACCGGGTACACATCCATCCATTTGGAATGCGCGTCCATCAGAACCAAAAACATGTGTCCCATAAAAGGTCCTGCATAATCAACATGTAACCTTTGCCAGGGTTTGCTCGGCCACTCCCAGGGATGAAGAGGTGCTGGAGCTGGAGAATTACGATGTTCTTGGCATGCTACACATCTTTTAACGACCACTTCAATGTCCGCATCTAACTTGGGCCACCAGAAGTAGCTTCGTGCTAATGCCTTCATTCTAGTGATGCCGATGTGACCGTGATGTAGCTGCTGTATCAAGGCGTTCCGGCCTGGCGGCGGCACCACTACTCGTGAGCCCCACAGTACACATCCACCTTGCACACTTAACTCGGTTTTCCTCACAGCATATGGTTGGAAAACTGGATTTCCGTCTGGTGGCGGCCAACCATGTTGGACGAATTGCGCCACTCTGGACAACACAGGATCTCTGCTTGTCCATCTACTCATTTCTGCTGCTGAGACGAGAGTCACGTTCTCCAACATCAGCACTCGCTCCTCCTGCTCTTTCGTGACAGGCGGCTGAGGTAGAGGAAGTCGACTCAACGCATCCGCATTGCCATGATGTTTTCCGGGCTTGTAAACAATCTCATACTCATACGCTCTCAAGGCAACTGCCCAACGTTGTATACGAGGTGAAGCCATTTGAGGTACAGCCTTCATCTCATTAAAGAGAGCCAGTAGCGGTTTATGGTCCGTGCAAATGACAAACCTCCTTCCATATAAATATTTGTGGAACCGCTGAATGCCAAATATCACGGCCAGACCTTCTTTGTCCAGTTGGGAGTAGTTTAATTCAGCTGACGTTAATGTCCTAGACAGGAAACTGATTGGTCGTTCCTGCCCATTTGGCATGCGATGCGACAGCACCACACCCACACCATAAGGAGAGGCATCGCAGGCCAGGATCAGATCTTTTTGGCTGTCATAATGTACTAACACATCAGACGACAGCATGAGTCGCTTGGACTCCTCAAAAGCGTGCTCTTGTTCGCCCTTCCATTTCCAAGTGGTTTCTTTCCTTAATAGTTCATGTAAAGGCGACAACAATGTTGACAGGTGTGGCAGGAACCTGTTGTAATAGTTAAGCAGTCCTAGGTACGCTCTCAGTTCTGTGACATTAGTCGGTGCCGGTGCTTCTTGTATTGCCCTGACCTTGTGTGGCAAAGGATGAAGTCCAGCGGCGTCCACCTTATGACCCAGGAACTCTGCTTCCTGTTCCATGAACACACATTTGTTGCGCTTCAAGCGAAGACCAGCTTCCTGCAGTCGTGTCAACACCTGGTTCAGCGTTGCAAGGTGACCCTGGTCACTCTGGCCCGTCAGCAAAATGTCGTCCAGATAGACGGCCACATTCGGGATGCCGGCCACCAGACTCTCCATCATCCGTTGGAATATGGCTGGACTGGAGGAAACACCAAATGGAAGACGATTCACCTGAAACAGACCCTTGTGCGTATTAATAGTGACATATGGCTTAGATGTCTCATCAAGTACCACTTGCTGATATGCATGGCTCAGATCCAGTTTACTGAACCTTTTTCCTCCTGACAACTTCTCAAACAAGTCCTCCAATTTCGGTATTGGATACTGCTCAAGCTTCGATACCTGGTTGACAGTGAGCTTATAGTCACCACAAATGCGCACAGAATTATCAGCTTTTAACACAGGCACGATCGGTGCTGCCCACTCTGAGAACTTCACTGGCTCAATAACCCCCTGCTTTGTGAGTCTCTCTAACTCCACCTCCACCTTTTTCCTCATGGCATAGGGCACGGGCCGAGGTTTATAAAACTTTGGACTCACCCCTTCGGTAATGTAAATTTTTGCAGGTGGACCTCTCCAAGTACCCAGTTCCTCCTTGAACACATCTTCATTTTTCCGTAGCACATACTGCAATGTTAACTCTTGCTGCTCCATCTTATTTATACTGACACAGTTAATTCCCAGCTCCTTGATCCAAGCTCGGCCTAACAGGTTTGGACCTGGCCCTGTTACCACCACTACTGGTAGCTGTTTGACTTGGTCTTGGAACCTCACAGTCACCCTTGCCACTCCTAGTGTTGGTACTTTTTCGCCCGTATAGGTTTTCAACGTCATTGAACAGTCGTGCAACTCTTGGGTGTCCCCTGCGGTCCATAACTTGTCATATGCAGCCTTTGACAAAATCGTCACACTACAGCCAGTATCCACTTCGAATTCCACAATGTTCTCATTTATGTTAAGCTGTGCAGTAATGGGATCGATTTTCGTTAACTTTGGCTCTGTTAGATTGTACATCGTAAATACATCTTCATCACTCGTGACATTCTCCACAGATTCACTTATGTGATGCGCCAACTGATTTTTATCGTTCCTAAACCTTCCAGACTGCTTGTGCTTCCCTCTTCCCTCCCCCTTAAGCCACTGGTCAGCCAGAGGTGAGGATTTGCACACTCTCTTCAAATGTCCCTTTTTACCACAGCCATGGCACTTTTCATTGACAAAACGACAGTCTCTTGCCATATGTTCACCCCCACACCGGTAACATGTCAATGGTGTTGCTTTTCCTTGCCATTTATGGCTTGGGTTTGACTCCACATTATGCACTAGTAGTTGATTACTGACATTACTCCCGACGCCCTCCACAATTTTCAATTGCAAATCACGGACATCCCTATTGGCTGTCTCAATGGCCAGTGCCACTTTTAACGCTTTCTCAAATGTGAGCTCAGGCTCCGCCAACAATCTCCTCTGCATGCGATCGTCCGCTATGCCACACACGAGCCTGTCGCGTAGCATCTCTTTTAACTTATCGCCATAGTTGCAATGTTGCGCGAGCTCTCGCAGCACTGCCACGTACTCCATCACAGTTTCATTCACGGCTCTAGTCCGCGAATTAAACTTAAATCTTTGGACTATTTCACTGGGCTTTGGGTTATAATGTGACTGCAGCAGGTCTGTCAAATCTTTATATGATTTTTCGCCAGGCTTATTCGGGCTCAATAAGTTCCTCATTAAACTGTATGTCCGACTGCCAACAGAGCTTAACAATATTGCCCTCTTTTTTTCCTCATCCTCAATCCCATTCGCCACGAAAAAATGTCCCAATACCTCGACGTATTCCTCCCATGTTTGGGACTGATTGTCAAAAGCAGTAAGTGTTCCTACCATCGCCGTAGCCATCTCGACGTTTTGGTTAGCGTTAGCTGCCTCGTCAATCCACTTCCGTCAAATTTCCGCGTGATTGACTCCCAAGCTTCTTCCGAGCTCAACCGCCATCCTCGTCGCCAAATGTAGTATCCTCAGTACTAATCAATACACAGCAGACATCGAGGTAGCTTTATCTGGGAGTTTACTGAACACCGGACATCCATACAAACAGTACCAGCCAGTACAACAACATGAGCCTGCAGATTCTTCCTCGGCTATATACCCCCATACTCCTTTGACTGAGCTACTACTGCCACCTAGTGTACAATTCAAATATGACAAAGATAACTCTCCCCATCTACCACACTTGTTAGCTCAGTAAACATTAACGTTACAATCTGCCTCGCTAGTGTTGACAGTAAACCTACCTCGATAAGTGTTTGAAAACTCAGATCGGCTGTAACGCGCGACATCCTCTAACTGCACGAGCACCGCTCATGCATTCAGCGTCAATTGATATTAAAATCAAAACGAGAATTCATATATTTTGCTTCCTCCATCGCTTAAGTTTACATGTCATTCAGTCAGTTTTGGTTTCTTTTGCCCATGAACGTCACTACGTCTCGTTGATACCCAAAGTTGAAATTATGGCTGTAGTTGTCTGCCATATTGAGTGTGGCAGAAATGTAACGTTAGCTGTTCGAGTTTTTCTTTAGTTTTATGTTATTCCGATATTTGTTTATCAAACACCAGTGATTCAGCCAAACTGAATTTGTGTTCTAGATAATGACACGGAGTTAGAGGCAAAAGTCGAGTACAGATTAAAACAATATGCCTGTTTGTCGAGCATATAATATTGGCAGTAAACAACGTCCATTGTTGCAGTACCACTGGATGTCAGTATAACACATACAATCTCTGAGGACTCTGCACTGCATCCTAATACACCACCGAGAGAAATAACAGGTCAGCTTTTAATTACTGAGCAGCTTAGAGTCTATGTAGGTTTATCACTTATCTGTAAAAAATAAATTAATACTTTTATTCAGCAAGAATACATTAAATTGATCAAACGTAAAGACATTTATAATGCAACAAAAAAAAAATCAAATAAGTTCTGTTTTTCTGGGGAAAAAAATCCATCATGCTTTCCACAAAAATGCAGCACAGCTGTTTTCAACATAGATACAAATTAGAAATGTTTTATGAGCAGCAAATCAGCATAGAATGATTTCTGAAGGATCATGTGGCACTGGACTAATGATGCTGAAAATTTAGCCTAGCTTTGCCATCACAGGAATAAATTACATTTTAAATTGTAATAATATTGGCATATTATATATTGTCATATTATATATTATTTATAAAGGCTATATATATATATATATATATATATATGAAAAATACAAAAAGCTTGTGTAATAGGGAATTATATTTTGAATTAGCCTCCCCCCCCCCCCCCCCCACACAAAAAAAAATTTGTGGTCATATAATCAAATCGATATGAAAGTTTTGTGGTGTTATGCTGAGTGACAATGCAATGCGAATTTTGACCAGAGAGAGAGAGAAAAAAATGGATTGGTACATTAGCTATTTTAAAACTTACGGCAGGTAAAGTTGTAGGACATATTTTATCCCAAGAGTCGATGCATATCATACCTTTTAAAGCCATGAAATTGTATTTCCAAACTGATCTTCCTTCATAAAAACTGTTCAAATATTATGTGAAAGAAAAAGTCTGATTCCCATGGCCATCTCATGGTTTATCGTGACAGACAGCATCCAGAATTTAAGCTCCATGTAGTTGGCCGAAACAATCTTGCGCTATCCTACTGAGATAACACTGACTAATTTTCTGACTTATTTCCCATCCTCCAAGTTTATTTTTTTTCTGAACCATGAGGTGACCAGAACACAGGACTGAGGGGATGGACAGACAGGCCACAGAAAGAACAGTGATTTATGATGGAAAGGTAGAGATAAGAGAAGCAGTGAAACGAATGTAGTTGTCAGCACTCAATTGTGATGGCATGACCCGGGTTTCTACTGATGACACTGTCTACCTGTCATGTGTGATTATGCCATAGTGTGAAGGTGACCCCTAATATGAGCAAGTTCACTATAAGTGGGCCAATGCATCGGGGAAATAGGCATTCTGATAGATCTTGCCTTTTGATTTTCAATAGCCTATAATTTCAACCACCTTTTCTTCTTTAGTTATTCCCACAGATGTTTTAAATATAGGTCAAATCTCTATATGACCATAAATGTTCATTGTATGTTCCCTATATTCTTACGTTTTGCTAAAACATAATAATTTAGGGAACATGCATATAAATAACTAGAAGAACAACACAGTGCAATAAACAGTAAAATTTGCACAACAAACCATTGTGTCTTTATGAATGCGATAATATATTAAAATATGAAAACAAATATCAAATTGCAGCTTAACAGACTGTTGTTGTACAATCAAAATAACTGGAGCAGCTATAACACCGGAAGCCAATCACATTCAATTATCGATTATGACGTGAAAATGACTTTGGATGACTTTCGTATTAATATTACTTGAATATTGTTGCAGTGTTCGTCTTAATTTGTACGCTATATTTTTTTATTAGTGGAAGCTTAAAGATAAAATAATTACCATTATAAAATATTGAAACTCAATATCTCATGTGCATGTATTCATTTATTTGGCACATTACAGTTCATTATCGCAAAATAAATTCCTTCAGGCAGAAATAAGACCCATCCCCTCTGTGTCAGGGTGTATTTTGTGATAATGACCAACTGACTGTACATTGTCCCTTACATATTTCAGCAAATTAAAATGTCAGTGAGCCTACTAACAAGATTACTTTTTGCAAGGCATTCCAGGACGCCATAAATGTAATAGTTTCCCAGACACACTCTCAAAATCTTTGTGCGAATCGACTTGTTGTAACAACAGCTTTCTCCAGCCAAGGTGAGATGGTCTCCCAGGTCCAGTCCTCATTGTGCCACTGCCCTACTTCCAGACAATGGAAGCACACTTCATTGCACAGGCTCTCCATGCATTTCACTTTGGCAACAGCAGGCCTTCTCCGCTATTGCCCCTGGAGTAAATTTACCCCAGCTGTGCATTAAGCCTTGCAAGTCCCCTCACATACACGCACACACACAACCACAAAGTGCACACACAAGGCTTCACAGACTTTATTGGTTCAGGGTTAGTCTCTACACAGCTGCCATGCACACTTGAATCCAGGCTCAAACAGACCGATGCTGTCTGAGGGCCCATTTGAAAACCTCTCTGAGGTTCAATAATGGCGGCATTACTAGCAGCTCAGTCTCTTTGTCACATGCAAAGTTTTCCACATGAAAGTGGGCATGCGTTGCACACTCCTGCCTGGAAGGATATAAAAAGTCCCACAGGCATCAAGGTCCCTTTAAATTAGTAGGCGTGTAAGACTTTGCGGGGACTAAGAAGCAAAGCTATTGGTCCCGACCAGATAGCTCTAATTAAAACCTGGTGCAGGGTGGAGGGCTGTCAGGGTGGGACTGCGGAGTAAAAGCAATCCAAATGGAAAAGTGGAAAAGACTCCAAACTCCAAACAAAACTCTTCTTAACAAGGCTTTCGATCTACAAGCTTTAAAATAAAGAAAATAGATGGATAGATAGATAGATGGATATGGATATATAGATGGATAGATAGATAGATAGATAGATAGATAGACGGATATGGATATATAGATGGATTGATGGATAGATAGATATAGATGGATGGATGGATGAATAGATAAACAGATAATGAATTGATTTATTACGTATTGCACAATTCTAAATCCACACCTAATGACTGTACACTTTGCCATGCCAGCTTTTGTGGAAAAGGGGTTGCAGCTAGTGCCAAAAAAGGGAATAAAAGAGAAAAGTGAGAGGGGAAAAAAGCCCTCTAAAATTATGTAGGCTTTTTCTTGTGAATGTCTATAAATAAGGCTATGTGCATTTGTGGTAGTGTGGAAATATCTGTATGTTGTTAAGCTTCTGTATGCGTGTATTTACCAAAAGGAAATGTAATGCATTTTTTTTGCGCTTTTGAACTGGTTGAAGGCTAAAGAGGGCTTGTCAGATCCACTCCAGCCCAGAGAGGGGGCACTCTAATGGGGTTTGTCATCTGCTAATGATAGCTCACAGCCGTGAGCCGCCAGAGGTTTAGGGGAGCTTTGCAGGAAGGGAAGGGATCCATAATGATTTGGCATCTCTTAATGAGAGCCAGTGGGCATCCCTGACCAGTGCTCAGCTTGCTTTACTACAGGGAAAAGGCAAGAGAGAAACCCCCCACTGGAAAAGAGCAGTCGGCCGTTAACCCTTCAGCCTGCCACAGCACATTTTCCATCAGCACCTCTCTAAAGCTATCCACGTCTGCATGAACTCTTTAATCACCTGCAAGTGCACATTTAACACAAGAATGCTATTAGGACGAAGAAACATGCCATTTAACATTATCCTGAAAAACATCTACTTTAGTTTCAAATAACAAATGGTCAACATGTAGTGAATTATGATAATACCTACACCTTTGCACTTTCCCACTTTTCACATACATTCATTATTTCTTGTATTTGGACCAATTGTTCAAGTGGGTCAAATTGTGGTGCTTGTGATTGAGTTGCAAACGTTTACAAAATACACACACTCTCTGCAATAAAATGTGCAACAATTTACATTTCCTAGTAATATATTATTTATTTAATTTACATTGGAAAGGGCCCTCTCCCATGGCGCCCTAAACTTGCGGCCTTGTGAATAGGGCCACCACATACGTACAGTATGTCCGTTAAGTTCACGAGACCATAGGGTGTGATATTCTCTTTCAAAGCTCAGAATCCGAACAGATTGTGAAACTGAGGTTGGGGTAAGTACTTTTGTTAATTTGTAAGGGCACTAACAAATGTTGAATGACAGCAAATTACAGTAGTTGTCAATGCATTTGATTCTTACAGTTGCGCAGCTGGACAAAAATGGTCCAATTATAAAGTTGAAATATGAATAAAGATGGCACAGTTGGTACCATCCTGAAGGATATTTTAAAAAATGAGCTTACACATTTCATACTTACTGGACTTCATTCAAATTCAAACACAGCTACATTTCTGCTCTATTGAGGATTTGGGCCAAGATCTACAATATACTTCAAATATTGTATTCAAATTCAAATATTTGATTGTGGCCAATCAAAAGCCACCACAATGCAGGAAACCTTTCAGGGACTATGCCGTCCGCGCTGCCCATCATGCTCAAACACTGTTATCAAGCTTTCAGCATGGCAGTGGGCTATTGTATCCCTGACATCATGTGGCAATGATTTTGGGCATATCTCCGCTCTTGCTCTGTCTGAGGGTTTTGTATGAGGAGTCAGAAGTGGGTTTCTAAAGGCACCTGAGAGTTGAATAAATAAAATATTTCACACATTGTACAAACTAGGCTACAAACAATGTTGCATCACACTTTACTACAAGCTTTCACACAAATAAGTGCTGCTTAAAGCTGCAGTCCGTAGTTTTTCCTCTTCGCCGCCATCTCTGTTCGAAATCTGCAATTGCAGTTATTTGCGGAATTATCAGCTTTACGTGGGTTGTGTCACGGCACAGCGCGGATGTATCCAGTGTTTGAGGAGAGTGTGCAGCTGTCAGTCACCGCGGCGGTGTGGATACTGTCACACTACTACTTTTTGGAAATATGACCAATATAAGAATTTTCACCGGAAAATGTCATCTGAAGTAACATCCACTTTCCATTGAATTGCATTGCACAAAAAAACATTGCAGTAAATCGCGCTGATTAAATCTAACGATCGCTTATCATATCACGTCAAACCGTGCAAATTATACTTTGTTCTCAAATTGTTAATGTTAACAACATCAGTATTGCGTGACTACATTTAAAGCCCTTTCGATATGTATACTTGTTTTCGCATGGGCCGGTTGCAGTCTCTTTTTTTCTGTAGCCACTCCGAAGTCCGAACGAAGTCTTTTGCATTTTACAACGGGTGAATCTGTTGTCGCTGGTGATTGTTGTTTGGACCTTTCTGGATCTGCCATCAAATTGATAAGTTTAATTATATCAAGTGCTGTGAGAAAAGGCTATAAATCTCCACCTCCAACATCCTCACACGTAAGTCTCATACTAGCCGAGACTCCTCCTTTATGTGTACAGATGTGACGTAATGACGCAAAGACATGCTCGAATTTCCCGAGCAAATCCACCAGTACCACTGGAATTAAATACATTATTACAAGCTGACCGTTTTGAATCGAGCTCAGGCAAGCAGATAGTTTTGAACACTGGCTGGTTATTTACTTGCTCAAAAATTTATTTTGGATAAATTTTACCCCCAAAAAGTTATGGAATGCAGCTTTAATATGAAGCAGAGTTGCACCACTGCCATTTATCAAAATTTAGTAATCGTGATTTGAACTCAGGCCATTTGTAGGTTAATTATATGCTGGTGAAAAAAAAAAAAATTTGTGTTGACCATTTTTTGAATTGTTGCTCCACCAATGTCTTTACAATGAATGCTGATTAGGTTTGTAAAACACCCTGATAATAAGGAAACTGGTGTTACAAAGCTGTAATGCTTAACAAAATAAACTCTACCAGATAGTAGTTTTATCAGACTATTATCACTGGTGAATGAGGAAATATGTAGATGATGTTTTTGTTTTCAATGGTGTTAATTATGCAAATCATTTTATTATTTTACACTGATTGTTTAATTTGATCATATACACATGTATTGTGCTTAGTTAATTTGCTCTATTTTAGAGAGAAAATCTGAAGTTCTTTAACACATACAAAACATTTGTTTGCTCACACAATTTCAGAAAGCTGAATCGGGTAAGCATGTGCTTCAATAATGTTAAAGTTGACCTTTCTGTACTACATGCTGATGCTTCAACACTTGGAAGCAAGACGTGCATCTGATATTTATCTTTAACTTGTCCTCCGTCCCTGTGGTAATTCATAACTATTTTACATTTTGGTGAGTTGGTGGCTAATTTGAATGAATCTCATTTCGTACTATCTGCTTAAGCCCCAGTAACGGGTATATTTAGGAGGGGACCTTCATGCTTACTTTTTTTCTAATAATCATACTTTTTTTGTACGTTTCACAAAAAATTCATATGAAATTGTCACCGTTACGGTTTTCTTTTGAGATCAGGTTGAGCTTGTGACATATTTGCCATGCAAATGCATGATCTGTTATGGGCTTCTTCTCCTGAGATGCTTTGGCTACCCAGAGTCCTCTCTCTTTAATGATTTATGGAGATATATCTCATTCATTTAATTTTTTACCTCCATTTTTTATTTGCTTTACCAAGTAATGATTGATTAAACTCATTACTCATTTTATCAACAACTTTTATTGTCCATTTTTATTGTCTGCTGATTTTACTTGTATCAAGAAAAATGACACACTAGATATTAAGAAGATATGATTTAATAAAAACAGCAAATATAAACAAACTACCTGCTGTAAAAACAAATTGAATGTTGAATTAGCAAAAGCATACATCTAATGGTATAAATATGACAGCTGTCATTTCATGACATCCAGCTTGTAGAAAACTGAAAAGAGTGTTAAAGCTGATTTGAACCACATTCCCCTATAAGTGAGATTACATTGGACTACATCATAAATCATAGTTCAATTTGGTGGTTCCACCAATAAAAATGACAGCATCTTTTCAGATCTTGTGATGGACAGGTTCAATTTATTTGTAAGTGCAAGGGTGACATGCATCCGTCATAAAACATCTACGTTTGCAAGAGTACATTTTTAGTAAATCTTTATTGTGAGATATATGCTTGCATGTCAGCAGACACGTACATGAAAATGCTGTTAAATGCATTTATTGTAAAAATGTATTTTGAACTTTCTCCAAAGTATCAAGGTTGTACCAAGGTAACACAGATAATGTACTGTAAATGTTAATCCCATCAGGAATTTCATATGCTTCCCTTTCTAAGTGTGTTTAATCCTGCAGATGGAGAAGAAATTAGTAGAACTGCTGGAATTCCACTGACTTTGAGAAATAAGAAAAACGCTTGAGAAATCGAATGCGTGCATTATTGTTAATAATGTTTCCATTTATATTTTATAGCATGTAGAATCTCGAGGCATGATCAAGTAGATATCTATATGGCCTCAATTAAAATGATAGATCACCTCTTTATCAGCTAGTCTGCCTTTTTGCTATGCATTGTATGCTTTGCTCCAGTCCAGCAAGCCTGAAACTGATCAGGATTGAATAAAAACAAATTTTAATGAGCAAATTTCCACTGCTATCCCTGTTTGGAGAAGCGTTGATATTTAGAGTGCATTTATGTTATACACAATATCAAACTTCATTCTGTTCCCCGGATTGTGGTGGATGATGGAAAAGAAACACAAATGTCCATGAAAATAGGGCCCATACTGTTTTAAAATGAAAAATGACTTTTCACAGGTGTTTCCTTGTATTTCGAATTACGCATTGCCTTTTGTTGTGTTTTAGGTTTAAAGGAAAAACATAGTTCAGGCATGAAACTCTAGCCGAGTGCTGATTGGTTCTTCCAACGCCAATGCTGGTTGAAATAATCCACTCCGAGAGTTGTAGTGACTGAAATGTCCATACATTTAACAAGTAATGTCCTGACATAAAATTACCAGTACCTTTTCTTTTCTTTTTTTTTTCTATACAGAATATTTTCTTACAGTGCAAGAAATCCCTTAAAAATTGCTTAATTGGTTGAGTTTTAAGTTATTTGAACTGTAATGAATTTTAAGACAATCCAACATATTGTATATGATTACAGCATAGCTGCAAGCTCAATTTGTTAATCCAGATTTAGCATTTCGTTTGAATTGATGTCTTCTCCCCACAGGAATACCTTCAGTTAGATCCAATCAATCTTTTCTTCTTGGTCAGGGTAATAAGAAAGGATTGCCTTTTTGGAATCTATTTTAATTTGAGATGATTTGTTGCATTTATACATGGTCAGCTGACTATGTCCTCTCTTTCCTCACAGACAGCATTTTGTTATGTAGCTGAAATGAGAGAAAAGCACATACACTACCGTTCAAAAGTTTGGGGTCAGTGAGAATTTTATTTTTATTTTTTGGAGGAAAGAAATCAATACTTTTATTTATCAAGGACAGTAAAGACATTTATAATGTTACAAAAGATTCTATTTCAAACAAATGCTGTTCTTTTGAACTTCCTATTCATCAAAGAATCCAAAAAAAAAAAAAAAACTGTACAACTGACAGACCAACAACTGTTTCAACATTGATAATAATAATAAATGTTTCTTGAGCATCAAATCCTCATATTATACTGATTTGTGAAGGATCGTTTGACACTGAAGACACTGACACTGGTGATGCTGAAAATTCAGCTTTGATCACAGGAATAAATTACACTTTACTATATATTCACACAGAAAACAGCTGATTTACACTGGAATAATATTTAATACTATAACTGATTTTTGTTGTATTTTTAATCAAATAAGCGCAGCCATGGTTAGCAGAAGAGAATTCTTTTAAAAGTATTTAAAATCGCACCGACCCCAAACTTTTGAACGGTAGTGTATGTATACAATATCAGGATCAAAACCTTGTATATTAAACAGGGAATGACTGCACTGACTTACACTCACATTTTGTCTTAATCGTCTTGTTGGATGATCAGCAGAATAACAAAGTTACACAGTTTTCCCTCAGAGATCAATATCTTTCTCTTTTTTCTCTTTTTTGTGTAACTAAAACTATTGCGGCTATAGAGCACACTGGCTAGAAGTTGGAATACTATTAATACCCTTATTTGCTGAATGGTCTTTGAGTTTAATATTTCATTGATCCCTAGGTGGCTTACAGACATGAAATATCCTGGGTTTCCATGGTGACCTGCACCCTCTTTCCTGCAGATCTCTATGACAGAAACTGGGCAAGTCAGCAGCAACTTCTGCAAATTACGAGCATTGCCCCTAATTGAACTAAGGCGAGGTGGCTCTATTCAGTCCTATAATACATTTAAAGCAATTGTCTTTTAGGAAAATAATAACTACACCAATGCAAAATAAATATTTCAGAGCTTCCCTATTGTATCCTGAGAGTTTATTAATTGAATTAACACTCTCTGCTGATTCAGTGTTGCAGTGGTTTCCTCTGTAGCTCTTAACATATGTAACACATCGTGCTGCTGGTCTCCCACACCTCTTAAACAGGATCTTATTCCTTACTGGATTTTATGATCACAAAAGAAAACTTTAGTTTTACCCTACATGTTTGCACAGAAGAGGAGATATTCCTGAAGAGAAATATTCCCTTTTATTCCCAAACCAGCACAGTTCAAATGCAAAAGATGACCAATAGGACAGTGTGGTTAAGAAAGCTTGCGTTGAATGTTGCTCTTTTCAAAAACATCATAATAGTGTCACAATAACACTTTGGTGTTATTAGTGCTGAAAAAACATTTTGAATGCATGTGAATGTAGGAAACAATCATGATAATGGAATCTCAGGACAATCTAACGCCATTTGAATTTGATGTGTTTTTTTTTTTTTTATTCTGCAAGGATGCATTAAAATGATCAAAAGTGACAGAGGCATTTATAATGTTACAAAAGATTTATATTTCATTTAAAAGCTCTCCCTTTTAACTGTCTATAAATCAAAGAATCCAGAAAAAATGTCAGTTTTCACAAAAAAATATTTTGATAAAAATATTTTGCTAGATTTAAGACTAGTAGCCACTGACATATTTTCCCCACTCCCGTGCATGATCTCAACGAAGGCACAGTTTTCTTTGCTTTTTTGTGAAATTATGATCTCGGAGGATATTAGCTACAGGGCTTTCTCTCCTACCTCTAATCAGCATATCCTATGAACAATCCTGAAAGAAATGCCCTGTGGATATTCTTCATTACTAGGCAAAACTGCTTTGTAGATGTTGTGCGAGACATGTTCTTCATTTTCACCTGTGTAAATTCTCTGTAAGCCCTGCCCACGGGTTTCTTCTTGGTTTGTAAAATATGTGTAAACCGATCACTGACACCTTCCAGAAGCTCTTAGTACAGCTAAGCTCCTGTCACCAGCACTCTTACTTTCCATAAACACATTCCTGGTGATGTACCACACAGACGTCATGGTTTTTTTTGCTTTACAGAATTGATTTTCTCCCCCTAGAAGAATTAATCACCACAGGCAAACTCTGCTTGTTTGTTTTTTGTGCTTTTAATTTCCAGCACATAACACAAACCTGCCTTCCCTGGTGGAGTGGTTTTGGTGAAAGGTGATTAAAACTTTTCTTCTCCTCCAGCTTCCATCATCCGTACAGTCTCCCGGTGCCATCCGGGCCGTTTCTCGAGGCCTGGCCCTGTCCACCTCAGGGAATCTGCCATAATGAGATTTTACTCACAGGCCAGCGTAGGGATATGTGAGAGGGGGAAAGCCTCATGGAAGGTGAAAACAAGAGCATTATGAATTTCTAATCCCTGATACATTATTCATTCATATTACAAGCCAGAACACAAAGGCGGGCAGGAGAGCACTCACTTCAAACGTTTCTCTGATATCTCGGTGTGGGTAACCGTTGCATTCTTCAAATGAAGGCAAAGTCTTTAAAATGCATATATTAACGTCTGAAAATAACCGGCGCATGCCATGTAGCTCTGCTCCTGTAAGGGGGATGAATGGAGTGAAACAAAAAGGGGATGAATAACAAGAGGTAACACATCTGTCAGGAATGTGATTTTGCTGGAGAGGGAGATTCAAGGAGATTTCTATTGAGTCCTTTTATCTCCTCTTTCAAAAACGGCCAGATGAAAGAACTCTTTTTTTTCTCTATTTTTTTTTTTACCTCTGCCACAGCCCTGACTTAGCATAGCACACATTGCTCTATGAATTCTGTCATATACCCCCCCCCCCCCCCCCCCACCCCTCTAATGGTGTTTGAAGAACTCTGAGACATTGCAGCCAAAAGGAAATAGTTAGTTTGATAAGTTTTTATTTTGTATGATTGTAATGTACAGTATACGCCATATGTTTGAAAGACATGGCAGATTTTGTATAAATGCTGACAAGTTGCTGGAGAAATGAGGTGGAGATATGGAAAAACAGAAATATCAGGCAAACACTGGACTGAATTATGATTAGTTCAAATTAGATTACAGCTTCTAATTAAAATAAATGAAAGATGTCTTAGCTGGATCTCAAATCAATCAGTCTTCATTCAGTTTTTCTCTTTTCCTCTGATATGTGCTTCTTTAGTTTCAAACCTGAAGCAATCAAATTCTGTTTTTATTTAGATTTCTTTCATTGTTTGTTTTAAAAATGGAAAAAGTGAAACATTAAGTACAGAGATGAAAAATGTCTGGATGAACACAGACATGAATCTGAGTCCTGGAACTCTTTGAGGTATCTTTTTGAGGTACAGCTTTCTTTCATATTTTATATTTGATGAGGAGAAGATTTAGAGACCACAGTTATTGATTCCAAGAAAACTCCAATATTTTAATCACCTGAGGTTATGACGAATAAGCTTTTGATGTCCAACATCATACCACCCAGGTTTGACAAAGTATTCTGATTTAAGTAATTAGCAAATTAAGTAGATATAAACAAAATTATAAACAAAATTTGTATTAAACAGCTGCATTAAATTCATTAAAGTAATATAATTATATTAGCCTATATTACTGTATCATTATTAAATTCACACATTATTTACTTGAAAATGTTGTAGTGACAAAGTCTGTTAAGTTGATATATTACTGTCAACTTCTCACTGATTGGCTGTGTTGCTTTTTTATTAGTGATGGGGATTTTGAAGTGACTCTTACTGCAGGTTACACCGTTACACCAGTAGGTGGCGACAGGTGACTGTCTCTATGAATGAATCATTTTAATCATTCACTCAACCAATTCATTCAAGAATGAAAAACCACTACAGTGTGCTGCTCAGAGACGTGTAACAGTTCTTTCCGCTTTGACTTCTTTTGAACTATTTTCATTGGCAATATTGTGTCTAAAATGTTATTAACTCACTACTAACTCAATGTTTATTAAACTGTTATATGAAAGCCATATACACTTGCAGTCATGATGGTAGTGTAAATACCGGCCTGCGGCCAACGGCGGTGTTAGTGTATAGTTAGCATATTCATGGAATTTAATATTTACTACTATATACTGTACTATTATTTAAAATTATGTTTTTAAATACAATGGTACATTCAGTAACATGGTATAAGTGAAAGCCCCATGTTATTCATCGGATACTGCCACATTATTATTATTAGTGTTTGCTTTGTTTACTGAAACAACTTCAAAGGGAGCGTCCATCAGTTACTTTTCCCCATTACAAATGCATAATTTCCTTTTCTACACGTTTTATTTAGAGCATTAGCCGTTATAGTGGGATTTAGAATACAAGCAAGCACACAAAATTAAAAACAATAACTAATAATAAAACAACACAAACAATTTCGGAAGTAGTACATCCACAATTAATGAGGCATGTAAAGACTTCCATGTTCGGCAAAGGCCCCTAATCGCATTTTGTTATAAGATGTTTACAGTTTGAGGCTAATTGTGACCATCCTTTGAGTAAATCTCCCTGGTTATTGCTGTCTGTCTGTTAATCCCTTGAAGGAGGACGGTAGATGAGGCGTGCTCACAGAAGCCTCCCAGGGCCTGCTAATGCATGCTGATGACTGCACCTTGACAACACCTCCACAGGACCCTTCTCCTGTTTGGCCTGATTTAATTCTATTAGTAGACAATGGAGAATGGGTGAAAAAAACAAGAAAAAAATCAATTAACTTCAGACTCTCACAGAGGATGCCGTTACACACTGTCAAACGACTCTGAGCCAAAAGCGTCCCTTTTTGTGAGTGATAGGTCTTTTGTTCTTCACTTCTGCAATCTTATTTGCCTGAGTGAGACATTAAGTCAGGTCATTGGATGCAGATGTGTTGTGCAGCAAAGTGTGAAAAGAGAATCTTAGGGGAGGAAAGGCCTCCAAGAATACTGCTGAAAATTTGCCTTCACACACACACACAAACACACGTATCGTCATCTCATTTCAGGAGGTTGTTATATTGCGCGCACTGTCGCACACACACACACACACACACACACACACACACACACACACACACACACACACACACACAGAGAGACACACACACAGACACACTCACACACACACACAAAGGAATGCACAAATGCAAACATCTTCAGATTTCACACACACACACACACACACACACACACACACACACACACAGGGATGCACAAATACAAACATCTTCCGATTTCACACACACACACACACACACACACACACACACACACACACACACACACACACACACACACACACACACACACACACACACACACACACACACACACACACACACACACACACACAGAGACACACTCACACACACACACACACACACACACACACACACAAAGGGATGCACAAATACAAACATCTTCCGATTTCACACACACACACACACACACACACACACACACACACACACACACACACACACACACACACACACACACACACACACACACACACACACACACACACACACACACACACACACACACACACACACACACACACACACGCATTTTCTTGCCACATTGACGCAGAAGTGTGTTCACATCTGTTCCCTGTGGCTGTCAGTCATCATGTCAGGCCTCTGATTTGCCTCATCCACCCAGACCGCCTGCACCCACAGGCTTCCTCCAGAGCAAGAGAAGGTTGGTCAACTGTCATCGGGAACACTCAACTCCTTAGTTGACAATGTATACTTGCCTTAACATTGTCTTTTAAAAAGTGCAATGTGGATGATTATTTGGGTAAAAATGTACAAAATTTCTGTGCGAGTACAAAACTGCATGCAAAACTGTCTTGTCTTACTCTGATCCACTAGGTCTAGAATTGTGATATTATAATTGGTCATATCCGATTTGGCAGTTTCTTCTGGTTTTCAGCATTTCTGTATAATGCACAGTAGTATGTCATGTCCAGTGTTAAAAAACATTCTTGTTAATTGAAATTAATCTGAAATAAAACAAAATTAAATGTAGGTTAAATAATAGATGACTTAGAAACTAATTGAAATAAGTTTAAATACTAAAATTACAAAAACTAAAACTGAAATAAAAATAAATTAAATAAAAATAAATTAAGTTACACTGAAATATTTGTAAAAATATTTGAAAGGACAAAAGCATATAGTTTAATTTTAGTTTTACTAAAACTAAAATAAAATATAAAAATAAAAGCTATAATCTAAAATAAATAATAATATATAAATAATAATAAATAGCCTACTATGTAAGCCAATTTCTGAAAAAAGTGGAAGGTCATAATTATGATATAAAAAGTCACAATTATGACTTAAGTCATAATTTAGATTTGTATGTCATATGATTTTAATGGCAATTTGTTATTTCTCCCCTCATAATTATGACTTAGTATCTCATAATTTTGACTTATATATATATAGAATATCTCATATTTATAATTTTGTATCTCATAACTCATAACAATACTTTAATAGTAAATAAATCACAGTAGATTAACAGTGGTCATGTCCATAAGTAAGGAAAAGAAGGTCTGGCTACTACGGTGACAGATATGCTGTTTACCTGCTCAGACAACGTTTTTCAGGTGTAGCCTCGACGGACTTTCTTACTGTCAGTGCTGTAAAACTAGTGTAAAATAAGTGTTTTAACCACAGATGGCGATAAAAAACTAAAGTTCCATAATGCTGCTTGTTCAGGGTTATGGTTTTATCAGGCAGGGGTAAAGAGGCAGGGCAGGGTTGAGCCCAGGCTGACGGGATGATGATGATGATTATTTTTTAGTTTCAAGGGGTTGACAGCGCTGCAGCAGGTTGGAGTGGTTCATCAAACGGTTGGGAGTCATTTGCTGGGAGGACTTGTGACTAACAGGCACAGATCCCTCAAGGTGAAAGTCACAAGTGGTCCTGCCAACATGAAGTGACAAGAGGAAGCCCACCCATAAATCGGCTTTTCATTTTAATTAGCCTCAAAAAGCAAAGGAGGGCAGAGAGAGAGAGAGAGAGAGAGAGAGAGAGAGAGAGAGAGAGAGAGAGAGAGAGAGAGAGAGAGAGAGAGAGAGAGAGAGAGAGAGAGAGAGAGAGAGAGAGAAGAGAGAGAGAGAGAGAGAGAGAGAGAGAGAGAGAGAGAGAGAGAGAGAGAGAGAGAGAGAGAGCGCAACAGGGATAAGACCCTCATGTCCAGATCAACTAGCTTTAAATGTGATCAAAATTAGTTTTGTGGCTTTGGGGCTGTTTACACCTGGCCACTTCATGCGTTTTCTGTGATCGGATAGCTATCCGATCGTGAAAAGACCAGGTGTAAATGCCCTCTGAAACGCATTCGAGACGGATTTAAATCCGATCGCTCAAACCACTTCAGGAGGTGGTCTGGGCTAGCCTGGCTCCGCCCTCCTACGCACTTCCGCTCAATTTTATTTTCCTTCAGTACTACGTCTGGGATTGTGCTGTAGACTTTGGTTTCCAGAAATAATTTTTTTACCGGTCCAATCAGCGAACAGAGGGAGTGGCTGAGAACGATGACGTTGATGTAGCGCGTCAGTTTGAGTTGGAGTTCAGTGACGGCAGCGGAGAAAGACGTGAGAAAATCTATTCGGTCCGTTGTTGCAAAACTGCCGAATATCCAGAAGTTAAAGCCGGAGCAAGATCAATGTTTGCTAAGTGTTGTTGGTGGCCATGATGTTGTGGCCCTCCTCCCCACGGGGTTCGGGAAAAGTTTAATTTTCCAGCTCACTCCGCTAGTGGTGAATGAGTTAGCTAAGGCGAACGATAGGGATGCAAAGCCGATAGTTGTTGTCGTCTCCTCTTGTTGCACTAATGGAGGACCAAGTGAGGGAGGCAGAAAGGTTAGGAGTTGGTGCTGGGCAGCTCGGCGTGCACGATGATCACTGTACAGCATTTGCGGCAGATCCGAAACGACCGCAGCGGCGTATTGTTAATGATTACACCCAGCTTCGACAGTTGACTGAATACATCACTGTCCTTAGTGTCAAATATACATTTAGAATTGTTCCTTGAACTCTTAAATTCGATGAACAAAACATGCAGCTCTCGTTGACAGACATCTTATTCTAAACATAATCCTCTGATCATTCGGACTTGTTTTTTTTTATTGCTTAAAACAATACACAAGTAATAACAGAAAACATAATACAAAAACAAACAAAAAATAATAATAAAAACAAAACAAAAATAAAACAGTAGGGGGATAATATAAAATAAACATGAACAAGTTAAGAGAATTACATGACACTGAAAAAAGGAAAATAATTACAAACAGATAATGTTTTTAAGGCTTTTTTTGTTCTCAGACAACTTAATTGAAAAGAGGTATTTTTAAAATTCTTTCACAAATATAAGAAAGAGAGGTTTAGCATTTAGATATTTAGATTTATGAATATGGAATTCGGACTTGTTGTTTCCAGCCGGTTTCGGCGCATGACATACGTCACGACCACACGTTAGCGATTGGCTATGGCAGATCCTGAGTGACGCTGGGCAGATCCAATAGTTTTGAACTTTAACAGAGAACCCGCCTACAAGGAAGTAAACGTTTCTCAATGGAGCGAGGCCAGACTCTCTGTACAAATGAAATGTACGAGAGTCTGGTAGAACCAGGCTAGGTCTGGGCCGCATTCCAGATGAAACTGGACAAGTGTAAATGCATCTGGTTGTTGAAACCACATATGTAAATTTTACTCCTCCCAAAAATCCTAAAAAATAAACGTGTGAGAGCGTGTTATAGGCTATATGTCATGTTATAGTCAGATATGACGTCGCTACTGCAACACGCATTACCGCAGAGGAGCAGCTGAGCATCGATCTCTTCATCAAGCCAACGTGCAAACTATCGCAAATCAAAGTGAAAGTAAGTCGCAGACGCTTAACACACTAATCACCTTCATTAAAAGTAAAGAAACGAAATGATCTTACCAGGGCTGTTGCCGCTCTCTCTTATTGCGGTCTTTGATTTTGAAATTAGCTGATGATCAATAAAATGCAGCGCTTATCTGTTGCTTTCGGTGACGTGCACTCCATTAAATCTGCTTATAGCGCGGGAATTGAAGATCGGATTTATATCCGTTTTGCAAAAACACATTTATGTGACCAGGTGTAAATGGAATCGTTTTGATAAATCAGATAGCTATCCGATCTGAGAAAACGCATGAAGTGGCCAGGTGTAAACAGCCCCTTTTAGTCCATGTTTTTGCTTTGATATCATTTATATGTTGGTGTGATCCTAAATGTTAATACTATTCACTTTGAGTAGATTTGTATTTAAAATGTCAGCCCAGGCTCATTAGAAAAACTTACCTTTATCTTTAAGGAAAATGGACCAAAAATATTGATGACTCATCCTGCACTACACAGATGTTTGCCCAATCAAATGCTGTCTAGAATGAGAAAATCCCTCCCACTGATTCCACCTAAACAACTATCAGGTGTTCATGGTTTTGATTTAACTAATTTAATGTAAAAAAAAAAAAAAAAGGATGAGTACAAACTTCCGTTTTCAATCTGTCAAGTGGTTATGTTTGCTAGTCTGTGGCTCTAATAAATGCACATATCATTTCTAGGCTAAGAACATGTAGACAAATTTATGATTAACCAAGTAGGAAATTTAGTGAGAAATGGGGAAAATGTATAGAATAGACACAACTTCTAAATCACATCACTAGATGTGGTTTGTGAGGTGTTTAATTTTATTATTATTTGCTCATGTGTCTCATTTTATACAGTATTGCAAGTACAGATATTTGTTTTGCTTCTAACTAGTGCATGATAATTATATATGCTTAAAAAGACTTTGATGGAATGAT